>NC_041388.1:69627243-69659885 GCF_002162155.2 Triticum dicoccoides
GTAGGATTTTTTCAAACTTAGGAGAGTACTGGACTGTAGCTAAGTCTCCTAGTGAGAGAACTTAGGCGAGTAATGGACTGCAGCTAAGCCCCCGAGTGGGAGGATTTCTCTCCACTCGGTAGGATTTTTTCGAACTTAGGCGAGTACTGGACTGCAGCTAAGTCTCCTAGTGAGAAAACTTAGGCGAGTACTGGACTGCAGCTAAGCCCCCGAGTGGGAGGACTGCTCTCCACTCGGTAGGAATTTTTCGAACTTAGGCGAGTACTGGACTGCAACTAAGTCTCCTAGTGAGAGAACTTAGGCGAGTACTGGACTGCAGCTAAGCCCCCGAGTGGGAGGATTGCTCTCCACTCGGTAGGATTTTCTTTCGGACTTAGGCGAAACAGAGTCGCGACTAAGCCCACCCAATGGGGGATTTCAAAAGTAAATAAGAACACAACAATCGAATGATAGGACCATAAGCTCTTGTCTTGATAAACAAATTACAAAGGTGTTTCTTATTACATTTTATTCGAATGAGTGCTTAAGTATAAAAGGGGCGGAGCAGCTCCGCGTTCCAAGCTCGTGGCTCGTCTTTCTGATGCTCAATACTGTAAATATGGTATGCTCCATTGTGGAGAACTTTGGTGATGATGAAGGGGCCCTCCCAAGTCGGGGCAAGCTTATGTGGTTTCTGTTAATCAACTCGAAGAACCAGGTCTCCTTCTTGGAAGGCTCGACCCCTCACATTTCTGGCATGGAACCGACGCGGGTCTTGCTGATAAATGGTCGAGCGGATCAAGGCCATCTCTCTTTCCTCCTCTAAGAGATCGACTGAATCTTGTCGGGCCTGCTCTGCTTCCTCTTCGGAGAAGAGCTCAACTCGGGGTGCATTGTGGAGCATATCACTTGGCAGAACAGCTTCGGCTCCATAGACAAAGAAGAAAGGAGTTCGTCCGGTCGATCAACTAGGAGTTGACCTCAAACCCCACAGAACTGACGGACATTCATCAACCCAGGCGCCTGCTGCGTGTTTGAGATCACGCATCAGTCGGGGTTTCAGTCCTTTGAGAATTAGGCCATTGGCTCTTTCTGCTTGTCCGTTCAACTGCGGGTGAGCGACAGAAGCATAGTCGAATCGAGTGGCCTGAGAGGCGGAGAAAGCTCTGAACTCATGGGAATCGAGGTTATATCTGTTGTCCGTGATGATGCTGTGTGGGACTCCATATCTGAATGTTAATTCTCTGATAAAACTGACAACGGTGCTAGCATCAAGGTTCTTGATAGGTTTAGCTTCGATCCATTTGGTAAACTTGTCGACTGCAACGAGCACATGAGTGAAGCCGCTCCTACCAGTTCTCAGTGGTCCAACCATATCCATTCCCCAAACAACAAAGGGCCAGATGAGGGGGGTGGTATTCAGGGCTAACGCTGGCTTGTGAGACATGTCAGAGTAAAACTGGCAGCCTTCACATCTGTCGACTATATCTTTCGCCATTTCATTTGCGCGTGGCCAATAGAATCCAGCTCGTTATGCTTTAGCCAGGATGGCCCGAGAGGACGCATGATGACCACAGGTCCCCGAGTGGATGTCATTGAGGATCATTCGACCTTCCTCTAGTGTTATGCATTTCTGACCGACCCCAGTCACGCTTTCTCTGAACAGCTGCCCTCTTATCATAGTAAAGGCCTTGGATCGATGAAAGATCTGTCGAGCCTCTTCTTCATCCTGTGGGAGTTCTTTCCTGAGGATGTACGCAATGTAGGGCACCATCCAGTCGGGAGTAATGGCCAGAACCTCCATGATTAGGTCGACCATGGCTGGGACCTCGACTTAGTCGGATCTGTGGCGCTCTTAGGTTGCGGGGGCTCTTCAGTAAAAGGATCTTCCTGAACTGTTGGCGAGTGAATATGCTCCAAAAACACATTACTGGGAAGGGCTTCTCTCTTGGAACCTATCTTTGCCAAATCGTCGGCTGCTTGATTTTTCAGTCGGGGTATGTGGTGGAGTTCTAACCCCTCAAACTTCTTCTCAAGCTTTCTCACCGCGTTGCAGTAACCAGTCATGGCTGGGCTTCTGACGTCCCACTCCCTCATCACTTGATTAACTACTAAATCTGAGTCACCATAGACCATGAGGCGACGGACGCCAAGTGAGATGGCCATGTGCAACCCATACAGGAGTGCTTCATATTCTACTTCATTGTTGGAGGAATCAAAGTGAATCTGGAGGACATATCTGAGCCTGTCTCCTCGGGGGGATACCAGAACTACTCCAGCACCAGAACCGTTCAGCATCTTGGATCCGTCAAAGAACATGGTACAGTGCTCAGAGTGAACTTGAGTCAGCAGTTGCTGTTCGATCCACTCAGCCAGGAAATCTGCTATTGCTTGGGACTTGATAGCTTTCTTTGCCTCAAACTTGATATCCAAGGGAAGGAGTTCAATTGCCCATTTGGCCACTCGACTAGTTGCATCTCTGTTGTGCAGAATCTCCGACAATGGAGCGTTGCTGACGACTGTAACAGAGTGATCCAAGAAATAGTGTGCAACCTTCTTCGTGGTCATGTAAATCCCATAGACAAGCTTCTGATAATGAGGATATAATAAACTGGGCGTTGAACCTTATAAGCTTTTCCTTCTTCTTCCCGCTCGACCGTAAGTATTGTACTGACGACTTGTCCAGTGGCTGCTATATAAAGCAGTAGAGGCTCTTTGCTGATTGGAGCAGCAAGCACCGGCTAGGTGGAAAGCAGGGCTTTTAGCTCTGCAAATGCTGCATCAGCTTCTGGGGTCCACTCGAGCTTGTCTGATTTCTTCATCAGTCGGTAAAGAGGCAGCGCCTTTTCACCGTGGCGAGAAATGAATCGACTTAGGGCGGCCAAGCAACCAGTAAGCTTCTGGACATCATGTACACGCACAAGGCGTTTCATTCGGAGTATAGCACCTACTTTCTCTGGGTTAGCATCGATTCCTTGTTCGGAAACAAGAAAACCGAGTAACTTTCTGCCTGGAACTCCAAACATACACTTTGATGGATTGAGCTTGATATCATACCTTCTGAGGATGGCAAAGGTTTCAACAAGGTCAGTCAGTAGGTCAGAACCTTTATGTGACTTGACCACAATGTCATCCATGTATGCTTCCACATTCCGACTGATTTGAGTGAGCAGGCACTTCCGAATCATCTGCATGAATGTAGCTCCGGCGTTCTTCAAACCGAATGGCATTGTGACATAACAGAAGCACCCAAACAGGGTGATGAAAGCTGTCTTTATCTCGTCGGGTCCGTACAGAAGGATCTGGTGGTACCCGGAGTAGGCGTCCAAAAAGGACAAACGCTCGCACCTTACAGTCGAGTCGACTATCTGATTGATGCGAGGGAGAGGGAAGTGATCTTTCGGGCAGGCCCGATTGATATGCTTGAAATCAATACACATGCGAAGTGTGTCGTCTTTCTTTGGGACCATGACAACATTGGCTAACCGCTCGGAGTGATAAATCTCTCGGATAAACTCAGCTGCCAAAAGCCGAGCCACCTCTTCCCGATTGCCTTTCTTTTCTGGACGGTGGACTGTCGAAGATGCTCTTTAACTGGTTTCACCTTCGGGTCGACTCGCAAACGATGCTCAGACAGTCCCCTGGGAACACCCGGCATGTCAGAAGGCTTCCATGCAAAGATGTCCCAGTTCTCACGGAGGAACTGGATGAGCGCTTCTTCCTATTTGGAGTCGAGTGTGGTTGAAATGTGAGTCGGAGCTGCATTGGGATCCATCGGGTGAATGTGAATCGACTTTGTTTCACTAGATGACTGGAATGATGAATCTGTGGCTGGCTTTTTGGCTCGCAGCAAGTCACTCAGATCTACATTTTTCTGGCATTCTTGCAACTCTACCACGGCCATCTGGGCATCAGCGATCTTTGAGCCCTTCTGGAAGCACTCTTCTGCCTTCTTCCGATTACGAGAGATGGTGATCACCCCTCTGGGACCAGGCATCTTCAGTTTGTGGTACACGTAACATGGTCGAGCCATAAACCGTGCATAAGTTGGCCTGCCCAGAATTGCATGATAAGCACTCTGGAAATCCACGACCTCAAATGTCAACTTTTCTTTGCGGTAATTTTTGTAATCACCGAAAACCACGTCGAGTGCAATCTGACGGAGGGATGCAGCCTTCTTGCCTGGAATGACCCCATGGACACTCATATGGCTTTCGCTGAGTCTGGACATCGGAATGCCCATTCCCTTCAACGTCTCTGCATATAGTATGTTTAGGCCACTGCCACCGTCCATCAAGACCTTTGTCAGTCGAGTGCCTTCAACCATCGGGTTGACCACCAGTGCTTGCCTCCCAGGGGTGGCTATGTGTGCTGGATGGTCAGACTGGTCGAATGTAATGGTAGTCTGCGACCACTTCAAGTAACTGGATGTCACCGGAGCGACCATGTTCAATTCCCTGTTGATGACTTTCAATCGACTTTTGCTCTCAACGTCAGCAAAAATCATCAGAGTGGAATTCACGTGGGGATAACCATCATCATCCTCTTCCTCATCCCCAGCCTTGTCTACTTCTTTCTCCTTTTCCTTGGGTTGTTTCTCTCGGAACTACTGGATTAGGAGCCGACACTGCCGAGTGGTGTGCTTCGGGTAAATGAAATTACCTTCTTCATATTTTTTGGTGTGGGTATGGCACGGCAGATCCAACACGTCATTCTCATCTTAATCTTTTACTTTCTTGGGGTTCCATGGCCCTTTGGGCTTCCCCTTGAACTTTCCTTGCACCCAGCCAAGGCTTCACCCGGAGCAGCTGGCTCGGCCTTGCGCTTCTGTTTCTGACTGGAGTTTCCTCCTCCGGCTTCTTGGGCGACTACTTTGTTCTTGCCGCTCCGGAGTCGCTCTTCTTCTTCACCATTGGCATACTTGGTGGAAATTTCCATCATCCGAGCCAAAGTCATATTTCCTGTCCGGCCGAACTTCATATTCAACTCTCGATACCTGACGCCTTCCTTAAAGGCACAAATTGCCTGATGATCTGACACATCTTTTATTGTATGGTGTAGGGTGATCCATCTCTGGATATAATCCCTCAAACTTTCATTTGGCTTCTGAACACAACACTGTAACTCTGTCAAACCTGCCGGCCGTTTGCAAGTGCCCTCGAATGTTCTGACAAACACTCGGGCGAGATCTTCCCAAGTATAGATGCTGCCAGGCGCTAACTGATTTAGCCATGCTCTAGCTGAGCCCTCCAACATCAGAGGAAGGTGTTTCATGGCCACTTCATCATTGCCGCCACCAATCTGGACAGCCACTCGGTATTCTTCAAGCCAAGTGTCAGGCTTGGACTCTCCGGTGAACTTACTAACTCCAGACGCCAACCTGAAGTTGGGGGGAATCATCGCAGCTCTGATAGCTCTGTTGAAGCACTTTGGACCAGAGACATGCACCCTGTTGCTAGTTTGTGGACCTCCATCATGGCCCTCTCGGTGAGCTCTGTTTCTGTCGACCAAGCCCTGCACGAGAATAGATCTCGCATCAAAGCCTGGCTCTCTAGGGTCGATTGGAATACCTCGCCAACTCTGTGAGGGCGTCTACCTTCATGCTGCCGAGGCACGTACGACCCGCTCCTTGGGGGAGGCGTGGGCACTCGACAGCGATCATCACGATCGACTCGGCGATCATACTGCTCTCGGTTTCTGTACTGATCCCGTCGATCCCCATGTCCCTCATGCCTCGGAGGCGATCTTGGGCTATGGGCCGACTGAACTGTGTCTGCCATCACGGATCTGCTGTGGATCCTATCCTGTGACTGAGATACAACCATATTCTGTTCTCCCGCCGCCCGGAGCAAGGCTTGGATCTGCACCAGACCTCGACCAGCTTCTGACTGGGAGGGTTGGATCGACTCCGCTATCCGGGCAGCAGCAGCCAGATTCTGGATATGGGTTCGGTATACCTGAGTCGGAGGAGGAAAAAGCTGGCGTCGACTGGATTCGGGAGCGCGCTGCCGAGCGCAATCATCGAGTGCGCGCTGGAGGTTCTCCAGTCGAGTGCGCTCAGCCAGGTTGGCCAAGCGCGCCAACTCCAAGGCCTGGGCCTCAGGGGTTTCTCCAACTATAGGAGTATGCAATGCATCCATGTTCCAGCAGCGAAGTTCCTCCCTCTGCTGCGAGGAGAGGGGTTCGAGGTGGTACTCCTCGTGAACGCGCGATGGATCGCCGTTCCTGTCGCCTCCGTCTTCACGGTTGAAGCCAGGAGGGCTGCATGGTCCATTGACCATCAGAACTTCAGCCGTTGGGTCGCTGTTGTCGCACTCGGATGCGGTCTCTATGGAGCCAGTCGACAGATCAAACAGGTCGTAGAGAGTTTCGTCGGGCTCGATCGCCGCGACTTGAGAGGTGGCGGACTAGCGGGCCACCGCATGCCTCACCCACCGCTGAAGCCTCGACCGACCGGAGCGTTTGCTACGGTGAGCCACAGGGAGGGGGAAAGCTCACGGAGTCGACTGATACTGGGTCGACGGTTACCGCAGGAGGACGCCGCGGACGCACGCGCGAAAGTGCATCGCCCCGCGAGCGGGGAGCGCGTCGACGTCGAGTGGAGCCTCCTAAAGCCAAGCGGAGTCGTCGGCGACAAACACGAGCGCGCCGAGACGGATCTCGCGGCCCTCAGCCAAACCTCTGCCTAAAACCATGATGAAGGGGATCGGAAAATTGCAACTTCTCCAACAAGTCGCTAAGACACCTGCCCCAAGGTGGGCGCCAACTGTCGTGGTTCTAAGACTGACAGTGGAATAGGGGGTAGGAATGTAGAGGCAAGATCCTAGCGATGGAGGAGTTGTACACGCGAGTTTTACGAGTTCAGGCCCTTCTCGGAGGAAGTAACATCCCTACGTCTCGGAGCCCGGAGGCGGTCGACTGAATATATGTGTGTGAATTATAGAAAGTGCGAACCCTTGTCCCAGAGGAGGGGGTGGCTTATATAGAGTGCGCCATGACCCCTGCTCCCCTCTGTTACACAGGGTTCAATGTTCCTAAAGGAGGAGCGTTACTGGTAACGTCTGCAGTGAAGTGTAGTTAATGCCCATAAAGCTATGGTTTAAGTCCTGACCGTTGCAGAGTGGAGAGTTTCTCATCTTCTGGTGGTCGAGTGTCTTCAAAGTGGTGGAGTGAGTACATCTTCACGGTCGAGTGGATGATGGTTTCTCTTCAACTGCCTCTGATTCTTTGTAGAGATGTCCTTGAGGAGGGTATGTTGGACAGATCCATGACCCTACCCTAGGTACATAGCTTCATTAGGCCGCACCTGCTCTATGGTGAACACGGCATGAACCGGCCTGGATAGTGGCGCCGGCTCCTGGTCGGAAGCTACATCCATCGTCTGATTGTCGGTGCTCAGCTCGTCGAGCTCGCTGGCGAGCCAGCATGTCCGGCTACTAGACCGACCCGTTGCCAAGCATGAGTCTGACTGCCCTGGCCCACCCAGACCGCCTACCTCGCCCCTGCGCGCTTTCCGCCCGAAACGGTCAGCGCCGCCCGCCCCGCTTCCCGGTGCAGGCGATTGCTCCGCCTTCAAATGACACAAGTGTCGTCCGTTCGTCCGTCTGCCGCCCACATTAATGATACGCGGTTGCCAAGGCGGCTACTCCGGCGCCACACGTCCGTCCCTCCGCCACCCACCATTGCTATATAAACTGCTGCACCGGCCATAGCCGCAGTCATCCGCCTCCGTTCCCTTTCTCATGTCCACACCACTACTGCCCACCATGGCTTCCTTGCGCTCTGGCGCTCTTCGGGACGGGCGGACGATGGACCACGAGGAGATGGCAGCCAGTGCTGCCGACTGCCTAGCCGGCAAGCAGCCGGAGGACAATGACGTCCCAATGGAGAACATGGTAGTCGATGATCCGGTGCCAACCCCCTCCTCCGCGCCATCCTCGCGGATGCATTGCACCATGACCATCGGCGAGGCCCCTGCCCAATACATGGACACGGTGAGGTAGAAGCATGAGAAGCAGTTCCTGGAGGCATAGGCCAACGCCACCTTCAACCACCATCTCCTCCAGGAGCACCTGCAGGCGGAGGAGCTGATCGCTGCGGAGCGGGCGGAGTAGGAGGCGCTGCTCGACTCGTACCGCTCCGCCCGCGAGGGCCGCCTCGAGCGCTGAAGGTACCACCTGCGGGTGGCGGAGGTTGTGGCCGCCTACAAAAAGGGCGATGAAGCGGGCGAGGCGCTATTTGGCGAGACTGAGGACAAGGCAGAGGATAATGCTGGCTCCGATGAGTCCCAGCTCCACTGGCATCGACGAGGCCCTGCTCCGCCGAGGCCCCGCTGACGGTGTCCTGGACTAGGGGGTACTCACCACGTCGTCTCCCGATCAGTTGGATTGGGCCGAGGACCCCCAGGGCCAAATACTCATGGGCCAGTTCGGACAGCCGATGACATATACAATGAAGATTCCTCAAGACTTGGTGATCAAGACAAGGACTCCTCCCCACCGGCGTATTCGACTAGGACTCTTGTTATCCTAGGCCTATGGTATGTTATATAAGTCGAGGCCAGGCTAGTCGATAGATTATTGTGATATGACTCATCATACCTCTAGGGTTTAGACCACAACATATGATCTCGAGGTAGATCAACTCTGTACTACACCCATATGAATATAAACAAGAGCAGCAGTAGGGTATTATCTCTTCGAGAGAGCCCCGAAGCTGGTTAAAATCCCGTCTCCTGTTACCATCGATCCTACACACACAGTTCGGGACCCCCTACCCAAGATCCGCCGGTTTTGACACCGAAATTGGTGCTTTCTTGAGAGCCCTGCTATGTGATCGGCAAAGGATCGATGGCTCGTCTGCAGATTAACTATGACGCCGGCATCTTCGTCACTGGCTCGCCTGGTCACCTCGGCTGGTCCAATGGCCAGGCTCCTCTTTGGACCGTCAAGATCGGATATATGCCCTCATCGTCATCAACTCCGATCTCTATCAAGATCATGGAGGAATCATCCATGGAGCCCGGGGGCTCAACGTGAACATTGCCCTCGTGCGACCGTGCTATTTTTCTGGACAAGCGAAATCGTATTCGCCGTCACCGCCTCCTCGAGCGTCAGTTGGACGATTTCTTTGGTGTAATAGTGTAGAATTGGGTATATAGCAACCCTGTACAATTTCATCGCGTTTCGATGGAGGAATCTTCGGCGATCTATGATATACTGGAGGCCTATCGAGTCTGGATAGGAATCTGGACGAATTTAGGGCGCAGTCTCTAGAGACTAGCTCGGACATCCTTTGGAAGATCCAACCGTTGATCGGCTGCGGAATTTTCATATCTTCCACCCCTCAAACTTCCAGCTCGATCCGACCGTCCAAACTCTGGAAACCTTCGGATTAGTGCATCACTATCTGTTTTGTGCGCGAATAAGAATCCGACCTGAATTCATCTTTCTTCATGAACGGGGTATTGGACAACCTTTTGAAAGGAATTTCCTTCTAGGGTATTGCGCGTTGTTCTTAAACATGTGCCCATAAAATTTCAAGCCTTCTCTGAGGTACTCTTCACCATCAAGCTGGTGTCAAACTAGTCCGGCAATATTGTTGTGCATCTGCCGACCTATGCTAGACACGTCGTCGCTTTGTTGAGCCGAGATCAACTTCTTCGGATCATCATCTCTGCGTGCCGAACAAGAGTTCAGCAACACGAAGTATAAATCATCACCAACATCACCGCCCCACAGATTACACAGAGCGGGCACACCGGCATCGCCGCATGATCATTTCATCAAGCCGGCATTGACTACGTCACGAGCCACGACATGCATCGGCATGGCCGCACAGTTGCTTCTTCAAGACGGTGTCCATCACGTCGACCTACTTCCACTCATCGGCTGACATGGAGGCTTCGACACCTCTGATGGACCAGGGCCTCCGCTATCTCTTCATCAACATGCTCCGGTGACTCCGGCGTCACCGGCCGACTATCTTCGATACATCGGCTGGCATGACGGCTGCAACATCACCTTACCGACCTGCTCCGTCACCTCGGCATTCAGGCCATATTTATTTAATTATTTCCTTCGCTTAAATTAATTAAGTAGAAGAACTTTTAAAGCATATTATTGTTATTATTTCTGGCTTGCACTATCTTGTGTGTGCAAGCGATTGGTTCAGACTGGGCCGCGCTGTCACCTCGGCGTGCCAACGTTGTCGTCCCACCTCCGTCAACACAATTTTGTCGTTGCCTTGGCGTGCCGCCCTATGTTGGCAACCCCGCGCCGTCCTCTTCATCAACCTACTCCAAAGACTTCGGCGTCACCAGCCGACCAGCTTCGTTATGTTAGCTGGACCGGGGGCTTTGCCTCGGCGAGACAATCTTTGCCGGCGTCGACATGTCGTCGCTTCATCACCCATCAGGCAATGGGTGTGTGAATCGAGTCCCAATTTTGGGAGTAACCTTTCTTCGGACTGCTACAACAAATAAACCAGGTGCTATTAATCCTAGCAATTTTTGCTTGTTTCGGTTTATTTTTCCTAAAAAATTATTACTCTGGTTTGTTCCATCATCTATACATAGGTCTATCAAATGGTAGCCGCATTAATGACGGCCGCGTGGTGGTTCGGTCAGTTTCCGTACATAGTTCGGCGGACGCCGCGTCCGGAACTCAGACCGACCTGTGAATTCGGGCTTTACGACGCCTTTACCACATCACCCGATGCCCTGCATCGACACTGACTTTAAATAAATTATTTTTTACGAAAAGCAATTATGCAAGGATTTTATATATATTTATATTATTCTTTTTGGACCGCACTATTTTATGCGTGTAGGTGGTCGACTTCGACTGCATTACGCGGTCGCTTCTGCAAGCCAACGCCGCTGTCTCAAATTGGCATAAATCGGCTTGCGTGATCACCTTGTTTGTCGTGTTGCCATACCGACGTGTTCGGTTGCCTCGGGGACTTCGGCATCGCTGAAAGAGGTCTACCTCACCGAGTGTTCGGCGCACAGGCCATACTTCTTTTATTACTCACTTTGCATTAATTATTTATTATGCAACAATTTTATTCATTATTATTATTATTATTATTATTATCTCCGGTTTGCACTATTTTTGTGCACAGATAAATGATTCGGGTGGGGCAGTGCCGTCTCCTCGGCTGGACGGGAGGCTTCGTCAACACTTCATTAACCCACACCAGGGGCTTCGGCGTCACTCTGCCAGCCTGCATTGGCCGTGCTATGCCACCACTTCGGATTGCCGAGCTCTTTGCTCCGCCACCTTGGGGCCGGCTTGGGGGATGGAACTTTGTCCCGCATCAAGCTTGGACCGCGTCATTAATGCCGAACACATTAACAAGCTAAGTCACTTTCAAGCTCAATAGCTTTTAGTTTTAATTTTTTCTTCGGTTCGACCAAGCATTATACTTCCTTGTCAAAACTTTGTTTGTGACACACAAATTCGAATATCCCATTCACTTGGGGGCTTCCTTTATGAAGCCTTTCCTTTAGCATATGATTATACTTGTACGACTTCGTTCCTTGTTCGTGTATTACGCCACAATATGCACCATATTGACCTAAGTGTTCCGCAAGCTGGGTTGCCAGGCTCCTGTGCTTACCCCTACTTTCCCGATTGTTCGACTAGGGAGTAAAGAGAGCACCTCTACGATTGTCACGACCGGGTCAACTGATCTTTGACCTCAGACTGGGTGAAGCCGAAAGCTAGCGCTCTTATTGTTTTCAATCATGGTCAGCACACAACGGAACTCATGAGTACAAAAAATCAATTGCACAAGTCTCATGGTAATTATGAGCACCGAAGAAAGGTAACGGTGGAGGTACTATATTCTTCGAAGATGCTTCTTACACTTTGTCAGTAATATAGCATAAGTTCCCTGAGCGCGCTTTGTCTGTTATAGCCTTATGGCCTGGTTGCCTGGTTATCGGAAACACCATCGATATTCTCGACAAGTGAAGTACATAACACTTTTCGGCCCTTGACCGAAGAGGGAGAAGCCGACGCTCGGTTAAGACGCGTTTAAAGTTTGGGTGAACACAGAAATGATATAAGTACTTCGGTACGACAATCATTATACATAAAATAAACATGTATCACCAGTATTTGTATTCAGTATACAAGCGCTGCCTTCTCTAATTATCGTTATAAAGCCATAAATATGCATCAATTTGACTTAAGATTTTGGCCAAGCTAGGTTGCCTGGTTCCTGTGCTTACCCCTACATTCCCGATTGTTCGGCTAGGTGGTAAAGGGAGCACCTCTGTGATTGTTACTACCGGGTCGCCCGAGTAAGTACCTCAGATTGGGTGAAGCCGAAAGCTAGCAATCTTAAAGGATCACATTGGTCGGCAACGATGGAAGTGAAAATTTTGGTTTGTAAATACCATAGAGTTCGAGAACTTTCCCCGAACTAAATCCTCAATATTTTTCTCCCTCATTGATCGGAGGTGAGGTTTCATGATCATGGTCGGCATGACAACCCAAAGAAAGGAACCGATAGCGGGACTATTTTCTTTGGAAGATGTTTCTTACATTAAAAAATAATATAACATATCTCTCTGCGTACCTTTGTTTATAAAACCGTATGGCCGGATTGCCTTGTTTTCGATAAATCTTTGCCCTTATCACGGCGATACAAAGTAGGAAAACACTCCTCGGCTACTGGCCGAAGATGTTGAAGCCGATGGTCGGTCAACAAAGTTTTGTACAATGCGGATCCGAGTATTAATGATGTAAAGTACTTGGGTACATAGAATCATTACACATAAATTGTGAGCAAAAATCATTTTTTTCTCAGCCAATCTTTTAAAGAGTCGATGGCACAGTCTCTTCGAGACACCCGAGCAGCTGACATAACGCTCTCATAGTTCCTTATTGGCATTAATTCCCTATCTATTGAGCCCCTTGAGACCTACCTTGGTGAGCTCAGCTTTCATTAGCTCCAACTCCTTTATGAGATCTTTATTCTCTTTTCGAGAAGTTTGTGTCAAACACAAACAATTTTTTTATATCAAATGGGATACCGATCCTTAATTCGGCCACCCGTGCCCGCATTAAGGCTCGGGGGCTACTGGGCTTCGGGCTTATTATTTACAAATATTAAAGGGGCACATCGATCCCCTGATTTAGTGTTGCCACCCGACCAGTGTCTCGGGGACTACTGCGTTGCCTGTTCAATGCAGAAAATTCAAAGTGCTTAGTGTTCGGCTTGGCCGAACTATGGGCAAACGCGTCTTCGGACAACAATAGTACCATCTGGACCTATCTAGCATCAAGCTAATATATTGTGGCAACTTCTCAAGACCCTCTTTCAAGGGCCCGTTCGCCGATCACTATTATCTCTAATATATAAAACTGTGTTTCTATTCCTATGTGTGCTACCGAGCTAGGAGTTGATCCTCAGGCCGATTTCGCGCATCGGCTTGAGTCTCAGGGGCTACTAGGATCAGCGGTTTCATGTTTTCCTTCAGGTGCATCTCGGGTTTTAGACCAACACACACCTTGAGGGCTACTAGTTATACATATTGACAGCAAATAAATTTACAAGCGTCGGAAATAAAATCCGTAAACAATCAGCCCAAGCCCGAGGTGGTGCATCACCTCAGAGGCAGTCTGGCATAAAGCTCGGATTCGAATGTCTGGCTCCATAGAGGGTGTTTCCGGCATTAAGCTCGGCTAAACTCCTTCAACTTTTTTGAACCGAGGTGTTCTATGACACCTCGGATACAGTCTGGCGTTGGAGCTTGGACATAGTCCGGCGTTGGAGCTTGGATACAATCCGGCGTTGGAGCTCGGAAGCGGTTCGGCGTTTGTGCTCGGCTGTGAAAGATACCTCGAATGCAGTCCGGCATTGGATCTCGGACGTGAGAAGACACCGCCGCACGGGAAACACTTCAAACCCGAGGTGTGGCATAAAATATAACAAGGCATTGATAAAGGCCGAAAACTTAAAAGGGCTCCATGGATATCCGACGTGTAAACTTTTCAGATTTACTTCGGTGATCCTCAAGATCGAAGATGAGAAGATTTGTTGAACCCGTTTTCAAGACCGACGACCGAAGATGAAGAACAACTCAGAAGAATCGAGGAGCGTCCCCAACTTGAAGACCGGCTCAGGGGGCTACTGACGGTGTCCTGGACTAGGGTGTAGTCACCACGTCGTCTCTCGATCAATTGGATTGGGCCGAGGACCCCCAGGCCCGAATACTCATGGGCCAGTTCGGACAGCTGATGACATATACAAGGAAGATTCCTCAAGACTTGGTGATCAAGACAAGGACTCCTCCCCACCGGCGTATTCGACTAGGACTCGTGTTATCCTAGGCCTATGGTATGTTATATAAGCCGAGGCTAGGCTAGTCGATAGATTATTGTGATATGACTCATCATACCTCTAGGGTTTAGACCACAACATATGATCTCGAGGTAGATCAACTCTGTACTACACCCATATGAATATAAACAAGAGCAACAGTAGGGTATTATCTCTTCGAGAGAGCCCGAAGCTGGGTAAAATCCCGTCTCCTGTTACCATCGATCCTAGACGCACAGTTCGGGACCCCCTACCCGAGATCCACCGGTTTTGACACCGAGACCCGCGGCGCCAACAATGAAGCAGAGGACACCGCCGGCTCCGCCAAGGCCCCGCCCCGCCGGCACCGAGGCGAGGCCCTACTCCGCCGAGGCCCCGTGGCGCCAACAATGAGGTAGTGGACACCGCCAGTTCCACCGAGGCCCCGCCCCGTCGGCACCGAGGCGGAGGCCCTACTCCGCCGAGGCCCTACCCCACTAACAACGAGTCAGAGGACATCGTCGGCTCAGCCGAGGCCCCACCCTGCCGGCAATGAGGGGGAGGATTTCCCCCGCTCTACCGAGGAGCCGCCCCACCGGCAAAGAGATAGAGGACATCACCGGCTCCGTCGAGGCCCCACCCCGCTGCCAACGAGGCCGCGCCATGCAAAAAACGAGGAAGAGTAGAAGATAGTAGGTCGCCGTCGCTCGGGTCCAAGTAAGGCCACCGCTGCTACCCTCCGATTGAAGCCAAGCTAGGCGGGTTGACCATTGACGGCCAATTAGCTTCTTGGTGGCGACGTGGAGTCGGAGAGCTATGTTGGAGAAGGACGATGCTTCAGTTACTAAACTGCAGGTGCAGTTGGGTCACTAGCATGTAGGCCGAGGAGGCATCTAGGCCACATGTAAGTGACGCAACTGCACCTGCTGTTATGTCACTGAAGCTCAGTCGGCTGGAGAAGAAGCTTCTGTTCGGCTCAGCTGGACACGGGTGCTACGGTTAATTAATTATACCTCCAACGCACCCCTTTTTAATTAGTTGAAGAATGTATGAAATGTAATGAAATCTGGCATGTTTATATGAAATCCGGCAGTGTATGAATGAATTTAGTTCGATTTGTTTGAATTCTTGTAACACTGGCATTGGATGAACATGCAAACCAATACGTACTAGCATTATTCCCAGGGTGATCACCTCGTTTGTAGTAGTTTCACATGTACTCCCTTCGGTCCTTTTTAGTCTGCATATAAGTTTTGTCTGAAGTCAAAGTATCTCTACTTTGACCAATCTTATAGAAAAAAGTATCAACATCACAAGGTAAAATCAACTGACTTGAAAGAAATCTAATATGGGAAGTAAAAAGGAACAGAGGGACTACAAAATTTTGCGTTCATGTACATTGCAATCAACACACAGGCATGGCAATTCATAGAGAACATTCAAAAGAATCGATGATTATGCATCTCAGCAATTCACATGTTAGAGCCAATATTTACTTCACAACTAAAGAATAAAGAAAAATTGATCGATGCTGCTAACAGCAAAGGGCGTCCCATTCAAAAATATCAAATGCATGTCTTCTTGCTAACATCAATGAGCAAAGTTGGACAAGGTTGTTCCATTCCAAAATGTCAAATGCGTGTTGTTTTGCAAACATCAATGAGCAAACTTTGACAAGGTTTTCCCATTCCAAAATATCAAATGCCTATGATTGTGGAATGGGCAGGGTTTGCCATCAGTTCGGACATTGACATGGCACCTCGTGCTAAATAAACCAGCTGTTCTTTTTGTGCAGTTCCACCAGAATCAACCAAATTTGTGCGTAGCTTGTATGATTTCGCCTTTATATGTTGCAATGCCTCAAACATGCCGGCACCTCCTTTCTTGTGGTGGAAATCAATGATTCGAGAATATTCGATGTATTCGTGAACATTTTGTGCAGTTCCCATTGAAATCAAGCTGAGCACCCCTGTTTGCATAAATACAAAAAGGTGATTGGTATAAAGCAAATTGTACTATGAATTGACAGTTTAAACAGTCAACCTACATGATCCATGCAGCGCACACATTTAAAAAAATGGAACGCACCGGAAGGAATCGTAAAACAACATTGTACTGGCCATCACAGCAGCAAAGATGGAGATATGTGAGTCCTTCTGAGCTGAAGTTAGTTTGTTCTTGTGGGCAATAATGTAACCATCCTTCAACTGCTCCCTTCTTAAGAAGAGAGGCTTTGGCTTCTTTATCCTGGCATAATCAGAACTACGCACTTCACGTAATCCATATTCTTTTTTAGAGGAGGATGATCCTGTTGTGCAAAGACAAGAGAAAAACTAAATGCTAGCATCCCTGTTTGCTCAAAAAAGGAAAGGAAATATTTAGAACAACATAGATGAAGCACTTCTCAAGGACAATACCACTTTCTCATGACAGTATCTAAACAGTAGCACAACACCAATAGAGATGACAAAGCTCAATCATATGAATGAAGTTTGTGGGCGAGTACCAACCTTTGTCATGAGGCTTATTGTGTAGAGCATACAGATCAAGCACTTCTTCGGAACCATCTGTTGTTATCTACTGTTGTTGCCATGCTTACTATATACTCCTCGATTAGTTTAATGTTTCCAACATCTTCTTGTGCAGTTCCACTAAAATATATGGTATCTTCAAAGAAGATCCCTGTTTGCACAAGTAGAGATAATTACATATTACATTAAGAGTGGCATCAAATCAGTGGCAAAACAATTGCTCGTTCTAGCCATAGCAATACATTAAGATGAAAAACTATATCATTACTTGTGTCATCACAGTTCTAGTGCTTCATTACAGCACCAGTAGTTGATTTTTGTTTTTCTTCCGCTTGTTCTTCACATTCATCACTTGGTTCAATAACAGACAAGCTTCGCCTTCAAAATAAGATTTCGGATGTCAATTAGGGAGCACAAGTATAGCACTAAACAACGGCGTTAATTTTCGGATGGAAGTGGCAAAATGTAGGCCAACAGTTGTAAAATATCCTTATCTTATCTCAATGGGATATTACGGTGCACATACAGATTGGAAGTCTTGTCTCCATTTGTGCAGTTCCCTAAAATCAAGCAACATTAGCGTACAAGTAGCACAACATATGAAAGCACACTTCACAATCATGTGAAAGAAGGCTAGTACTGACCTCTCATGACGTGGAATTCAAACAACTCACAAGAAGAAGATCTGAACCAAATTTGCCAACACGGATAGTAAGTAAGATCTCCTCTTGTGCAGTTCCACTAAGATCAAGCAATCAAGCAATGTTGTCAGTGTGATGTTTTGGTTGAGCTGCTCAAAACACTCTTAAAACAAAAGTGTTTTGTGCAGTGCAACAAAACGGCACAATAGCAACCAGGTGAAGTAGATAACCCTGTTTACACAGAGGTGCAAAGGAAGCAACTAGTGGTCAATAACAGTGGATGACACAGAAGCCAACAAAAAGAAGCATCGAACTAATCTACATGGGAAAGAAAGCAAGACAGTAGCATTTCTCAAACGGTGGCATTGATTAATATTAATATAGAGATTATATTAACAATAAAATTTGTTAAACATGTAATTTTCTTTTAACTATGGCATTGCATCAATTTTCCAGCGGCATTATTAGAGGGTGTTTGTTTACAGGGACATTTTGTTGTAGGGACTAAAAAAAGTCTGTGTCAGTCCCATCTAAACCAAACAGGAGGGACTTTTAGGGACTAAAGAAAGAAGACACCGAGGGAGAGTCTTTTTGGGACTTTTTCCAATAGTTTCCCCTGCCCCGCATCGCAGCTTGCCTCTATTAGTTCATTACTAGGGGTAACATGGTCTTTTAGCATGTCATTTAATAACCTCTAGTCCATGCTTAGTCCCTAGAACCAAGCAGGTAGAGACTAGGAGTTTTTAACCAAACAGGGCCTTAGATTAACAACAGCTAAAGAGTTGCACGGGACAGTGAACGCACCAGCACCATGTGCATCTACCGATGTATGAAGGGTGATGCACAGTCTATTGCAACAAATAACAAAAACAACCAAGGAGCATATTTGTGTTGGTCCCAGTTTTGTTATCTTTAGACACCTTTCCCTATGTGAGCGCAGCAAATCTAGTCCCGCTCAAACTCTACAACCGTGTCCCCCAAATCAAAATATCAGTTCGTTACAGATGTGCGTACTGTCTTTGTCATTGTTTCCCCTTTTCAACCAACGTAGGTGCTGGATAGCCAGTCTGTACTAGTACTTTCTCCCCTTCTTTTCCTCTTTGAACCACGTCCTAGATTCATGCTATACAACTTTCCCCACTACTTTCTTGTGTGATCCAACACCTAGATTCGAGTGCAGAAGCGGAAAAAGCCCACATGCAGCTAGAGCAATGCATGTGGAATAAGTAAATTATACCTTAAGGTTCTTGGGGTGTGGTCCGGTGGGAGACCGGAGGCCGTTCGGCCCACACTATGCACGACGGCAAGGAAGAAGGGGTCAGAGGCCCTCCCGCGCCGCCGCTGGGTGAAAGAGAACAGCTGCGCCGGTAGTGGATTCCCTTCCTCGCCGACGGTGATAGCGTTAAGCCTCCTTCCCTTCCTGACGGACGGATCCTGCCGGCTCTTTGACCAGCAGTGAGGAGAGAGAGAGAGAGGCCAATGAAGTCTTGTTTAGATTTGGAGAGGGTGAGAGAGTGTGAAGAGAGCAACTACAAGCGCTGAGGCTCTAGCTTGTATATATATACTGGAGAGGAAGTGTGAAGAGTGCAAACCCTAGAGAACAAGCGCTGAGGCTGCAGCATATACGTGATGAGGTGATTATATGGTCACTACGAGATCGTATAGCTCTGTATCCATCCATTTTGACCAATCAAACAATCCTCGTAGCACCGCCCCAGATCACTTTCTCTCTCTATCATGCGGGGCCTCCCTGTCATTGGGTGGAAGAAAGAAGTCGAACAAAAACAAAATTATGCTCAAGTGTAGTTATCAAAACCGAGACCTCAAGTTTGATGAGCGAACAGGCTAACCAGCTACACCACCCCCATGTTATGTTTAACGAGAGGAAAATAACCTTTAATACATTCCTGCATTCGTGTGACAAGCATGTCATGTTTTTTTGCATGGGAGTCATTGGGATTTAAATCATAATCGTGTCATGTGGCTTTGGTGGTAAGGTCTTTGGGGATTTAAAATAGTGTTGGTAGTACAGAAATAATGCATCCTTAGTCACCTTACTTTCCTCCATGTAGTACGTTGGGTCCCACCAATCAGAGGGTGAAACAAACAAATTAATAAGAAAAAATAAAAGCGCCAGCGGTGTATCTTACCTCACACATGTCGCTACTTCTCGTGAACACTGTCCAATTGATCACTCTGTTCGCTCCCGTACTATTTTAAGTGAATCCTTATTATAACATGCACACAATTTTGGGCACTTGTATTCGACCTAAGTTAGCGTGCCACCTTATCTCGTACTACTCCCTCCATCTAGGTGTAATAAGTCATGTTAGAAGGTGCAGCGGGACCAAGGTTAAAGCATATTTTTTTTGAAACAAGGTGCAAGTAGATTGGAGGAGAAGGAGAAACTTGACCGGTCCTTCCAACAATCAAAGCCCTGATTTTTGTCTCTAAACGCAACATTTAATCACAACAATTAGGAGATGCCCTTTTAGCTACCATGCAGGGCCACGTATTAACTCGCATGCATCAACGCGTAGTTGCGCTCCATGCATTGGGTTTCCGGGGGAGATAACAAGGCAGAGTATGGAGCGTTTGGTTACATTGCTAGGATGGTCATAGTGGTGAGTAACTTGGACTAGTAACATGCATATGTTACTAGTCTATGTTACTACTTTCATAGTAGGTAGTAACATATGGATGGTAACATGCAAGTCTTCATTAATTGAGATATAGACTCATTTTACCTCGGCGCGTGCGTGTGTGTGTGTGTGTTTACCATCATGTGTGTGTTAGACTAGTCATAGTGGGGAGTAACTTAGAGTAGTAACATGCATATGTCACTAATCTTTGTTACTACCTCCACACTGGGTAGTAACATATGTATTGTGTCATGCATCACTGCATTTATTACATTGTAGACTCATCTTTTCTTTATATGTGTGATGTTACAGTAACTAGATATGTTACCACATGCCTCTCTTTCTTCATTTATTATATGCCACATCATCTATTTTGCCTAGATAAGTGTGATGTTACCACCTATGTTACTCCCACTGTGGGTAGTCTTAGAGATAGAGACACATCGACCTACTCCTACAGAGAGTTGGTGTGTAGTGTATGATTTAGCCACGAGAGTCCGTGCATCCTCTCATTTCCGGGCGTCCGGTGGACAGGTGGGACAGCTGCCACGCCCGCTCCTGACCAGCTTGGCCCACCCAAAGCCCCTCCATCGCTCGCGCGCGCTTCCCGCTCGAAACGATCAGCGCCGCTCCAAAGAATTGGTGTCGCATTCATGCCCGAGCAGAGCGGACGCGACCTCTCACTGGCGCCTGCGTTGAAGGGAGAAGAAGATTCAAGAGTGATGGTTGCTTCGTCGGTCCAACTTACTGCTGGGTCTATGTGATTTGACGGCTCATTGGTCATTATTACTGAGGTGGTAGGACTGCTGGATGTCCCATGCTTTCGGCAAAAGGAGGTACTACTAGATTACAATTTTCTCCATTCTCAGCGGAGAGTGCGAGAGCAGTGAAAACACACAGGCTTAGTGATTACATGGCCCACCTCACACTATCACCATATTTTCTGGACACCGTGCGACACCTAACTCTTACATAGTACTAGTATAGTATGTACTGTAATTTATCAGCAAGATAAATTTCAACAATGCTATGAAGCTTCCAGCTTCTTTTTCATGTATCTTGCGTCCAAGGTTTCCCATTGCAACATTTCATCAAATACAAAGGAGACTAACATGCATGCTATTGCATCTCAATGATTGACAGATCATAGCCAATATGTACTCCCTCCATTCCAAAATAAGTGTCTCAACTTTATCCAAACTTTAGTACAAAGTCGTACTACTACTAAAGTTGACACTTATTTTGGAATAGAGATAGCTAAAGAAAAAAACGATCCATGCAGTCCCTAGCCCTTGAACCGTAAACCCTATCCTTTGGTTTGTAGGATTTTTGTAGGAATTCAATAGGATAGGATTTGCAAAGGAAAAATTCCTTTAAAGCCCTTTGGTTTGTAGGAATGGATTCCTATTCCTATGTAGGATAGGAATCAATCCTTCATGTTCTGGAGGGAAAAAACATTAGCCTAGACTCAATGTGAAAAATCCTATCCTATGCACCAAATGGCATCTCTTTCTCTATAGGAATTGTCATGCATGTCATCTCACTTCCTATGATTTTCCTATTCCTATAAAACTCCTATCCTATGAACCAAAGAAGGCCTAACCAAGCTTTAAATTGTTGGCAACGTTGGAGCTTCCGAAGAAATGAGGTTTGCAACCCTTTGACCATCGGATCATTTTGTGCAGTTTCACCAAAATCGAGATGAGCATCCCTGTGGCAAAGAAATTGAAGAAGCATGATTAGAATAAGATTACTGGGACTAGTTGATGAGACATAAACTCATCACAAATACAGTATGTAGAAGCCAGTAGAGGTATGTGCGGGGCAAATAAGTAGAGAAATATCCACATGGAGTCATGTGGGTAGTTGGAGCAGTGATGCGAGCAGGCTGTTAAGGGAGTTGTACCTGAGGGATATCGGGACGTAGATCAACCTAAAGGAGGGCGGCGGGAGGAGGCAACTTCCCACATCAGGGCAGTCAGCAATGGACGAAGGCAACCTCACCGGCTTTGTGAGAGAGAACGACGGGGACCCCTTATCGGGACGTGCCGACAATGGGTTTTTGACGTCGGTGACGGCGACTATCGGTGTCAAAACGGGCGGATCTCGGGTAGGGGGTCCCAAACTGTGCGTCTAGGCCGGATGGTAACAGGAGGCAAGGAACACGATGTTTTACCCAGGTTCGGGCCCTCTTGATGGAGGTAAAACCCTACATCCTTCTTGATTAATATTGATGATATGGGTAATACAAGAGTAGATCTACCACGAGATCAAGGAGGCTAAACCCTAGAAGCTAGCCTATGGTATGATTGTTGTATGACAAAGTTGTCCTACGGACTAAAACCCTCCGGTTTATATAGACACCGGAGAGGGTTAGGGTTACACAAAGTCGGTTACAATGATAGGAGATCTTGAATGTCCGCATTGCCAAGCTTGCCTTCCACGCCAAGGAAAGTCCCATCCGGACACGGGACGAAGTCTTCAATCTTGTATCTTCATAGTCCTGGAATCCGGCTGAAGGTATAGTCCGGCTACCCGAACACCCCCTAATCCAGGACTCCCTTAGTAGCCCCTGAACCAGGCTTCAATGACGACGAGTCTGGCGCGTAGATTGTCTTCGGCATTGCAAGGCGGGTTCCTCCTCCAAATTCTTCATAAAAGTTTATAAACACCAAGAGTAGTGTCCGGCTCTGCAAAATAAGTTTCCACGTATTGCCACAGAGAGAATAATATTAACACAAATCTAATCTGCTGACGTATTACACAGCGCGACATCACACTACGGCCAAGCCTTTATTTGAATCATTTTCACTTTTCCACCTCAGCGTGTTTCGCGAGGCGGTTTCCTTGGCACGTCTTGTCAAAGCAGAGATCGTGTCCCCCATTTACGGGATTCTCATCAATACGGACGTGGGTAACCCAACCGTGCCATTTATCACGGCGCTTGGGAGGCAAGCGAGTTTTACTAGGCTGGTGGGGACGCATAGTCGCATCCACTCATATAAGGGGATAAGGATCCTCCCTTTTACCTACGCCTTCTTCCTCCTTTTCCTATCCATCTTCTGCGCACCCGAGCTCCAGCGCCCAAGCCCGTACTTCCTACATCAACCTTCTCCAACAATGTCCGGAGCGGGAGGCAAGTGGATGGTCTCCTCCGTCACGGAGGGCCATGTCAAAAAGCTAAGAAAGGCCGGATACCTGTCCAAAGACATCGCGCACCGGCTTCCTGAGGAGGGGCAGCTTCTCCCCACCCCAAGGCCCCATGAGAGGGTAGTATTTCTTCCCCACTTCCTCCACGGACTGGGTTTTCCTCTCCACCCATTTGTCCATGGGCTCATGTTCTACTATGGCCTAGATTTCCACGATCTGGCCCCGAACTTCATCCTCAATATCTCGGCGTTTATTGTCGTGTGTGAGGCTTTCCTCTGCATCCGCCCCCATTTCGGCCTCTGGCTCAAGACTTTCAACGTCAAGCCAAAGGTGGTGCGCGGCAACCAGGCGGAGTGCGGAGGTGCCATGGCGGGCAAAATAGCCAACGTCCTATGGCTCGAGGGCTCCTTTGTGGAGACCTTGAAGGGGTGGCAGTCAGGGTGGTTTTACATCACCGAGCCACGCGATCCGAAGTGGATTGCAGCCCCTGAATTCTCATCCGGACCCCCTACGTGGCTCACGTCCTAGAAGGAGACGGGCTTGTCGTGGGGCGATGAAGAGGTGACCGGACTGCAAAAATGCATCCAGTCCCTAGTGAACAAGCAGCTCAAGCTTGTCAACGTAGTCCAGGTCATGCTCGTCCGCCGGATCCTTCCGTGTCAAGAACGGGACTTCAATTTGTGGGAGTTCAACCCGACGCAGCACCGAACTCTGAGTAGGCTCTTCGACACGACGTACGAAGATGTCTGGAAGGGGCTAACCAAAGGCGCTGAGGCTCCCACATCCGCCTCCGAAGACCGCGGATTCAGCTCGCAGCATCCTGCTGGCGAGGTAAAATATTTTCATATTTTACAGGATGTTAAGTTTTCTTCATAGTTTGACTCTATGTGGGATCTAGACTCCCTCACCTTTGACAGGATTGGCAGGCGAAGTCCGGACTGATTAACTGTCCAGCTCCCTTGCCCGAAGACCCAGCCCCTGCTCTCCTAGTGAAGCTGCTGGTTCCGGCACCTTATGTGGTGCCGAAGAAGAAGGCCAAGAAGAAGAAGGCCACAGGGACTCGAAAGAGTTCCCGGCATATGGTGGTGTCGGACTCGTCGTCCGATGAGTCCGAGATGCACTCCTCCCGTGAAGACGAGGAGGAGGAAGAAGAGACCTCTCCCCCTCCAGCGGGGGGAGGAAAGAAGAGGAAGGTCGCCCTAGTAGGGGAGGCCAACGGGTCCAAAAAGAGGAAAACCCCTCCGCCAGACTACGCTCCCGACGCCGACGAGGACGAAGAGGAGTGGCCGGACAGGGCCAAGCGTCCGACGAAATCGTAAGTGTTCGGATACCAGAGTAACTCATGATATTCCTTTTGTTGCACAGCTTTCCCTAATGTCGAATATAATCATGAAGCCCGCCCAAGGACGGGCTCGACGAGTTGTCGAGCGGCTCCCTGGATTCATCGGACGTGAATTCATTTCCGCCCGCTGCCTCCCCCTGTGCTGCGGATGACACCAAAGTGGCGTCACGAAAGCTCCGGGGCAAGAGGAGGTGGTCCAGGAGGAGCCGCGAGGTGACCTCCCGGACTCCATGAGTAAAGGGGACAAGACCCCCCAGGGCTCCAAGTCCGGCTTTAAGCCAGACACCGCGCTGGAATCATCAATGGCTTCGGACCATGGCAGGCGAACTCCTGCCAAGAGGAGCAAGCCTATTGAGCCAGCGTCCTCCATCCAACCAGAGGTGCCGGACAATCTGCTGGAGGTGCTTAAGGGCGCCTCCATCGACGAGGAGCACCGTGCCATCATGAGTATGGTGGTCCAGAAGGTTCGGTCCGCCCAAAGCAGACTTACTGAAGCTTGTACTAGCCTTCTAAAAGGCTTCGAGGCAAGTAAAAAATATGTAAAAATATTACCGCATAGACAGTAGCCCCTGATGCTCTGTTTGGCGTTCAAAAAGAAAAGCCGAATAGAGGATCTATTGAATATCGCAGGAGTCTAACTAAAAAGGAGTCAATATACGTATGCAGGCTTCGCTGCTGGCCACCGCCGCACTGACTGCGGAGGTGGGTGCCCTGAAGCAGGGCCTCGAGCGGACCGAGCAAGAGCTCGGCCTTGCCGAACGACAGCTCGAGGAGAAAGAAGGTAAGAGATACCTTATAGAAAAAAATGCCTATAAGAAGACGCAATTGCAAAAAATAACAGGAGTATACTGCTTATTGTTGGGGCCACGACTGAGGTGGCGACCCTCAAGCAGGCGCTGTCCGAGGCCAAGAAGAGAGCGGCCATGGAGCGCACCGAGCGAGAGAAATTTGAGGCGCAGGTCGGCGAGGTGCAGCAAGAGCTTCAGGCTCTCATGAAAAAACATGAGAGTTTGGAGCTCGACTCGAAGACGCGAGCGTCCAAGCTTTCTGTGGCCCTTAAAACTGCCAAATCCGCCAAGGCCGAAGCCCAGAAGGCCCTCCAGGAATTGGATGCGGTGAAAAAGACAGCGGCAAGTAAGGCATTCTCTATGGAAAGCAGACATATAAAAGTAAACTACTTGTTACTTACCCGAATCCGGAGCTCTCCAGGGGCATTCGCAGATCTTCCCCGCAGCGTATCCGATGCCGCCGCATTCTACCGAGCCGCGGAAGGCACCTCGACGGAGAAGGTGTTCTGGTCTCAGTACGCTGAGGCCGGACACCCTGTGCCCTTGAGCGACCAGCTGAAGCAGCTGGTCGAGCTCCACAAGGCGGCCAAACAGGCCCTGAAGGGTTTCATAGTTCGGCTGTGGCCTAGAGAGGCCCTGCTTGGGAGCTACTTCGGACTGGTGCGGCGGCTGGTGGAGGCTTGTCCCAGGCTCGAGGTCATCAAGTGCTCCGTCTGCATCGAAGGTGCCCGTAGGGCCCTTGCCCGTGCAAAGGTGCACTGGGGTAAGTTGGACGGTGAGAAGCTTGTGAGGGACGGCCCGCTGCCGGGGAAGGAGCATCGCAAGCCCGGGAACTATTACAAGGATGTTCTGGCCGGTGCCCGCCTTATGGCTGATGAATGCACCAAGGATGTAATTTTTGAATGAACTCGCTCGTGTTATCCTGTGCGCTGAAAACTTGTTCATATGCGCTAAGCAATGCTTGAATTTAAAATATTACTTTCTGTGCGGCCGTTTATCAAAAAATTGAGAGATGGCCAGTCGTCGGCTTCTGCCCCCATGCCACTAGTGCTGGGGTGTTCGGGATAAACCTGAGCGCTCTTTTTCCCATGATTAGGTTTGTCGAGGGAGGCGCTCAGCACAACGAACAAGGCAATCGGACTATAATGCTTGAACACTCTCACTTAGCCATAGAACTCTATAATTTTAAATTTCGGTGAAGCCCCTATTATTCGGAAGACCGAGTTCGGGGCGCTATCCACGCCTTGGCCGAACAAAGCCGGTTCTTCGCTCGAAGCGGCATAAGTCTTTAAGGACTCGAAAAACCTCTCGAACAGCGACCGGTCTCTCGCTTCATCATGACAATCAGTTTTAGCTTTCTCTACTGAGGTGCTCAACCTAGCTCAACTGGGGCACAATCGTAGTAGTTCTCCTAGTGCTACCTTAGCCGATATAGCGGAACGTAAGGCACCAAAACATAGGAGCCGGGCAAACCCAACTATTGACCCAAATCATGATTCGGAGCCGATGCATATAGTGCTATAAGTTCGGGGTGCCGCACTTGTGAAAGTGTACGGACTTCTCACGCCATATTGATGGGTACTGAAGCCCCTGGTGTATTTTTGCCGTACCACAGTGTACAAATGCAACATGTTATTGATACACATATATATACAAAGAGGATAATGCAAAAATAGACAAAAAGCTATGCATTGTTTATAGAAGGGCTGCTATGAAAGCGGAACGATACAAATAGTGTGATAAGCAAAAGAAATTGGACTGTTTAACATGTCCTGGCCAGGGGCAGGCCGCGGAATTGTATTAAAAAATAGGTATACTGCTCGTAATAGAGACCACCTGGGAGTTCCATAATGCGGCGTGGCTTGTCTGCTTTCCTGGATCTTGCATCGTTTGTGCGGCAGTTGAATTGCCGAACGGGTCATCTGAAGTATGGAGTCCTGAGTGTAATAGAAAAAAAGAAAAGAAAAAAAGGAATCCGGCAGCCCCTGGTGCGGTTTAAGTCGTATTTCGGGCGTGCCGTGATAGTGCCCCTTCCCCTGTGCCCATGGTATTTCAAGAGCGTAGTTATGTACGCAAAGCACTGGTTTCGCTATATCGCGAGGGCTAGGGTTGGGGCCGCATTGCTACGCTAGCTCAGAACGTGCCAGGCGGTCTTGTTGTAGGGTACTTCGGGCGCGCTTGACAGTGTCCGGCTTTTTGAAGGCCGAACTGGAGAACTGCCTAGAGAGGCTGCCTTGTACTTCTGCTGCGAGCACTGCCGTGTGCTCCTCCGTTCGGAGGGAGCGTTCAGTGTTCCCATTGACCATGATTACTCCTCTAGGGCCTGGCATCTTGAGCTTGAGGTATGCATAGTGTGGTACCGCGTTGAATTTTGCGAATGCGGTTCGCCCGAGCAGTGCGTGATAGCCACTACGGAACGGGACTATGTCGAAGATTAACTCCTCGCTTCGGAAGTTATCCGGAGATCCGAAGCCCACTTCCAGTGTGACTGAGCCTGTACAGTTGGCTTCTACACCTGGTATGACGCCTTTAAAGGTCGTTTTGGTGGGCTTGATCCTCGAGGGATCTATGCCCATTTTTCGCACTGTATCCTGGTAAAGCAGGTTCAGGCTGCTGCCGCCGTCCATGAGGACTCTTGTGAGATGAAATCCGTCAATGATTGGGTCTAGAACCAATGCGGCGAAGCCGCCGTGGTGGATGCTAGTGGGGTAGTCCCTTCGATCAAAGGTGATTGGGCAGGAGGACCATGGGTTGAACTTTGGGGCGACTGGCTCTATCGCACATACGTCCCGTAACACACGCTTCCGCTCCCTCTTGGGGATGTGGGTTGCATATATCATGTTCACCGTCCACACTTGCGGGGGAAATCCCTTCTGTCCACTGTTGTTCGGCAGCCTGGGCTCCTCCTCGTTGTCGCTATGCAGCCCCTTGTCTTTGTTTTCGGCTCTTAACTTGCCTGCCTGCTTAAACACCCAACAGTCCCTGTTGGTGTGATTGGCTGGCTTTTCGGTGGTGCCATGTACCTGTCACAAGCGGTCGAGTATTCGGTCAAAACTGGACGGGTCCTGAGTATCTCTTTTGAATGGCTTTTTTCGTTGACCGGATTTGTAGCCTCGGAATCCGGCATTAACTGTCGTCTCCTCGTTGCTGTCGCTGTTAACGCGGCGCTTTTGTTTGTTCCGACGCGACCTGTCGCTTTTGTCCTTGGTATTTGAATTACCAGGGTTCTTGGTTAAATTGTTGCTGCGAGCTAGCCAGCTGTCTTCTCCCGCGCAAAAGCGGGTCATGAGTGTCGCGAGGGCTGCCATAGATTTCGGCTTTTCCTGTCCCAGGTGCCGGGCAAGCCACTCGTCACGGATATTATGCTTGAAGGCCGCTAAGGCCTCTGCGTCCGGACAGTCGACTATCTGGTTTTTCTTTGTTAGGAACCGTGTCCAGAATTGCCTGGCCGATTCCTCTAGCTGCTGAATTATCTGGCTTAGGTCATCGGCGTCCGGTGGTCGCACATAAGTGCCCTGGAAGTTGTCAAGGAATGCGGCTTCCAGATCCTCCCAAGAACCGATTGAGTCTGCTGGCAAGCTGTTAAGACAATGTCGGGCCGGTACCTTAAGTTTGAGTGGGAGGTATTTGATGGCGTGTAGATCATCACCGCGGGCCATGTGGATATGAAGGAGATAATCCTCGATCCATACTGCAGGATCTGTTGTGCCATCGTACGATTCGATGTTTACGGGTTTGAAGCCCTCAGGGATTTTATGATCCATTACTTCATCTGTGAAGCATAGTGGGTGTGCGGTGCCTCTGTATTGGGCTATATCACGACGCAGCTCGAAGGAGCTTTGTCCGTTGAGTTCGGCCCGGCCGGATTTATTGCATCCGGAGTGACGATCACCGTCACGTGCCGTGGGGCGCCTGCGCGATCCGTAGATCGATCTTGTTTGCCTTGCCTTGTCCTCCAGTATGTCGCGCAGGTCGGGCGCATTTTCCCGTGCCTTAGTATGCTTGACATGGCGTCGGGGCATGGCTTAAGCGGAGGGCCAAGAGGCCTCTCTGTCGCGGCCACGAGGTGGCCGTCGGCCATGTCATGCGCTGGTGATGTAGGTGCTTCCTCCTCTAGTCGGGGTAGCAGCCTGCGCTTTGGGTAACTCTTGGAGGGGCATTCGAGTTCATACTCTTTGGCCGCAAGGACTTCAGTCCATCTGTCAGCTAGCAAATCCTGATCAGTTCTAAGTTGTTGCTGCTTTTTCTTGAGGCTGCTTGCCGTGGCCATAAGCCTGCGTTTAAAACGCTCTTGTTTGGCAAGATCCTCTGGCACAACGAACTCGTCGTCGTCGAGGCTTGCCTCGTCTTCGGAGGGAGGCGTATAGTTATCGTCCTCAACCTCTTGGTCCGCCGCCCTCTCGTGAGGGCTGGCTTCTGTGTCCTCCTGTGATGAATCTTACTGGAGGGGGTGTTCTTCGGCGCTATCCGGAGTAGTATTATCTCCCGTGCCGGAATCACTGTTTTTGCTTTGGCGGGATTTAGAGCGGCGCCGCTGACGCCGGCGCTTGGGCTGTTTCTTAGAGGTATCGTCCCCTGCTGTTCCATCGCCATCTCCATCCTTTGGAGTGTCCACCGTATATATGTCATATGACGAGGTGGCCTTCCAGCGCCCTACAGTGCTGGTTCTTGTTCGTCTCCTGCGTCGTCGTCCATGTCGTTGATGTCTTCGGAGTCGAAGTCAAGCATGTCGGTTAAGTCATTGACAGTGGCTACCAAGTGGGTTGTGGGTGGGTTTTGAATTTCTTCATTGTCCGTATCCCAACCTTGCTGACCGTAGTCCGGCCAGGGCTCTCCTGATAAAGAGAGAGACTTTAGAGAATTCAGGATGTCGCCGAAGGGCGAGTGCTGAAAGATGTCCGCGGCGGTGAACTCCATTATCGGCCCCCAATCGGATTCGATCGGCAGGGGCGCGGGGGGCTCGGAGTTCGGAGAGGAATCCGACTCCACGGAGTCACGGGCCATGCGGAGTGCGGGGCTGGAGTTCGGCTCGATCGCCTCTAAGATCGCAGCCCCTAAGGCAGCGTCCAACCGCTGATCCTCGATCGGCGCAGTAGGCTCCAAATCAATGGTCGAAACCGATGCATGTGCGGCCTCCAAGGCGCTGTTCGGCGGCAGAGCTATGTCATGCCCATCGAGACAGTGCGGCGCGCTTGGCTGTGGCTCGAATCCGTCGAAGATCAAGTCCCCGCGGATGTCACCCGTGTAGTTTAGGCTTCCAAACCTGACCTGATGGCCAGGGCGTAGCTTTCGATCTGCTCAAGGTGGCCAAGCGAATTGGCCCACAGTGCGAAGCCACCGAAGATGAAGATCTGTCCGGGGAGAAAAGTCTCACCCTGGACTGCATCGTTGTTGATGATCGAAGGAGCCATTGGGCCTAAAGCGACGAAACAGAGGAACTCTCGATGAAAACACCAATGTCGGTGTCAAAACCGGCGGATCTCGGGTAGGGGGTCCCGAACTGTGCGTCTAGGCCGGATGGTAACAGGAGGCAAGGAACACGATGTTTTACCCAGGTTCAGGCCCTCTTGATGGAGGTAAAACCCTACATCCTGCTTGATTAATATTGATGATATGGGTAATACAAGAGTAGATCTACCACGAGATCAAGGAGGCTAAACCCTAGAAGCTAGCCTATGGTATGATTGTTGTATGATGAAGTTGTCCTATGGACTAAAACCCTCCGGTTTATATAGACACTGGAGAGGGTTAGGGTTACACAAAGTCGGTTACAATGATAGGAGATCTTGAATATCCGCATCGCCAAGCTTGCCTTCCACGCCAAGGAAAGTCCCATCCGGACACGGGACGAAGTCTTCAATCTTGTGTCTTCATAGTCCTGGAGTCCGGCTGAAGGTATAGTCCGGCTACCCGAACACCCCCTAATCCAGGACTCCCTCAACGACCGCATCTACACTAAAAGCATCCACCCATTCCCTCGATGGACGTGGGGGCTGTTTGGTTTGTGACTAATGTTGCCAAAGATAGCCACACCTAAGCTTAGGCAAGTTTGACCAACTTAGGTGAGTGTTTGGTTCAAGCCACACCTTAGGCAAGCCACACTTGGACCCCACATGGCATACACACAAAAAGTGTGGCAAGATTCCCTTAGGCTTGCCAACTTGTGGCTCTCATTTTGATGAACTAACCTTAGTCAAGTTTGGCAAAAATGTATGGACAAGTGTGGCAATGCTAGCCCTAAAACCAAACAGCACCGTGATCCGCCGGGATGTCAGAGATGTGGCCATAGTTGTTTTGTGTGAGAGAGTGTCAAGACGGAAGAGAGCAACCCCAGCAAGCAACCGTGTAGGCTTTTCCTGCCTACTAAAGGACATATATTCCAAACAATATGATAATCTCTCTAACCAAGTTACGGATGAGGAGTAAACGGAGGGAGTAGTAAAATTTTCTCCTTGTCCTGCAAGCCACAGCGCGCGTGGGCGAGGGAGCGGGCGTAAAGGCGTACGAAGCAAGCTTCACCTCATCCCGCGAGCCACCGCGCCCATGGGCGGGGGAGATGGCATACTAAGCAAGCTTCTCCTCGCTTTGCGAGTTGACGGGACACATCAAAAGTACTCATGTGTATAGAGCCTTGCCTCTAAGGTAGGCCTCACATGGTTTGCCTCTTTTTGACATAACGCGCCAAGTCGCAATTTGTTTGTTCACCCATGGTAGACGGTCCTCCATCAAGTGGACAACCAGTACACGTGTCAAATTACCACGTGGGTTGCCTTTTCGTACAGAAATGAGCTCCACCGTGTACCCGCACGGGTGTGGTTGGGAAAGAGACAGGAGTATGTGCATCGTGCATGCACCTCTTCTCTTCGTGCACGTCTCCCACCTACGTAGGTGTGTGTGAGAGAGATACAAACCTAGATAGATGGTGTGTGTGTTCATGAGTGTTTTTTGTTTGGGGGTGTTGATTTCATGAATGTATTTGTAGGAATATGTGTCGATGACATCTCAAACAAAATTTTGCATGCAATGTGTGTGAAATAGAGGCATATCCATATCATATAGAGAGGGCCAGAGGGGGCGATCCACGAGAAGAGAGGGAGGGGTTATAGATATCGATAGAGTCGAAGAGAGGATCAAGTGGGTGGGTGCGAGATGGATGAAGAGAGCCATCAAAATTGTGTGTGTGCAAGTCAAAGATATAGGGCGACTGACCTACCAGAACATCAGAGGGCACGTGGCAAGTTTGTGTGTGGTAGGGA
>NC_041388.1:69660322-69664748 GCF_002162155.2 Triticum dicoccoides
CTAGAGTGCTCGATGTATCGGTGTGTGTGGGGGTGGGGGTGGGGGAGGGGGGAGGCAGAGGCCTAACTAGAGAGGTAGAACGACTCGTATATGTGTTGAGAAGGAGAGACCCAGCTATGTGTTGAGGGAGATGGGTCGACATCCATACATAACTGAAGGATGGGAAATAGGTTGGGACAGAGAGAGAGAGAGAGAGAGAGAGAGAGAGAGGAGAGGGAGGGAGAGGGGTAGAGTGCTGGATGGGTGCTGGAGTTGCTTCTCGAAGATGGTGGGAGAGGCCTACTAGACAAACTGAGGGTAGAACTGCAATATTATCATTGAGAGTGGGGATGTGTGCCTGTGCGTGATAGATCTGTCAGGACGTATGCATGGATGATGAAGGGCAACCATGTGTTTGCTAAGCAAACCTAACTAGATCGGTAGATCAATTGTTGTTTGTCGGAGCAAGGGAGAGACATAACTAATGAGGTAGATCGGTCGACGCGTGGGAAAATGACTTATAAGGACCTAGCTAGCTATATGTATAGCGGGAGATCGGTCGGTGTACATCCATTTGTTAGAGGCAAATAAGGCCCATCGAGACGGATAGACAGAGAGAATGGAGCTAGGAGGTGGCACGAGAGGCCGAGCTACTAGGGGGAGGAGTGTGCGGTTGTGAGATCGATGAAAAGAGGGGCGAGAGTTTACACGTGTGTGGGACCGTATGATAAACACAAGGCATGGACACAGAAAGGAGGAGATGGAAGGTGCGTGTGTACGTATGTTGTAGGCAGACGCTGGAGAGGTTTATCGATCGGTGTGTGTCGAAAAGGAGTTGTGGAGACCGTGGGAGAACGACCTAAAGAAAAAAATGAATGTGCGCGATGGATAGAATGCTGAGGGAGGGGGAGAGCGAGGAGGGCGTGTGCATGCACGAGATAAAGCTAGTGCTAGCTACAAAGGTTAGAGGATTGTGTGGGTGTAAGAGACTAACAAAGATCATAATTTGATATGAAAGTCGATTCATATATTTGAATAGGAGATCATAGTGTTATAAAGATATGCATGCATGAATATAGCGGTGATACGCATGCTGTGGTTTTGCACATGTTATACCATAATGTGATAATGCATGGCGTTTGCAACTCACAGCTAAATGTCGAACAATCTAAACCATACTATATATCAAACAATCTCACATTTTATTTGAATTTGTGATAATGTGTGGCGTTTGCAGCCTACAACTAAATATCGAACAATCTAAACAATACTATATATTGAACAATCTCACATTTTATTTGAATTTGTGGTAATGTGTGGTGTTTGCAACTCACATCTAAATACTTGTAGGCGTAGGGGGTGGGGCACCATACATCATGTGATAAACACATTATACATATGAGACATGGTTTAGATTATGAAGATCTAGCTAGAGCTTGAAGTGTACTGTGATTTGAAATCAACATAAAGTGGATTCAAAAAATCGAGTTTGATTTCATATAGTACACATAGTTCATATCTAACTCGAGAGTAATCATGTGGTGTGATGTGAAGATAATACAGAAACGATGGTTTAACTTGACAATAATGATGATTGTAGATCTTATTAAAATAGAGAAACGAATTCAAATGGTTTGACTTCACAACAATCATTATTGTAGATCTTATTCAAATAGAGAAACGAATTCAAATTTAGTCCATATTGAAGCGGTAGTATATATGTTTAGAATGCACTAAAACGTTCATTTGAGTAGCAGGTTGCATGCATTATACACGTAGCAAAATATTTTAATTGAACATAACATGAATTCAAAGTTTTGAATGACATTTGTAGTGCGAATTGATTTGGTACAGTACACAGGACTAGACTCTCTTGTGTGCTGCAAATTCATTTCTTTTTGTTTTTTCATCGATGGAAGTACGAATTGATTTGGTACAGTACACGTTGGGCTTGTCCGGAAATTTCAACTTGCGCCTTGTTACCCTGAAATATTTAAGATATATCTTTGTCTCATTGTGCTCCGACAACTCCCTCCATCTCAACCCGCGCCTTGCTATTCCAAAATTACAACGCGCGCGAAAACTCCCACCACCTGTGAAATCCCGACACGCGAAATGCCGGTGATACCCCTAAACCGAAAGAACCGCCTAGCTCAAATCGGTCGGGGTACTTCCGTAACTTGCCCCACATTTCGGACCAGTGCGTCCCTAAGCCATGGTTCCCCACTCCCATCCCATCCGCCCACCCATTCATACACCGAGGCCACGAAAACCCGTGAAGCCCCACACCCTCCTCCGTCCGCCACCCAGCTGGAGCCTCTTCCCCGATGACGTCGTCCACAGCAACACCTCGACGTCCCTCATCCACCATACTGGATGAGGATCCGTTGTCGATCTCGTCGTCCCGCCAGTTTAGCCATCCCATCCTCCACCTCCAAGGAGCTGCCCTGACGTTCCCCTCATCTTTCGCGCCACCTCCATTCCCACACCACCGTCTTCACCTGCACCACCGGAAGAGCATCATCATCATCGTTTCCTCGGATGAAGTTGAGGCCTAATCGGCGCCACCAAAGAGGTTGTACACTAATCGCCGCATTTTCTTCTTGATTCGATGTCATGGTACTATCGGCGCTCGGTCCCGAGCCGACACGGCGCGGCTCCATCCACGGCGGCATCGCCACCCACTTCCTCCACGGAGTCGCTCCCTCGGCGGTGATGTCAACATCAGTAGGAGCTGCTGCTGCTTTATCTCTTGCTTGCGCTGCTGCTTTGCTCTTTACTCTTGCTATTGCTCTTGCTTGCGCTGCTGCTCTCGCTCTTGCTCTTGCTTGCGATGCAGCTCCGATTTAGCTACACTTCAGTCAACTGAATCGACTTTTCGGTCAGTAGATTTTCAGGGGGTGGGGGCTCGTCGGAGTTAAGGAAGAACCAGCCGCAGTGGGGAGGGGTGCTACCTCTTGAGCACTGTGTTGGATTTCCCCGAAGAGGAGAGGATGATGCAGCAAAGTAGTGTAAGTATTTCCCTCAGTTTTTGAGAACCAAGGTATCAATCCAGTAGGAGGCTACGCGTGAGTCCCTCGTACCTACATAAAAACAATAGCTCAACGCAACCAACGCGCTTAGGGGTTGTCAATCCCTTCACGGTCACTTACGAAAGTGAGATCTGATAGAGATGATAAATAATATTTTTGGTATTTTTGGTATAGAGATGCAAAGTAAAAAGTAAAATCAAAGCAATAATAAAGTGATGGACATTGATATGATGAGAAAGAGACCCGGGGGCCATAGGTTTCACTAGTGGCTTCTCTCAAGAGCATAAGTATTCTACGGTGGGTGAACAAATTACTGTTGAACAATTGACAGAATTGAGCATAGTTATGAGAATATCTAGGTATGATCATGTATATAGGCATCACGTCCGAGACAAGTATACCAAAATGATTCTGCATCTACTACTATTACTCCACTCATCGACCGCTATCCAGCATGCATCTAGAGTATTAAGTTAAAAACAGAGTAACGCCTTAAGCAAAATGACATGATGTAGATGAAGGAAATATGCCCTAGAGGCAATGATAAAGTTATTATTTATTTCCTTATATCATGATAAATGTTTATTATTCATGCTAGAATTGTATTAACCGGAAACATAATACATTTGTGTGAATACATAGACAAACATAGTGTCACTAGTATGCCTCTACTTGACTAGCTCGTTGATCAAAGATGGTTATGTTTCCTAACCATAGACATGAGTTGTCATTTGATTAACAGGATCACATCATTAGGAGAATGATGTGATTGACTTGACCCATTCTGTTAGCATATCACTTGATCGTTTAGTTTGTTGCTATTGCCTTCTTCATAACTTATACATGTTCCTATGACTATGAGATTATGCAACTCCCATTTACCGGAGGAACACTTTGTGTGCTACCAAACATCACAACATAACTGAGTGATTATAAAGGTGCTCTACAGGTGTCTCCGAAAGTACTTGTTGGGTTGGCGTATTTCGAGATTAGGATTTGTCACTCCGACTATGGGAGAGGTATCTCTGGGCCCTTTTGGTAATGCACATCACATAAGACTTGCAAGCATTGCAACTAATGAGTTAGTTGCGAGATGATGTATTACGAAACGAGTAAAGAGACTTGCCGGTAACGAGATTGAACTAGGTATTGAGATACCGACGATTGAATCTCGGGCAAGTAACATACCGATGACAAAGGGAACAAAGTATGTTGTTATGCGGTCTGACCGATAAAAGATCTTCGTAGAATATGTGGGAGCCAATATGAGCATCCAGGTTCCGCTATTGGTTATTGACCGGAGACATGTCTCGGTCATGTCTACATTGTTCTCGAACCCGTAGGGTCCGCACGCTTAACGTTACGATGACAGTTTCATTATGAGTTTATATATTTTGATGTACCGAAGTTTGTTC
>NC_041388.1:69665006-69675018 GCF_002162155.2 Triticum dicoccoides
CTAATGGGCCTTAATGGGCCTAGTGGAGGAAGAGGAGAGGAGGCCTAGGGGCTGCCGCGCACCCCTCCCCCCAAGTCCGAATTGGACAAGGAGGGGGGCGGCGCCCCCCTTTCCTTTCTTCCCTCTCCTCCTTCCCCCCAAGTCCTAATCCAACTAGGGAAAGGGGGGAGTCCTACTCCCGGTAGGAGTAGGACTCCTCCAGAGCACCTCCTCCTAGGGCCGGCCCCACCCCCCCTTTGCTCCTTTATATACGGGGGCAGGGGCACCTCTAGACACACAAGTTGATCCTCGTGATCGTTTTCTTAGCCGTGTGCGGTGCCCCCTTCCACCATACTCCTCGATAATATTGTAGCGGTGCTTAGGCGAAGCCCTGCAACGGTAGAACATCAAGATCGTCACCACGCCATCATGCTGACGGAACTCTTCCCCGACACTTTGCTGGATCGGAGTCCGGGGATCGTCATCGAGCTGAACGTGTGCTAAAACTCGGAGGTGCCGTAGTTTCGGTGCTTGATCGGTCGGGCCATGAAGACGTATGACTACATCAACCGCGTTGTCATAACGCTTCCGCTGTCGGTCTACAAGGGTACGTAGACAACACTCTCCCCTCTCGTTGCTATGCATCACCATAATCTTGCGTGTACGTAGGAATTTTTTTGAAATTACTATGTTCCACAATAGTAGAGGGATAGTTTCATGCAATATGATAAAACCCCATCTTGTTATCCTCGATGGCAACAATACAATACGTGCCTTGCTGCCCCTTCTGTCACTGGGAAAGAACACCGCAAGATCGAACCCAAAGCTAAGCACTTCTCCCATGGCAAGAACAACCAATCTAGTAGGCCAAACCAAACTGATAATTCAAAGAGACTTGCAAAGATAACCAATCATACATAAAAGAATTCAGAGAAGATTCAAATATTATTCATAGATAGACTTGATCATAAACCCACAATTCATCGGTCTCAACAAACACACCGCAAAAAGAAGATTACATCGAATAGATCTCCAGGAGAGAGGGGGAGAACATTGTATTGAGATCCAAAAAGAGAGAAGAAGCCATCTAGCTACTAACTATGGACCCGTAGGTCTGAAATAAACTACACACACTTCATCGGAGGGGCTTGGATGATGATGTAGAATCCCTCCGTGATCAATGCCCCCTCCGGCGGAGCTCCGGAATAGGCCCCAAGATGGGATCTCGTGGATACATAAAGTTGCGGTGGTGGAATTAGGTTTTTGGCTCCGTCCCCGATCGTTTGGGCGTACGTGGATATATATAGGAGGAAGAAGTACGTCGGGGGAGCTTCGAGGGGCCCATGAGGCAGGGGGCGCGCCTTAGGGGGGGCGTGCCCTCCACCCTCGTGACCGCCTCGTGGCTTTCTTGACAGAGGGTCCAAGTCTCCTGGATCTTATCTGATGAGAAAATCACGTTTCCGAACGTTTCATTCCGTTTGGACTCCGTTTGATCTTATGTTTCTCTAAAACCCTGAAATAGGCAAAAAAAACAGCAATTCTGGGCTGGGCCTCCGGTTAATTGGTTAGTCCCAAAAATAATATAAAAGTGGAAAATAAAGCCCAATATAGTCCAAAACAGTAGATAATATAGCATGGAGCAATCAAAAATTATAGATACATTGGAGACGTATCAAGCATCCCCAAGCTTAATTCCTGCTCGTCCTCGAGTAGGTAAATGATAAAAAGAGAATTTTTGATGCGGAGTGCTACTTGGCATAATTTTAATGTAATTCTTCTTAACTGTGGTATGAATATTCAGATCCAAAAGATTCAAGACAAAAGTTCATATTTACATAAAAATGATAATACTTCAAGCATACTAACTAAGAAATTATGTCTTCTCAAAATAACATGGCCAAAGAAAGTTCATCCCTACAAAATCATATAGTTTAGTCATGTTTCATTTTCGTCACACAAGAATGCTATCATCATGCACAACCCCGATGACAAGCCCAGCAATTGTTTCATACTTTAGTAATCTCAAACCTATAAACTTTCACGCAATATATGAGCGCGAGCCATGGACATAGCACCATGGGTGGAATAGAATATAATGGAGGGGGGTTATGTGGAGAAGACAAAAAAAGGAGAAAGTCTCACATCAACAAGGCTAATCAATGGGCTATGGAGATGCCCACCGATTGATTTTAATGCAAGGAGTAGGGATTGCCATGCAACGGATGCACTAGAGCTATAAATGTATGAAAGCTCAACAAAAGAAACTAGTGGGTGTGCATCCAACTTGCTTGCTCATGAAGACCTAGGGCACTTGAGGGGGCCCGTTGTTGGAATATACAAGCCAAGTTCTATAATGCAAAATTCCCACTAGTATATGAAAGTAATAACATGAGAGACTCTCTACTATGAAGATCATGGTGCTACTTTGAAGCACAAGTGTGGTAAAAGGATAGTAACATTGTCCCTTCTCTCTTTTTCTCTCATTTTTTTGGGCCTTCTCTTTTTTTATGGCCTCTCTCTTTTTTTGGGCCTTCTCCTTTTTTATGGCCTTTCCTTTTTTTATTCCTCAATTGGGACAATGCTCTAATAATGATGATCATCACACTTCTATTTATTTACAACTCAATGATTAAAACTCGATACTAGAACAAAGATGACTCTATATGAATGCCTCCGGCGGTGTACCGGGATATGCAATGAACCAAGAGTGACATATATGAAAGAATTATGAACGGTGGCTTTGCCACAAATACTATGTCAACTACATGATCATGCTAAGCAATATGACAATGATGAATGTGTCATGATGAATGGAATGATGGAAAGTTGCATGGCAATATATCTCGGAATGGCTATGGAAATGCCATAATAGGTAGGTATGGTGGCTGTTTTGAGGAAGATATAAGGAGGTTTATGTGTGAAAGAGCATATCATATCATGGGGTTTGGATGTACCGGCGAAGTTTGCGCCAACTCTCAATGTGAGAAAGGGCAATGCACGGTACCGAAGAGGCTAGCAAGGATGGAATGGTGAGAGTGCATATAATCCATCAACTCAACATTAGTCATAAAGAACTCACATACTTATTGCAAAAATCTAAAAGTCATCGAAAACCTCGGTATTACGTGCATGCTCCTAGGGGGATAGATTGGTAGGAAAAGACCATCGCTCGTCCCCGACCGCCACTCATAAGGAAGACAATCAAATAACACCTCATGTTTCAAATTTGTTGCATAATGTTTACCATACGTGCATGCTACGGGACTTGCAAACTTCAACACGAGTATTTCTCAATTTCACAACTAGTCAACTAGCATGACTTTGATATTATTACCTCCATATCTCAAAACAATCATCAAGCATCAAACTTTTCTTAGTATTCAACACACTCATAAGAAAGTTTATTATTAATCTTGCATACCAAGCATATTAGGATTGTAAGAAAATTACCATGCTATTAAGACTCTAAAAATAATCTAAGTGAAGCATGAGAGATCAATAGTTTCCATAAAACAAATCCACCACCGTGCTCTAAAAGATATAAGTGAAGTACTAGAGCAAAATTATAAAGCTCAAAAGATATAAGTGAAGCACATAGAGTATTCTATCAAATTCCAAATCATGTATGGCTCTCTAAAAATGTGTGTACAGTAAGGATGATTGTGGTAAAATAATAAGCAAAGACTCAAATCATAAAAGATGCTCCAAGCAAAACACATATCATGTGGTGAATAAAAATATAGCTCCAAGTAAAGTTACCGATAGAAGTAGACGAAAGAGGGGATGCCTTCCGGGGCATCCCCAAGCTTTGGCTTTTAGGTGTCCTTAGATTATCTTGGGGGTGCCATGGGCATCCCCAAGCTTAGGCTCTTGCCACTCCTTGTTCCATAGTCCATCAAATCTTTACCCAAAACTTGAAAACTTCACAACACAAAACTTAAAGTAGAAAATCTCGTGAGCTCCGTTAGCGAAAGAAAACAAAAGACCACTTCAAGGTACTGTAATGAACTCATTATTTATTTATATTGGTGTTAAACCTACTGTATTCCAACTTCTCTATGGATTATAAACTATTTTACTAGCCATAGATTCATCAAAATAAGCAAACAACACACGAAAAACAGAATCTGTCAAAAACAGAACAGTCTGTAGTAATCTGTAGCTAGAGCAAGATCTGGAACCCCAAAAATTCTAAAATAAATTGATGGACGTGAGTAATGTATCTATTAATCATATTAAAAAATAATTAACTAAATATCACTTTCCAAATAAAAATGATAGCAGTTCTTGTGAGCGCTAAAGTTTGTGTTTTTTACAGGAAGTTCAACACGACTTTCCCCAAGTCTTCCCAACGGTTCTACTTGGCACAAACACTAATTAAACACAGAAAACACAACCAAAACAGAGGCTAAATAATTTATTTATTACTAAACAGGAGCAAAAATCAAGGAATAAAAATAAAATTGGGTTTCCTCCCAACAAGCGCTATCGTTTAACGCCCCTAGCTAGGCATAACAAGAAAGAATAGATCTACGTATTGCCATAATAATAAGATAGATTATTAAAACTCATTTCATATTCTCTACGTTCGGCAGAAAGTTTTCTCTGAGGCAAGCAAAAGTAATCAAAAGGGCTAAATTTAACGGGACAAAAGTCCCCAAGATCAACCTTGGGAGGTGTAGGTTCCTCCTTTGGTCCTTCATAATGCACAACCAATTCATCATTATAAGCATTCTTTTGACAGAACTTTGTGAGCCGATATTCAAGAGAATATCCTAGTTCATTATTTCGAATAGCCAAATCATCATTAAGTTCAGAAATTCTATCAACTAAAACATTGGTAGGAACCCTTTTTCTAAGATTTTCATTGAAAGCAACATAGTCTAGAGATTGAAAACGCATTATTTCTTCTTGATCAAAGAGGATAGCCTCTATGGGAGGATGGCAAGCATCCACCCTATAATGCGCAAAGATTTATTTGGCTTCTTTTATTATGAATCTAAACTCATGAGCCAAAAAGATAGTAGCGGCACGCTTAACAAAATAATGCTCAATATTAGAAAATTCCAGAAAAATCCTTTGTATGGAAGGATGCATGTGCATGAATTGTCTTTCAAGTTCAACTACAAGCATGGCAATAGCGTCTGCAAGACTACTAGTTCTGTGAAGGATAGAACTACCCATAGAAGGTAAAGCACCGGCACAAGTAAAGAAATCTTGAATAACTCCTTTTCCAATAATATTACCACTACCAACACGGAATTTTTTTGTATGAAAAATGGTAGGTTCTTTAGCAGGAGCATCAGAATTTTTCATGATATTATTATTGTCCATATCGACCATAATTTCCCCAATTTCAGACATAGAGGCAGAAGGTAAAGGACTTGACATAACGACAAGCTAGCAAACTAACACACGAGCAAACAAAAAGCAAATGGGCAAAGAGAGGCAAATAGAGAGAGAGGCATGATAGAGAGAGAGGGCGAATAAAATGGCAAGGATGAAGTGGGGGAGGAAAACGAGAGGCAAATGGCAAATAATGTAATGCAGGAGATAGGGATTGTAAAGGGTACTTGGTATGTTGACTTTTGCGCAGACTCCCCGGCAACGGTGCCAGAAATTCTTCTTGCTACCTCTTGAGCACTGCGTTGGATTTCCCCGAAGAGGAGAGGATGATGCAGCAAAGTAGCATAAGTATTTCCCTCGGTTTTTTAGAACCAAGGTATCAATCCAGTAGGAGGCTATGCGCGAGTCCCTCGTACCTACACAAAACAATAGGTCAATGCAACCAACGCGCTTAGGGGTTGTAAATCCCTTCACGGTCACTTAAGAAAGTGAGATCTGATATAGATGATAAATAATATTTGTGGTATTTTTGGTATAGAGATGCAAAGTAAAAAGTAAAAGCAAAGCAATAATAAAGTGATGGAGATTGATATGATGAGAAAGAGACCCGGGGGCCATAGGTTTCACTAGTGGCTTCTCTCAAGAGCATAAGTATTCTACGGTGGGTGAACAAATTATTGTTGAGCAATTGACAGAATTGAGCATAGTTATGAGAATATCTAGGTATGATCATGTATATAGGCATCATGTCTGATACAAGTAGACCGAAATGATTCTGCATCTACTACTATTACTCCACTCATCGACTGCTATCCATGATGCATCTAGAGTATTAAGTTAAAAACAGAGTAATGACTTAAGCAAGATGACATGATGTAGAGGGATAGTTTCATGCAATATGATAAAAACCCCATCTTGTTATCCTTGATGGCAACAATACAATACATGCCTTGCTGCCCCTTCTGTCACCGGGAAAGGACACCGCAAGATTGAACCCAAAGCTAAGCACTTCTCCCATGGCAAGAACAACCAATCTAGTAGGCCCAACCAAACTGATAATTCGAAGAGACTTGCAAAGATAACCAATCATACATAAAAGAATTTAGAGAAGATTCAAATGTTATTCATAGATACACTTGATCATAAACCCACAATTCATCGGTCTCAACAAACACACCGCAAAAAGAAGATTACATCGAATAGATCTCCACGAGAGAGGGGGAGTACATTGTATTGAGATCCAAAAAGAGAGAAGAAGCCATCTAGCTACTAACTATGGACACGTAGGTCTGAAATAAACTACTCACACTTCATCGGAGGGGTTTGGATGATGATGTAGAAGCCGTCCGTGATCGATGCCCCCTCCGATGGAGCTCCGGAACAGGCCCCAAGATGGGATCTCGTGGATACAGAAAGTTGCAGCGGTGGAATTAGGTTTTTGGCTCCGTCCCCGATCGGTTGGGGGTACGTGGATATATATAGGAGGAAGAAGTACGTCGGTGGAGCTTCGAGGGGCCCACGAGGCAAGGGGCGCGCCCTAGAGGGGGCGCCCTCCACCCTCGTGACTGCCTCGTGGCTTTCTTGACGGAGGGTCCAAGTCTCTTGGATCTTATCTGATGAGAAAATCACGTTTCCAAAGGTTTCATTCCGTTTGGACTCCGTTTGATATTCTGTTTCTTCGAAACACTAAAATAGGCAAAAAAAACAGCAATTCTAGGCTGGGCCTCTGGTTAATAGGTTAGTTCCAAAAATAATATAAAAGTGGAAAATAAAGCCCAATATAGTCCAAAACAGTAGATAATATAGCATGGAGCAATCAAAAATTATAGATACGTTGGAGACGTATCAAGGGGGGCTCGCCAGAGAGGTGCCCCACTATCTATCTTAGGGTTCAGGGTGGGGGCAGTGGTCGCCGGCGGTGGTGGGGCAGTGGCGTGGGGATCGTCGGAGAAAAAACTCGACACAGGGGGGCCTAGAGGGATGGCCAGGGCGGCGGCGGACAGGCGGTGGGGAGTGGTTTCGGGGCGGGCGGGGCGGCGCACCGCCAGCCACGGGCGGAGGAGGGCAGCGGTTTGGTCGGTGGTGGCTAGCGGCTCAGGGTGGTGGAGGTTGAAGTTGAACTACATGCCCTTGATTTCGTATCCAACGGCTAGAAAATCAACTGACCAGATATGAAAAATTTAGTCGACCGGTTCTCGCACGCGCGGCTGCCTGCCTACTGCTGCTGCTACTGCTTTTCTTCTACTAGCTAGTGCATTCAGTGTTGACAGTAAAATTGAGTTTTGACAGTAAAATTCAGCTTTGACAGCAAAATTCAGTTTCGACAGTTAAATTCAGCTTCGACAGTTAAGGTCAGAGATGAGTGGATGATGTATTTTACATCTAGCACTTTTTGGTTATGCATTTTATGTCGTCTATTGGAGATGCTATTAGAATTCCACTCAGGTTAACGTTGTCTCTCCTGTCCTACTTCAGCCTCAGCGTCGTACAACTCACCGGAGCTGCTCCAACGACGAAACCCTCCATCACAGTGGAGAAGTACCCCGGGCTCCATCTCAAGATGCCTAAGATCTTCTTCCCCTCCTCTGACAGCCAAGTCAGTCGGATCATCCTCACCGACCAACCCAATCATGCTGAGATCGACATGGCTTCGCCAAAGAGGTTGTACACTTCTTGCATCTCTTTTTTACTCTACATGTTATATATATTGTGCACTGAGCACACGTAGTAACGTGAAATGCGATTAGTTTATCCTACTATATGACAAGCAGTGAGGTACCAGGCAACTAAGCTATCCGTGATGGACTCTCTTGAACGCCATAATTATTTATCTCTGCGTGTTTGAGCTGTGCATTTGTCAATGGGCCTGGGAGTTGAGCTAGTAGGGCAGTGCCCTGGGTACAAAGTAGGAGAAGTACGCAAGTAGCACAAAAACATTTTTTAGGTGTAGCTTTTCCTTGCTCAAGCCTGCCTACTAGAATCGCCAGTGCTTGAAAGGAAAAGTGAAGGAAAAACATAGGAATTGGAAAGTTTCCTATGGTACTACTATTCATGCATTTGGTTCAAAGGAGTGGAGCAAAGGAAAACTGTAGGATTTGTTCCTTTAGTGTCTCCTTGAAAGAAAAACCATATGGATTTTAATTTCCACTTGTCCTCCTTTTCAAATTACTATTCATGAAGCACAAGACTAAGAGATAGTAGCATAATAGCATTATAACCGTACATTTTCTTGTGGTTTGACTTAATCTCACCATTCTTCTTTGCATCTTGTGATCTTCCAATTCTTGTGAACCAAACACCCAGATTGGCAGAAATCATGTATTTTTAAATTCTCTGTTTTGCACGTGCATTCCTATCCTATTACTGTGTATTTCCTGTCCCTGCGTTGTTAGAATCCTCCAATTCAAATGAGCCCTTACAGAATTACTTCGCTTAGATAGTTGTCAAAGAAAACCTTGTGTGGTTTGTTCCGCTCCTGCTGCATCGTCGTCCACCCAAGCTTAGCTGCTCCAACGACAGAAGGGTCCAGCACAGCAGGGATCCGGCCTCTAGACTGTCTTTCACCGCCTCAGATCTTCTTCCCCGCCATCGGCAGCCATGACAATTGCATTACCATCATCAACCGAGCAGATGACCTCGAGGACTACATGGGTCCGCAAGAGAGGTCACACTCTTTCGTGTATGCTTACGTTATGCATCGCTTAATATTACATGCTACTTTATCGTCATGTTCACCGATTAGACTCTAAGTCAGCTCCAAACTAATGGTCAAACTCAAGTTTTTAAATGGTTGTGGGGGACATATCGGGGCCACAATCAATAGTATCTATCTACTATCTGGTTAATCTCTGGTGTCTACTATGAGTTTCATGTTGGTGGGAAACAAACATTAAAGAAGCCATTATCTTTATTTTTGAACTGAAGCCATTATCTGCCTGCTATCATTGGTTTTGGGTCTATCCACAGGTTGCTACCATCACTCTGGATTTCTGCATGCACTCCTTACATAATCTCACTATGTTTTATTCCTATGCATGTCAGTTATTGCACAATGGAACTGAACATGTAGAGCAAAAGAGACGAGCCTTGTGTGGCAATAAAATTTCATGCAGACGTCGCTCCATGGTAGGCGCAAAGGCAGCCCCCTCCACCCATTTTGGATTGTAATCGAGAGGAAGATATATGTTTTGAGGGGGATTCAGAAGCAGAAGACAACTCCTATTTACCCCCTGAGGTCTTCGCTCTAACTTGGCATGCTGATGTTGGTTATATCATGCATATGGTGCCTTGCATTTCTTACTTTATACATCAAATATATCAACTGCTTAGTTTAGACGTGCTTTGTGTGAATTCCATCTGTGTAGTTTATTCATCGTTTATGTGAATTATGTGACGCCATCTTTTTTAGCCAGGCATCATATATGTAAATTTTGCAATGCCATCCTGCTTAGCCAGTCATCTTATATGTGAATTATATGAGGCCATCCTTTTTTTCGTTATGTATTACATTTGTCAACAATGTTAGTACATTCAACTACTCTTCGTGTGCATCAGCCATTTGACACGGTGATGGAAAATTCTAGAGTGAAAACAAGGTCTTCAGAGGAGACTATGCTATCTGACGAAGCGCATATCTCGCTGGTTACGGATAGCTCCTCAGAGGAGGATTTAGAAACAGATGACTAGT
>NC_041388.1:69675179-69724482 GCF_002162155.2 Triticum dicoccoides
AGTTTAGACATGCTTTGTGTGAATGCCACCTGTTTAGTGTCTAATTACCATATATGTGAATTATGCATTGCCATCTTGTTGCAAGACATTATACATGTGAATTATGCAATGCTATCTTGTTGCAAAGGCATTATATATGTGAATTATGCAATGCCATGCTGTTGAGCCAATCATCATGTATGTGAATTATATCATGCTATCATTTTTTGTATTATGTGTTCCATTTGTCGACAACATTTGTAGATTCAACTACTCTTCCTGTGCATCAGCCATTTGAAGCGGTGATGGAAGTATCTGGAGTGAAAACAAGGTATTCAGAGCAGACAATGCTACCTGCTGAAGCAGACATCTTGTTGGATATAGAGAGCTGCTCGGAGGAGGATTCAGAGACTGATGACGAGTCCTATTTACCCCTTGAAGTCTATGCTCAAACTTGGCAGGGTTATATTACCCATGTCATGCATGTTGTCTTCCATTGCTTAGTTTTTACATCATATATGGATTGCCATCTGCTTACTTGCTTACTATATAAATCATATATTTGAATTATATCATGCCATCATGTTTACATACACCGCACCTATCTGAATTATGGCATGGCAACCCATTTAATAAAGACATCATATAGTTATATCATCTCATCCTGTTTAGTGTTTACAGTCATCATATTTTGAATTATGTCATTCTATCGGGGAATTATATCATGCTATCATGTTTCCATAGGCGGCATGTATGTGAATTATGGCATGCCAGCATATTTAATAAACACATTATATAGTTATATCATGTCATCCTGTTTACATGGTCATCATATTCTGAACTATGTCTTTCCATCTTTTTTAGTTAGCCATCATAATGTGAAATTGTGTCGTGCTATCCTGTTTAGTTAGCCATCATATATGTGAAATTTGTCATGCTATCATGTTTGGTTAGACAACAGAAATGTGAATTATTTCATGCCCTCTTTTATTCCCCAATATCCATTGCACATGTCTATCATACAATGTCTGTACATTCAATTACTTTCCTTGTTTATCAGCCATTTGAATTGGAGAGGGTGATGACAGTATCTAAGGGAGTAACAACACGGTCTTCAGAAAAGATAGTGCTACTAGTTGATGCAGATAGAACCACGGTTGTACATGCCCAAGAACCAACCCCACCACACATAACCCAGACTTTCGTAGATTGTACCCCTACCCAGTTGGACAGAGAACCAGCTACACCCCTTCTAACCCCAACCCCAGCAGATAGTAACCCAGTTCTAGTTGACACATCACTGTATCCACCACAGAGCACCCAAACACGAGCAGTTAGTAAGGGAACTGCAGTGCCCAAAGCATGAGGACCACCACTACGAATCTCAACTCAACACTTAAAGGAGATGAAGAATTTTTCTCAGGTCAGGTTCTATAGCTATGGTTCAAACTCCTTTGCTCTTGCATAACTGTATTTACTCAGAACAACTATTGTGAAATTTGAAGGATGGAATTGAAACTCCAATGGCGCAACAGGTATGTTTTAAACCTATTTCTTTAACTGGTTTGCTGTTGTAACTTTCTCTATGTTGATTTCAGTTTCAATTGAATAAACAGTTATGATCTCATGTCATGCACATTACAAGTGTTGTTATTGCTATATAGTTTCCCACACTTATATTCTGTCTATTCTGCTTTGTCTTGAACAAATATTATTTGAACTATGTCTCTATCTTGATTTGGCAACAAAAACTAGAATGACACAGACCATAAAGTGACCATGGTACTTAGATATATGTTTGTTTCATGTTGTTATCCCATGCACTTTACTACTAAACTGATTTACCAAAATGAGTTTCATATACAACATGGTAAACCTGTGATGTGTCTGCTTGTTTCTCTTTTAGAATGCAGACAAAATATTGGAGAACAGTACCCCGTTATGCAATGGTAAAGGAAGTAATGTAGATAAAGTTCAAGATAGTGAGACATCCATGTTGGTCTCCAAGAAAGCTGATAAAAACTACCTTGACGACAGAGAGAGAACCCAAAAGTCCTGTCTTGATGTAGTGTTCGAGTTACTGGCCACTACTACTGGCACAAGCTCTTCGAACTCGCTGCCTGAATCAGTTCATCTTCTTGAATCTCAGCTTCAAGTTGAAAGACAGCGATCAGATGTGCTGCGACAGGAAGCTAAAGGACTGAGGAAGTCCCTACAGAATTCAGATGCATACTTTCTGGCGCAACAGCAAGCGCTGGTGGATTTGAGCCCCAAACAAGAGAAAGTTAATAAGCTTGCTAAGCATCTTGCCAGCATTATGGGTACCCAGGATATTGTTCTTGAGATCTTCTGAAGTGGTTTCAGTTCTGGACTTGTTTTGCTGCGATGTTTATTTGCACTGGTCGCCAACTTTGACAACCAGTGTATATGATATGCTACTTTGTTCCCTATATTTGCACTGGTGGCGAAATTTGATGCCTAGTGGATGTAATATGTGTAATAGCCATGATAACCTAGCGTAAGTTGCTTGCTTATTTATTTCCTTGTTGTCTTGTTTATTTGTTTGCTTGTAGTCAGTGCTGTTCTTTTTCCGCGGTTTGCTAGTGGCCGCAATAACCTATTTTTAAAAGTAGGCCACAATAGCAATGGGCTACATATTTACTGTAGTGACACTGGGCCTTCTACGAGCCGTAGAAACAATGGGTCTTCTACGAGGCGTAGAAACAATGAGCCTTCTACGGGTCGTATCATCAATGGGCCTTCTACGGGTCGTATGATCGATTGCCCAAACATGGGCCAATAACATACCGCATTATGGTCGTAAACGGGCTAGAGTTGGAATTGTCCGTTCATGGGCTGACCATAACAGGCCGTCGTTAATCGGTCATATTTTATGACACTATGAAAACGGCCCAACGTATTAATGGGCCACAAACGGGCCAACTGTAACCACGGTCTGAATTTGGCCCACTAGCAGAAAATGACAGTAACGGGTCGTAAGTAACTGAATGCTAGAAATGAGCCCAAGAATAAATGGGCCCTAAGAAGGCCGAAAGATAACATGGGCTGGAAATAGCCCAATGGTATAATGGGTCGTTAATGGGTATAAAGTGATACACTGTTCATTACGGGCCAGTTTCACCACGGGCCATTAATGGGCCAAGAGTTACAAAGGGCCTCATATGGGCCGAAAGACTTCATGGGCTATACATGGGCCGGAAGTTAAAACAGGCTAGAATCATATTGGACGGCCCAGATGACGCTACTGGGCCTAATTCAGATAGGTCGTAACAGGCCCTGGGTTAGCGGCTGTAAATGAGCTATATGCGAACATGCCGTTAACAGGCTTTCCATGGCTGGCCCACCACCTTTTGACCAAGTCAAACAGGCCAGCCTTTTCATAGGAATGGGCCTCTATTGGGCCGTGCCACGTGTCGATGTATCATAGGCGCCTTCGGTCCAATGAGTGGATGACATCTGTCCCAATGGTGAGCCGACACGTGTTTCCTCCAGCCAATGATGATTTTACACATGGAAAATCCCCATTGGTCGGGACTGTTAACGGATTATCGGATCAAAAACCGGACCCGATAGCATAACGGTGAGCCGTTACGGTGGATGCCACATGTCGGTCACCCTTGACGAAAGCACTTCTATGACGCGGATTTATTGTCATGAAAGTGAACACTTCCATGACGATATTTTTGGTAATGTCATGGAACACTTCTACGACGGCACAGGTATGACTATCTTGATTCTGACATAAAATTGTCATCGATGTTGTCGGTGTCAAAACCGGCGGATCTCGAGTAGGGGGTCCCAAACTGTGTGTCTAAGGCGGATGGTAATAGGAGGCAGGGAACATGATGTTTTACCCAGGTTCGGGCCCTCTTAATGGAGGTAAAACCCTACGTCCTGCTTGATTTATTCTTGATGATATGAGTATTACAAGAGTTGATCTACCACGAGATCGGAGAGGCTAAACCCTAGAAGCTAGCCTATGGTATGATTGTATGTTGTCCTACGGACTAAAACCCTCCAGTTTATATAGACACCGGAGGGGGCTAGGGTTACACAAGGTCGGTTATAAAGGAGGAGATATACATATCCGTATTGCCTAGCTTGCCTTCCACGCCAAGTAGAGTCCCACCTGGACACGAGACGAAGTCTTCAATCTTGTATCTTCATAGTCTAATAGTCCGGCCAAAGGATATAGTCAGGCTGTCCGGAGACCCCCTAATCCAGGACTCCCTCAGTATCCCCTGAACCAGGCTTCAATGATGATGAGTCCGGTGCGCAGTGTTGTCTTCGGCATTGCAGGGCGGGTTCCTCCTCCGGATACACCACAGAAGAGTTCGAATAAAAGGATAGTGTCCGACCCTGCAAAATAAGTTCCACATACCACCGTAGAGAGAATAATATTTCCACAAATCTAATCTGCTAACACGTTTTGGAAACATGACATCATGCCATGGCTCAATGATTATTTGAACTGTTTTTCTTTAACCAGCCCGCACATAACGTGAGGCAGTTTCTTGACACGTCTTGTCAAAGCAGAGATTGTGTCCCCCTTATTACGGGATTCTCATCAATACGGGTGTGGGTAACCCAACCGTGCTTAGGACTCCTAGATTTTAGGCAAGTCCCAAACGGCCACGAGGAGGACGCTTGATATTCACCCTCTTTATAAAGGGACAAGGCTTTTAATTTTTTTTCCCGTGCTTAATCGAATCCTTTCCCCGCCTTAAGTTCTAACACCCAAAGCCTAGGTCAGGTGTTTCGGACCTTCAATCATGTCCGGATCCAGCCTCCAGGGCCGGTGGATGCCCTCCTCCATCACGGAAGAGGATATCTGTTGGAAATATGCCCTAGAGGCAATAATAAAATGGTTTTTATTATATTTCTTTGTTCATGATAATTGTCTATTGTTCATGCTATAATTGTGTTATCCGAAAATCGTAATACATGTGTGAATACATAGACCACAACACGTCCCTAGTGAGCCTCTAGTTGACTAGCTCGTTGATCACAAGATAGTCATGGTTTCCTGACTATGGACATTGGATGTCATTGATAATGGGATCACATCATTAGGAGAATGATGTGATGGACAAGACCCAATCCTAAGCATAGCTCAAAGATCGTGTAGTTCGTTTGCTATAGCTTTTCCGAATGTCAAGTATCATTTCCTTAGACCATGAGATTGTGCAACTCCCGGATACCGTAGGAGTGCTTTGGGTGTGCCAAACATCACAACGTAACTGGGTGACTATAAAGGTACACTATAGGTATCTCTGAAAGTGTCTGTTGGGTTGGCACGAATAGAGACTGGGATTTGTCACTTCGTATGACGGAGAGGTATCTCTGGGCCCACTCGGTAATGCATCATCATAATGGCTCAATGTGACCAAGTGGTTGATCATGGGATCATGCATTACGGTACAAGTAAAGTGACTTGCTGGTAACGAGATTGAACGAGGTATTGGGATACCGATGATCGAGTCTCGGGCAAGTAACGTACCGATTGACAAAGGGAATTGTATACGGGATTGATTGAATCCCCGACATCGTGGTTCATCCGATGAGATCATCGAGGAGCATGTGGGATCCAACATGGGTATCTAGATCCCGCTGTTGGTTATTGACCAGAGAGTCGTCTCGGTCATGTCTGCGTGTCTCCCGAACCCGTAGGGTCTGCACACTTATGGTTCGGTGATGCTAGGGTTGTTGAGATATTAGCATACGGTAACCCGAAAGTTGTTCGGAGTTCCGGATGAGATCTCGGACATCACGGGGAGTTTCAGAATGGTCCTGAGGTGAAGATTTATATATAGGAAGTCAAGCTTCGGCCATCGGGAAGGTTTCGGGGGTAATCGGTATTGTACCAGGACCATCGGAAGGGTCCCGGGGGTCCATCGGGTGGGGCCACCTATCCCGGAGGGCCCATGGGCTGAAGTGGGAGGGGAACCAGCCCCTAGTGGGCTGGTGCGCCCCCCATGGGCCTCTCCTGCGCCTAGGGTTGGAAACCCTAGGGGTGGGGGCGCCCCATATGGCTTGGGGGGCACTCCACCCCCCTTGGCCGCCACCCCCCATTGGAGATTCAATCTCCTACAGCCGGCGCCCCCCTAAGGGTCCTATAAATAGTGGGGGGAGGGAGGGCAGCTGCACCCTAGCCCCTGGCGCCTCCCTCTCCCTCCCGTGACACTCCTCCCTCTCCCTGAGCTTGGCGAAGCCCTGCCGAGATCACCGTTGCTTCCACCACCACGCCGTCGTGCTGCTGGATCTTCATCAACCTCTCCTTCCCCCTTGCTGGATCAAGTTGGAGGAGATGTCTTCCCAACCGTACGTGTGTTGAATGTGGAGGTGCCGTCCGTTCGGCGCTAGGTCATCGGTGATTTGGATCACGACGAGTATGACTCCATCAACCCCGTTCTCTTGAACGCTTCCGCGCGCGATCTACAAGGTATGTAGATGCACTCCCCTCTCCCTCGTTTCTAGATGACTCCATAGATTGATCTTGGTGATGCGTAGAAAATTTTAAAATTCTGATACGTTCCCCAACAGTGGCATCATGAGCTAGGTCTATGCGTAGTTTCTATGCACGAGTAGAACACAAAGCAGTTGTGGGCGTGGATATTGTCAATTTGCTTGCCATTACTAGTCTTATCTTGATTCGGCGGCATCGTGGGATGAAGCGGCCCGGACCGACCTTACACGTACGCTTACGTGAGACTGGTTCCACCGATTGACATGCACTAGTTGCATAAGGTGGCTGGCGGGTGTCTGTCTCTCCCACTTTAGTCGGATCGGATTCGATGAAAAGGGTCCTTATGAAGGGTAAATAGAAATTGGCATATCACGTTGTGGTTTTGGCGTAGGTAAGAAACGTTCTTGCTAGAAACCTATAGTAGCCACGTAAAAACTTGCAACAACAATTAGAGGACGTCTAACTTGTTTTTGCAGCATGTGCCATGTGATGTGATATGGCCAAACGGATGTGATGAATGATATATGTGATGTGTGAGATTGATCATGTTCTTGTAATAGGAATCACGACTTGCATGTCAATGAGTATGACAACCGGCAGGAGCCATAGGAGTTGTCTTTATTTATTTATGACCTGCGTGTCAACATAAACGTCATGTAATTACTTTACTTTATTGCTAAAGCGTTAGCCATAGTAGTAGAAGTAATAGATGACGATACAACTTCAAGAAGACACGATGATGGAGATCATGGTGTCATGTCGGTGACAACGATGATCATGAAGCCCCGAAGATGGAGATCAAAAGGAGCAAATGATATTGGCCATATCATGTCACTATTTGATTGCATGTGATGTTTATCATATTTTACATCTTATTTGCTTAGAACGACGGTAGCTTAAATAAGATGATCCCTCGTAATAATTTCAAGAAAGTGTTCCCCCTAACTGTGCACCCTTGTGAAGGTTCGTTGTTTCGAAGCACCACGTGATGATCGGGTGTGATAGATTCTAACGTTCGAATACAATGGGTGTAAGCCAGATTTACACACACAATACACTTAGGTTAACTTGACGAGCCTAGCATGTACAGACATGGCCTCGGAACACGAAAGACCGAAAGGTCGAGCATGAGTCGTATAGAAGATACGATCAACATGAACATGTTCACCGATGTTGACTAGTCCGTCTCACGTGATGATCGGACACGGCCTAGTTGACTCGGATCATGTTTCACTTAGATGACTAGAGGGATGTCTATCTAAGTGGGAGTTCATTGAATAATATGATTAGATGAACTTAATTATCATGAACTTAGACTAAAATCTTTACACTATGTCTTGTAGATCAAATGGCCCACGCTAATGTTGCCCTCAACTTCAACGCGTTCCTAGAGAAAACCAAGCTGAAAAATGATGGCAGCAACTATACAGACTGGGTCCGGAACCTAAGGATCATCCTCATAGTTGCCAAGAAAGATTATGTCCTAGAAGCGCCGCTAGGTGACGCACCCATCCTAGAGAACCAAGACGTTATGAACGCTTGGCTGTCACGTGTTGATGATTACTCCCTCGTTCAGTGTGGCATGCTTTACAGCTTAGAACCGGGGCTCCAAAAGCGTTTTGAGAGACATGGAGCATATGAGATGTTCGAAGAGCTGAAAATGGTTTTCCAAGCTCATGCCCGGGTCGAGAGATATGAAGTCTCCGACAAGTTCTTCAGTTGTAAGATGGAGGAAAATAGTTCTGCAGTGAGCACATACTCAAAATGTCTGGGTTGCATAACCACTTGACTCAGCTGGGAGTTAATCTCCCGGATGACGCGGTCATTGACATAATCCTTCAGTCGCTTCCACCGAGCTACAAGAGCTTTGTGATGAACTTCAATATGCAGGGGATGGAAAAGACCATTCCTGAGGTATATTCGATGCTGAAATCAGCGGAGCTGGAAATCAAAAAGGAACATCAAGTGTTGATGGTGAATAAAACCACTAAGTTCAAGAAAGGCAAGGGTAGAAAGAACTTCAAGAAGGACGGCAAGGGAGTTGCCGCGCCCGGTAAGCAAGCTTCCGGGAAGAAGCCAAAGAATGGACCCAAGCCCGAGACTGAGTGTTTTTATTGCAAGGGAAGTGGTCACTGGAAGCGGAACTGCCCAAATACTTTGCGGACAAGAAGGCCGGCAACACTAAAGGTATATGTGATATACATGTAATTGATGTGTACCTTACTAGTACTCATAGTAGCTCCTGGGTATTTGATACCGGTGCGGTTGCTCACATTTGTAACTCAAAGCAGGAGCTGCGGAATAAGCGGAGGCTGGTGAAGGACGAGGTGACGATGCATGTCGGGAATGGTTCCAAGGTCGATGTGATCGCCGTCGGCACGCTACCTCTATATTTACCTACGCGATTAGTTTTAAACCTCAATAATTGTTATTTAGTGCCAGCTTTGAGCATGAACATTGTATCAGGATCTCGTTTAATTCAAGATGGCTACTCATTTAAATCGGAGAATAATGGTTATTCTATTTATATGAGAGATATGTTTTATGGTCATGCTCCACTGGTGAATGGTTTATTCTTAATGAATCTCGAGCGTAATGTTACACATATTCATAGTGTGAATACCAAAAAATGTAAGGTTGGTAATGATAGTCCCACATACTTGTGGCACTGCCGCCTTGGTCACATAGGTGTCAAACACATGAAGAAGCTCCATGCAGATGGACTTTTGGAGTCTCTTGATTACGAATCATTTGACACGTGCGAACCATGCCTCATGGGTAAAATGACCAAGACTCCGTTCTCAGGAACAATGGAGCGAGCAACCAACTTATTGGAAATCATACATACTGATGTGTGCAGTCCAATGAGTGTTGAGGCTCGCGGTGGCTACCGTTATCTTCTCACCCTCACTGATGACTTGAGTAGATATGGGTATGTGTACTTAATGAAACACAAGTCTGAGACCTTTGAAAAGTTCAAGGAATTTCAGAGTGAGGTTGAGAATCAACCTGACAGGAAAATCAAATTCTTGCGATCAGATCGTGGAGGAGAATACTTGAGTCACGAATTTGGCTCACACTTAAGAAAATGTGGAATAGTTTCACAACTCACGCCGCCTGGAACACCTCAGCGTAATGGTGTGTCCGAACGTCGTATTCGCACTCTATTGGATAGGGTGCGATCTATGATGTCTCTTACCGATCTACCGCTGTCATTTTGGGGCTATGCTTTAGAGACTGCCGCATTCACTTTAAATAGGGCTCCGTCGAAATCCGTTGAGACGACACCGTATGAATTATGGTTTGGGAAGAAACCTAAGCTGTCATTTCTAAAAGTTTGGGGATGCGATGCTTATGTCAAGAAACTTCAACCTGAAAAGCTCGAACCCAAGTCAGAAAATGCGTCTTCATAGGATACCCTAAAGAAACTATTGGGTATACCTTCTACCTCAGATCTGAAGGCAAGATCTTTGTTGCCAAGAATGGATCCTTTCTAGAGAAAGAGATTCTCTCGAAAGAAATAAGTGGGAGGAAAGTAGAACTTGATGAAGTGTTACCTCTTGAACCAGAGAGTGGCGCAGCTCAGGAAATTGTTCCTGAAGTGCCTGCACCGACTAGAGAGGAAGTTAATGATGATGATCATGAAACTTCAGATCAAGTTGCTACTGAACTTCGTAGGTCCACGAGGACAGGTTCCACACCAGAGTGGTACGGCAACCCTGTCTTGGAAATCATGTTGTTAGACAACGGTGAACCTTCAAACTATGAAGAAGCGATGGCGGGCCCGGATTCCGACAAATGGCTGGAAGCCATGAAATCCAAGATAGGATCCATGTATGAAAATGATGTATGGACTTTGACTGACTTGCCCGATGATCGGCGAGCCATAGTAAATAAATGGATCTTTAAGAAGAAGACAGACGCGGATGGTAATGTAACCATCTATAAAGCTCGGCTTGTCGCTAAGGGTTATCGACAAGTTCAAGGGGTTGACTACAACATGACTTTCTCACCCGTAGCGAAGCTGAAGTACGTCCGAATCATGTTAGAAATTGCCGCATTCTATGATTATGAGATATGGCAAATGGACGTCAAAACGGCATTCCTTAATGGTTTCCTTAAGGAAGAATTGTATATGATGCAGCCGGAAGGTTTTGTCGATCCTAAGAATGCGACAAGGTGTGCAAGCTCCAACGCTCGATCTATGGGCTGGTGCAAACATCTCGGAGTTGGAACATTCATTTTGATGAGATGATCAAAGCGTTTTGGTTTACGCAGACTTATGGAGAAGCCTGCATTTACAAGAAAGTGAGTGGGAGCTCTGTAGCATTTCTCATATTGTATGTGGATGACATACTGTTGATGGGAAATGATATAGAATTCCTGGAAAGCATAAAGGCCTACTTGAACAAGTGTTTTTCAATGAAGGATCTTGGAGAAGCTGCTTATATATTAGGCATCAAGATCTACAGAGATAGATCGAGACGCCTCATTGGTCTTTCACAAAGTACGTACCTTGACAAGATATTGAAGAAGTTCAAAATGGATCAGTCAAAGAAGGGGTTCCTACCTGTATTGCAAGGTACGAGATTGAGCATGGCTCAATGCCCGACCACGGCAGAAGATAGATAAAAGATGAGTGTCGTCCCCTATGCCTCGGCCATAGGGTCTATCATGTATGCTATGCTGTGTACCAGACCTGATGTAAACCTTGCCGTAAGTTTGGTAGGAAGGTACCAAAGTAATCCCGGCATGGAACACAGGTCAAGAATATCCTGAAGTACCTAAAGAGGACTAAGGATATGTTTCTCGTTTATGGAGGTGACGAAGAGCTTGTCATAAAGGGTTACGTTGATGCTAGCTTCGACACAGATCAGGATGACTCTAAGTCACAAACCGGATATGTGTATATTTTGAATGGTGGGGCAGTAAGCTGGTGCATTTGCAAGCAAAGCGTTGTGGCGGGATCTACATGTGAAGCAGAGTACATGGCAGCCTCGGAGGCAGCACAAGAGGCAATCTGGGTGAAGGAGTTCATTACCGACCTAGGAGTCATACCCAATGTGTCGGGCCTAATGACTCTCTTCTGTGACAACACTGGAGCTATTGCCCTTGCCAAGGAGCCCAGGTTTCATAGGAAGACCAGGCATATCAAGCATCGCTTCAACTCCATTCATGAAAGTGTTCAAAATAGAGACATAGATATTTGTAAAGTACATACGGACCTGAATGTGGCAGATCCGTTGACTAAACCTCTCCCTAGAGCAAAACATGATCAACACCAGAACTGCATGGGTGTTCGATTCATCACAATGTAACTAGAATATTGACTCTAGTGCAAGTGGGAGACTGTTGGAAATATGCCCTAGAGGCAATAATAAAATGGTTATTATTATATTTCTTTGTTCATGATAATTGTCTATTGTTCATGCTATAATTGTGTTATCCGGAAATCGTAATACATGTGTGAATACATAGACCACAACATGTCCCTAGTGAGCCTCTAGTTGACTAGCTCGTTGATCAAAAGATAGTCATGGTTTCCTGACTATGGACATTGGATGTCATTGATAACGGGATCACATCATTAGGAGAATGATGTGATGGACAAGACCCAATCCTAGGCATAGCTCAAAGATCGTGTAGTTCGTTTGCTATAGCTTTTCCGAATGTCAAGTATCATTTCCTTAGACCATGAGATTGTGCAACTCCCGGATACCGTAGGAGTGCTTTGGGTGTGCCAAACGTCACAACGTAACTGGGTGACTATAAAGGTACACTACAGGTATCTCCGAAAGTGTCTGTTGGGTTGGCACGAATCGAGACTGGGATTTGTCACTCCGTATGACGGAGAGGTATCTCTGGGCCCACTCGGTAATGCATCATCATAATGAGCTCAATGTGACCAAGTGGTTGATCACGGGATCATGCATTACGGTACGAGTAAAGTGACTTGCCGGTAACGAGATTGAACGAGGTATTGGGATACCGACGATCGAGTCTCGGGCAAGTAACGTACCGATTGACAAAGGGAATTGTATACGGGATTGATTGAATCCTCGACATCGTGGTTCATCCGATGAGATCATCGAGGAGCATGTGGGAGCCAACATGGGTATCCAGATCCCGCTGTTGGTTATTGACCAGAGAGTCGTCTCGGTCATGTCTGCGTGTCTCCCGAACCCGTAGGGTCTGCACACTTATGGTTCGGTGACGCTAGGGTTGTTGAGATATTAGCATACGGTAACCCGGAAGTTGTTCGGAGTCCCGGATGAGATCCCGGACGTCACGGGGAGTTTCGGAATGGTCCGGAGGTGAAGATTTATATATAGGAAGTCAAGCTTCGGCCATCAGGAAGGTTTCGGGGGTAATCGTTATTGTACCAGGACCACCGGAAGGGTCCCGGGGGTCCACCGGGTGGAGCCACCTATCCCGGAGGGCCCATGGGCTGAAGTGGGAGGGGAACCAGCCCCTAGTGGGCTGGTGCGCCCCCCCATGGGCCTCCCGTGCGCCTAGGGTTGGAAAACCTAGGGGTGGGGGCGCCCCACTTGGCTTGGGGGGTACTCCACCCCCCTTGGCCGCCGCTCCCCTTGGAGATTCAATCTCCTATGGCCGGTGCCCCCTAGGGGTCCTATAAATAGTGGGGGGAGGGAGGGCAGCTGCACCCTAGCCCCTGGCGCCTCCCTCTCCCTCCCGTGACACTCCTTCCTCTCCCTGAGCTTGGCGAAGCCATGCCGAGATCACCGTTGCTTCCACCACCACGCCGTCGTGCTGCTGGATCTTCATCAACCACTCCTCCCCCCTTGTTGGATCAAGTTGGAGGAGACGTCTTCCCAACCGTACGTGTGTTGAACGCGGAGGTGTCGTCCGCTCGGCGCTAGGTCATTGGTGATTTGGATCACAACGAGTATGACTCCATCAACCCCGTTCTCTTGAGCGCTTCCGCGCGCGATCTACAAGGGTATGTAGATGCACTCCCCTCTCCCTCGTTGCTAGATGACTCCATAGATTGATCTTGGTGATTTGTAGAAAATTTTAAAATTCTGCTACGTTCCCCAAAAATATCAAGAAGTTGAGGGAGGCAAGATACCTAACCGCCGAAGTTTCGCATCGGCTGCCTGCCCGAGGGCAGGTCATCCCTACTCCTGAACCCAATGAAGACGTCGTATTCATCTCCCACTTCCTCCGAGGACTAGGCCTCACTCTGGATCCCTTCGTTAGGGGTTTGATGTTCTATTACGGGCTTGATTTCCACGACCTAGCCCCAGGTTCCTTTCTCCACATCTCGGCATTTATTGTCGTATGTGAGGCCTTCCTCCGCATTACCCGTCACTTCGGCATGTGGCTCAATACCTTCGATGTGAAGCCGAAGACGGTCGAGGGGCGGTATGCAGTGTGCAGGGGTGCATTAATAACCAAGATTGACGGAGCTCCGTGGCCAAAAGGTTCCTTTCCAGAGGTGTCCGGATTATGGCAACAGGAGTGGTTTTACATCACCGCTCCCAGAAGTGACAAGTGGGTAGCTTCCCCCGCCTTTCGCTCCGGCCCTCCACCACAACTGATGTCATGGATCAGTAGGGGGCTGAGCTGGGGTCCAGCCAAGGATGTGCCCATACTGCAGAGCCGCATCCGGGATCTCTTTGAGGGAGATTTTAGTTTGGTTATGGTAGTGCAAGTCATGCTGGTTCGTCAAGTTCAGCCTTGCAAACGTCGGCCCCTCCGCTTGTGGGAATTCAACCCAGAAGGACCGTCTGCTATTCAGAATTTCCTTGGCCTGACGCATGAGGAGATGTACAAGTCGTTCTTCGGACCCCAAATAGAGTGTCCGGACACCTCCGAGGACGTGGGCCTGAGCAGCAACTGCATCGCGGCCCAAGTAAGTAATCCTCTAGCCAAACACACTGTCTTTCATTTATCATGACGTCATTCTGAAGAATCGCTTTTTGACCAGGACTGGATAACAAAGGCGAAGATGATCCGGTGTTCGTCCCCCCTTCCCGAATGCTTGGACAATCCGTTGCTGGAAAAGATGCTTGAGCCAGCACCTTGCCTGGTGCCCTCAAAGGAAGATGAAGGGGGGAATAAAGAGGGCGAAAGCAGGCCCCCACCGCTACCTATTCCAACCGAGGGAACGAGCGCCTTCGTGAGGGAGGATAACCAAGGGAAGGAATCTGATATTCCCTCGCTCCGGGGGAGGAGGAGGACTACCTTTGATGACCCGAAAACCAGGGTTTCCAAACTGGAGAAGAAAACTCCACCAGAGGGTCCCGCCTCGGAGGGTGCTCTTGCCGCATAGAGTCCGTGCGGGGATCAGCCCTCTAACGAACTGTAAGTAATCAAAAAGTACTTAATAGTGAAGATATTCTACCTTACTTCTGAGGAAGATAACCGAAGCATCTATGTTGCAGTTCAGATCTGAGCCCTTCTCAGCAGAGCTCGTCTTCGGGGGATCTTCTTCCGGAGATGATGGAGAGCGAAACGCCTCCCCCGGACTCCCCGGCTCAAGAAGCGGGCGACCTTGAAGTGTCATCACGGAGAGTTTCTCCGGATCTGGCAAGGCTAGAAGGTAATCCCATGGTCAGCCGAAGCCCTCAGTATCCGGCTCTTGAAGAGAGCAACCAAAAGAATCTGGAACCGTCTGGTATGCTGTCGGACACACTGAGGGATCTGCTAGGGTGAGCCACTATCTCAGAAGAGCACCATACATTGATGGGTATGGTGATTGCAAGGATTTCGTCCGCCGAAAGCGGGTTGCATGAAGCCTTTATGAGTCTACTGATGGGCTTTGAGGTACGTGAAATGATATGCATCCGCACATTTTTAGGTGTGCCCTGTGTAGATAGTAGCCCCTGAGACTCTGGTTGTTGTCAAAAACGGCGTCGAACAGAGGATTGTTGTCCCTGGTAATAACCAGGCCGCCTTTATGTGCAGGTGTCTGGAGCTCCGGTGGCTAGCCGGACTGATGGGGTTGCCGAACTAAAGCGGCAACTGGATGCGGCGGATGCCGACATCAAGCTTGTTAACAAGCGGCTTAACGAGGCCCGGGGTAGGTTACATTTATAGTGGATGTCACATAGTAAGGGCAGCGTGATGCCAGTATCTTTAATATGTTGTGACTGCAGATGGAGCTGCCATCGTGGAGTCCTTGCGGGTGGAGCTTGCCCGAGCCAAGGAGCAAGCAAGGAGTAGTAATGCAGCCGCTTTGAAGGCGGCCGAAGAGTTGAAAGCCAAGAAGGCCGCTCGTAGCGAGAGCAAAGAGAAAATGGCCAAAATGGCTGTGTAGTTAAAAGACACTGTCGACCGCTGCCAGTTTCTTGAAGAAGAAAATCGGGCAAAGGCTACAGACCTTGAAAAGGCCACAATGGCGACCAAGGACACCTGCTTTGCATTGAGAGCGAAGAAGGAGGAACTGCGTGAAGCCAGGGACATTGTGGCTGGGAAGCCCTTTATGCTGCAGAGGAAGTTCGGCGATTCGCGGTATGCCCCTCTGGATCGGCTGTGGAGTTCGGCCGACGCATATCTGGACTTAGCAGCGAGCGCTGTCGATCCGGCCGAATACTTTTGAGATCAGACAGATCGTGAAGTGGACAAGCTGTTCTGGTCGCAATTTAACGTTCCAGAGCGTCTGCTTCCATTGACTGGTCAGCTTGCCGAATGGGCTGAACTCAATAGATTGTCTGGACTCGCCATGAGGTCTGTCGTGGATCATCTGTGGCCGGAAAGGCCAAAGCCGAACAACTATTTTAGCTTGGTGCGGCAGTTCCTTGGTGCGGTGCCATGCATTAATGCGATGAAGAGGTCGGTGTGCATAGAAGGCTCGCGGATGGCCCTTGCCCGTGTCAAAACATACTGGGCGGAGATGGATGCCACCACTGTCGCGGCGCAGGGTTCGGCCATAGGCCGAGTGGCTGCCGAGCACTATTTTGAAGAAGTACTTGAGGGCGCTCGTACAATAGAGGCCCAGTGCTCGAAGAATGTTATGTTTGAGTGACATGTATTCCCATTGTAAAAAAAACGTTTTATTGAATTTATCAAGGCTGTATTTATACTTTTGCCCGAAAGTATTGTGATGCCTCCTGTGCGGCCGTTTATGTATACATGTATATAACCTGAAAGATTGCAGTCGTCGGCTTCATCCCCCACGCATATAATGTGGGGGTGTTCGCAGAAGACGCATATTCACACTTAATCCAACGTCTTCTTCCTAATAAGGAGGTGATAGCGCAGCAAACTAGGCAACCGGACTATAATGCTTTAACACTTTCACTTAGCCATAGGAGTTTGACAGTGGGGCTACTATATAGCCCCTGGTGGCTCCGCACTCGTCCAGATTCGGGGTGCGTACATGCCTCGCCAGGAAACGGCCCTTCGTTAATGCGGAGGAATCCCGAAGATTCCAATAGGTCATCGAGTGGTTGACCAGTCTCATGCTATATCATGACAGTCAGTTTTCGGCTTTCTCTACTGAGGTGCTCATCCGGATGAACCAGGGCACAATCGCAGTAGTTCTCCTGGTGCCGCCTTAGCCGATAGAGCGGAACGTAAGGCAGAAAAACAAATGAGCCGGGCAAACCCAACATTTGACCAAAGACATGATTCGGAGCTGATGCATATAAGGCCAAACTCGCGACGCCGAACACTCCCTAAGATATTCGGTCTTTATGGTGTAAACCGGGTCTAAACAGTACCCTTTGTAATAAGCCCTTGGTGTCCAGGTACGTGCATTATTCTGGCGTGGCCACATGCCAAGACGTCAGCATCCTTCTCGGTTGTACTGAGAATCCAAGGGATGTAAATCAATAAGAGACAGTAAAAAAGGTTTACGTAGGGTCTTAATCTACAAAGAATCCTTGGGACGGGTCCCTGCTGCACGTCTGCGCATGTGTCTCCGTTGTGCTGTATCCTGGACGGGTGTAGCACGATGGTCATCTGAAAAAGAGAGGAACTGAATTGAAAAGTTGCCGTGCAAAAGTTAAGTTATACTAAATATACAATATATAGTTGAAAATGAGTAAAGGTGAGCCTTATTGCCACTTTTGCGCGCGTTGAGCCCCTTGTATTGTAATAGGGGTATAGCCATCAAACCTGTATTAATTACATATAGCTGAGCCGGACTCGTCTAGCCGTGTCCGTGGTCTTACCAACCTGTCAAGTGCTTGAGTTGGTGAGGCCGTTTAGTGTGCGGCGGCCAAGGCGGCCGCACCGTCTTTGGCGCGCAAGGAGCGCTCAATATTTCCATTTACTGTAATGATGCCGCGTGGACCGGGAATCTTGAGCTTCAGGGAAGCATAATGCGGTATTGCATTAAAGCGAGCGAAAGTTCGCGTCTGAGTAGTGCTTGATAGCCACTTTGGAACGGAGCGACGTGGAAAGTTAAATTTTCGCTGCGGAAGTTATTGGGGAAGCCGAATATAACCTCTAGTAGCAGGGAGCCCCTGAAGTGAGCCTCCGGGCCTGGCGTTACTCCTTTAAAGGTAGCATTGCTGCGGCAAATTTTTGTTGGGTCTATCCCCATTTTGCTGACTGTGTCCTGATATATCAGATTTAAACTGCTGCTGCCGTACATCAGGACTCGGGTGAAGTGGTATCCGTCAATTATTGGATCTAATACCAAGGTAGCCCATCCTGCACGCCGGATACTTGTCGAGTAATCCCGATGGTCGAAGGTGATCGGTTGGGACGACCAGTGACGGAGCTCCGCGGTGATAGGCCCTGTGGGATGTTCCTCTAAAGGTGCCACTTTGTTTCTCCCTTTTATCACGTGTAACACGTTGATTGTTTTGACTTCTGGTGGGAATTTCTTCTTCTCCCCTGTGCTTTGCTTGTGAGGTTCGTCCTTGTCTTCACTTGGTGTATCCTGCCGCTTGTGTTTGGCGTTGAGCTTGCCGGACTGTTTGAAGACCCAACATTCTCTATGGGTATGATTTGCAGGTTTATTAGGGGTGCTGTGGATCTGACATATTTGGTCCAAAATTTTGTTTAGGCAGGACATTTCGTCTCTGTTGCCTTTGGAGGGCGGCTTCTGCTGGCCTGGCCGAGAGCTTCTAAATCCGGCATTTACTGTCGTGCTCTTCGGGCTGTCTTCCTTATTTCGGCGCTTATTCTTGCTGTGTCATGACTTCCCGTTTCCATCCCTGAATTCGGATGTACTTGGGTCGCTGGTGCTGCATCTGGCTAACCAGCTGTCCTCGCCCGCGCAAAAATGGGTCATGAGGCTTGTTAATGTTGCCATTGTTCTCGGCTTTTCTTGCCGAGGTGTCTGGCAAGCCATTCGTCTCGAACGCTATGCTTGAAGGCTGCTAAGGTTTCGGCGTCCGGACAGTCAACTATTTGGTTCTTTTTAGTGAGGAACCTGTTCCAAAGTTTTCGGGCTGACTCACCGGGTTGTTGAGTTATATGACCTAAATCGTCTGGATCCGGTGGTCGGACATATGTCCCTTGAAAATTTGCCCGAAAGGCATCTTTGAGCTCTTCCCAGCTTCCGATGGAGTTTTCGGGGAGGCTTTTAAGCCAGTGCCGAGCTGGCCCTTTGAGCTTGAGGGGTAAGTACTTGATGGCGTGGAGATCATCTCCTCGAGCCATATGGATATGGAGGATGTAGTCCTCAATCCAGACCCCAGGGTCTGTTGTTCCGTCGTACGCCTCTATGTTTACGGGTTTGAATCCCTCTAGACATTCATGATCCAGCACCTCGTCGGTGAAACGTAGAGGGTGTGCGGCACCCCTGTATTTGGGTGTACCGTGGTGTTCGGATGTTTGTTGTGTTGCATTGTATGTTGGAGCGCGCCTGTGTGGTCCATAGATGGATCTGGTTGTGCCGTCCTTTTGATGCGAGCCCTTACGCGGATCGCGTACTGGTTTATGTGCGGCGTTGATTGCCGCTTTATGTTGGCTATGAGGTCGTCTATCCGACCGGGTGGCCGTTTTATTTTTTAATTGTGGAGGATCTAAGACCTCCTCATCAAATTCAGGTAGCAACTTTCACTTCGGATATCTCTTGGTGTGGCGATTACTACCTATTTTGCTGTAGTGTTGAGTACTTCACTCCATTTGATTTTGAGTGTGTCTTGTGCAGCCTTGAGCCTTTGCTTCTATTTTTTCAGACTCCTCGTCGTGGCAACGAGCCTTTGGTGGGCATTATGTTGCTCCTGGCGCCTGTCCGGTGTGATGTCATCCGGACTGTTATCTTCGATGGGGTTGGGTTGTTCGGCTTGATTTTCCATGTTGCCGTGGTCGGGCAATGGTTCACCCTGCTCTAACGCTGGGTCTATGTGATCGTTATTTCTGCCGAGGCAGGATTTGGAGTGGCGTTTACGCCGCCGCTTTGACTGCTTCTCAAGGGAACAACCCTTCACTGCGTCCTTCCATTCCTCGTAGTTATTTTCTTTGGGTGTGTCCACCATGGATACGTCATGTGATGAAGTGGGCGTCTAGTGCCCTGTGGGCAGTGGTTCCTCTTCGCCTCCCGCATCATCGTCCATACCGTCGATGCCTTCGGGGTCGAAGTCGAGCATGTCAGTTAAGTAATCGATAGTGGCTACTAAGTGGGTGGTGGGTGGGCGGTGAATTTCTTCGTCATCCGCATCCCAATCCTGCCAGACGTAGTTCGGCCAGGACTCTCCTGACAAGGAGAGAGACCTTAATGAGTTCAGTATGTCCCCAAAGGGCGAGTGCTAAAAAATATCCGCGGAGGTAAACTCCATGATCGGCGCCCAATCAGATTTGACGGGAACGGGCGTAGGCGGTTCGGAGTCCGTGTCCGGAGAAGGATCCGGCAGTTTGGCAACACGGCTCTCGTGAAGGGTAAGCTCGATATTCGGCTCGATCGCCGCAAAGGATATGGCCTCCGTGGCGGGGTCTATCCACCCATTCATGGATGGCGCAACTGGCTCCGGATTGACGGTCGGAGCGGCTGCCGGTGCGATCTCCTAAACACTGTCTAATGCTAGAGCTAAATCGTACTCATCGTGACCGCATGGCGCACAAGGCAGGGGCTTGAATTCGTCGAAGATTAAGTCTCCGCGGATATCGCCTGTGTAGTTTAAGCTTCCGAACCTGACCTGGTGGCCAGGGGCGTAACTTTCGATCTACTCCAGATGGCCAAGCGAGTTGGCCTGCAGTGTGAAGCCGCCGAACACAAAGATCTGTCCGGGGAGAAAAGTCTCACCCTGGACTGCATCGCTATCGATGATAGTAGGAGCCATAAATCCTAACGGCGACGACACAGAGGAACTCTCAATGAAAGCACCAATGTTGGTGTCAAAACTGGCGGATCTCGAGTAGGGGGTCCCGAACTGTGAGTCTAAGGCAGATGGTAATAGGAGGCAGGGAACACGACGTTTTACCCAGGTTCGGGCCCTCTTAATGTAGGTAAAACCCTACGTCCTGCTTGATTTATTCTTGATGATACGAGTATTACAAGAGTTGATCTACCACGAGATCGGAGAGGCTAAACCCTAGAAGCTAGCCTATGGTATGATTGTATGTTATCCTACGGACTAAAACCCTCCGGTTTATATAGACACCGGAGGGGGCTAGGGTTACACAATGTCGGTTACAAAGGAGGAGATATACATATCCGTATTGCCTAGCTTGCCTTCCATGCCAAGTAGAGTCCCATCCGGACATGAGACGAAGTCTTCAATCTTGTATCTTCATAGTCTAATAGTCCGGCCAAAGGATATAGTCTGGATGTCCGAAGACCCCCTAATCCAGGACTCCCTCAGATGTACATGCATGACAGAAAATGTGACCTACTATGACAAACACGTATCATCATGGAAGTGTCTTTTTATTGTAGTGCTACGCTATATTACTCAGTACGCCCACTCCTGGGTACATGTCTGTCTCGTAGTTCCAGTCCCACATGTTCTTCATAGATGGAACGATCCATAACGGTGGGCAACGGGAGTCCATATCATCGCAGCTTCTTAGTGTGGCTCCCCACGATGGAGACTCATCCAAACTATGGCCAGCCTCAACGCGGAGCAGTCGCGTGCACCGGGAAGCGGCACTCTATCGGCCGCCGCGCTGCTTCAAAGCCAGCGCCAGTGAGAGGTCGCCTCTGCTCTGGTCGCGCATTAATGTGGCACTGACGCTCTGGGGCAACACTGACCATTTCACGCAGAAAGTGTGCGCCGACAGGGGAGGAGGTTTGGGTCGGTCAGACGCGGGCGTGGTGGTGGTATTGATTTTGAACCATTTCAGGTGTAGTACTAGTAGTTTGCAAAACTACTCAATTATTGCACTCCGTTTCCATAGAAATTGTGGTAAAAACGTTACTTGCAATGCATGCATGCGTGACCAATGTAAATGACCAATAAAAACTAGTACATGCACGCAACAATTTAATGGACATTGTAATCTCAACATGTGATATGGAGCTCTAAATTTGAATTTGAAACTTATAAAATGAAAAATTTCGAAACAAAAAAATTGGAAGAGAGGGAGTATATCGTAGGATGTGTCCCATACGAAACAGGTCCCCTAGTTTGTCACTGCGAAGATGCGGTTAGAAAGGAGCACATCGTCTTCGTACTCGCACGGCAACAAATCGGCCACAGACAGCATGGTCCACCTTTGACCGCCATGTCCGGGGTTGATGAAAGCAATCACGATGTCGAACACCGCGATGAGATTGTAATTTTGGTTGGCGCACGACCTTATCGGGGCTTCTGGGATTGCTATCTTCTTCAATCCTGCCATGGTTCCATCACACTAATTCAGGCGATGGCCGTTGCATGGCTGATCCCAATGTTGAACAAAGGTTCTACGGGAACGGTGTCACCGTAGCCTAACCTATGAAACAATGGTTAGCAAGGGAATTAGGAAATGGACACGGAAGTAGTCTTCAGAATGCATTTACTACGTGATAAAACTCATCACTTACCTGCTCATCGGACAAAATCCGAATGCCCCTCAACGTCAGCATCTCAAGGGGCGTCAACTTGCAACTACGGCCACGCCGCGCTGGAGAGACCCCCAAGGAAACATCCTCGTGCGTTGCACGTAACATCAAGATGCATTTGTATGAGTAGTTTATCTTGTGAGAGAAAAGGATGGACGAGGGAAGGCCTTATTTACAAATGTGGAGAGGGTGTGGGTATCTTTTTGCAAAATTGCCATATTTTTCTTCCTATCCGTCAGATATAAATCAAATGGCCTATATTGCAGGATGGTGGGCTCACAATAATCACCAACTCTGTTTTTTATAAAAGTAGTAGAAGAGAGATAGAGATAGATAGATAGATTATCATTATTCTAAGAGTAGAGATAGAGATTAGGGAGCTGGCGGGCGGTTCATTGTGCGACACGTTCGCGTCCATCCACTAGCTCGAAATTAAAGCACGCACGACATTTACAACGACTGGGATTAGTTCTTTCCCGGGCGCATGGACCAACACGGACTAACGGACCTGGCCGCCCTTTTTCGAGCACGCCTTCGACAAGTACGTGTGTGACATGCATGCATGCAAATCTTGCGTGACCAAACCGTGTGAAGCAGAGCGGTAGGCTGTCGAACTGCAGCCTGCATGTTGTAGCCATGTCATCCACACGCAACCTAAAGGCCAATTCATACTCCGCTAGACTATATTGTACAACTATGCATTGTTTGGCATGAATGTTCCTTGGAGCTCGTGCTGCAACTGGCGTAATCCACACCCTGCTTCCCTTCTCCTTCCTCTTCCACCACCCGCGCACATACGCGGGAAGCGACCAGTCAAACCTTATATAGGAGTGCTAGCACAAAAAGATGCATGCATGACCACAAAAATTTTCTTTCTCTTATCTCTATGTAATAAATGTGGCGGGAGACTCAAAGCCCTTTAAGTCTGAGTATAATGGAAATCATCGGCCTCCTCCGGCTCTGCTTCGCCCGTGTCATCGTCCTCCTGTTCTGGCTCCACGTCGTCATTGTCCTCTGCTGGCTCCGCGTGCTGCTCCACCTCCAACGCCTCCTTGTTTGGCTTCAGCTAGCGATCTGGGCTTTGCGCTGCCTCCAGATTAAAGCACCGCTCCAGCGGGAGTATGGCGTATGTTGTTACCTTCGATCGGTCCATATCTATCGGGAGATTGCGACCAAAGAAGAGGCGGCGGGAGGGGAATGAATGCAGCTACTATTTGGGTTCGCCGTCCGGCTTAAATAAATGCGCACAATCACATGTACCTGCGGGTGCACAAATTGTAACATACGGGTCTGCTTAAGGGGGCGTCACGTAACTGGTATGTGTGTGAGATTCTGAGAGACAGAGTGCGTGTGTGCGACTCTACTCTTCGGACATGTACTCAACCTTTTGCATTAGGATATATGTATAATGGTATTACACTTTAGCTAGTGATTTACGTGGCCATGTTAACGTGGTTGTGTTAAAAAATGCCACTTCCTACTCGTGATTTGCGTTATATAATTATGATAAGTTTGCTAACTACTAAAGTAAAGTGGAATTTGTCCATGTTATACAAGTAAATTAAGGTGATTCTTTATCATACGGGTAAGGTTGGACGAAGGGTGGTAGGAACAAATGCTCCGCCTAGAGCATGTGTGTATAAGATGGAGTCTTAGTGTGTGTGTGGGTGTGGGTGGGTGCATGTGTGTGTGTGTGTGTGTGAAGTGGAGTCTTTGGTGGTGAAAGTAATTTAAGTGTGTGTGGCTTCATCGTAGAGAGGTGATGTGTATGGCAGAGGCCACCAATGAGGGGGTGCGAGAGAGAAGAGGCTTGTAGAGAGGGAAGAGAAGGCGTGTGTGTGTGAGAGAGGAGTCGACATCGAGAGAACGTGTTTGTTTGAGAGACACCGAGGAAGACTACTATATATCTGTGGTGCGTGTAGGCAGGAATTAAATGAAGGGATGGTCTTATTGGTTTCCGGGATATAGCGGAAGAGTAAGAGAGGGTGGTAGCTAGAAGGAGATTGTTAAGTGTGACTGTGTGTTTTACCCATCCAGGCAGAAGTTATGTGCACGCAAGAAGAGAACGACTCGATGTGGGGTTAGGGATGAGGGTAGTTAACTACGTATGGAGACATAGGAGACCTTGAACATGCATGTGCGAGAGGTATACATGTATATGTGGGATGTGTGTGTGCATGTCGGCGTTCTGGGAACGGGGGTCCCCAGACTTGCGTGTCTGCGGCCCATGGCGTGGGCTGAGCTAGCAGGTCTGTACGGCCCATCTTCATCAACGAGGTATTCAAGACCCTCGCGAGGGGCCAAGCCTCGCGAGGCTGACGACAAAATACCTCCTCAGGAGCGGCCTCGCCAGGCAGGCTCATGAGGGGCGAAGAGATCAAGGCAAGACAAACCTTTTGAGGTCCTCGTGACATGAGCCATGACGATCGAGACCAGGCGGGCGCCAGCGTGCGCAGTGTCCTCGCTTCCTCTTTGGTGCCAAGGGGGCAAGCGCAGGCGTGGAGTACCGAGGCATCAAGCAAAGGTTTCCATATCGGTGCAACGAGACCAAGACCAGCAGGACGGCAAGAAGGAGCTCACCATGGAGCCCAAGACGGCGTCACCACCAGAGCCTTTTGCAGGCGAAGACTACTTTTGTCAGGATAAGCTGTACTAGCTATCCCCTTTCAAATTGGTCGTTGTTGGCTCCCTTCCCGCTCAATATTTGGGGAGAGGACTAGGGCCTATATAAGTAGAACTAGCCACCACAGTAGGGGGGGACGATGGGTCAAGAACTCATTCAGAGGCATCTCACCCACACAAGTTCGCCAAGCACAAGAACACCTCAACCTCATGGGGTTGTTCTTCCCCCTGTACTGTTCATCATCAGCCCAAGAGGCAATCCACCACCACCACACTGGAGTAGGGTATTACACCACAACGGTGGCCGGAACCAATATAAATCTTGTGTCTTTGTGTCGCCAAGTTCGTCGAGTTAGTCCGCGAGATCTTAGAGAGCTAGGGCGTGGATCGATAGGGAGAAAACCTTCACGCGCACCCCAGTGTTCGAACCTCAAGGGTTTTGTCGGGACCCATGATCCGACATTTGGCGCGCTAGGTAGGGGTGCGCCGAAGCTGCCTTCCATCGCTCCACGCCCCGTTGCTCCGTCTTCTCCATGGCAGATGTGCGCCGCACTCGTGCTGAGCGCTGGGCTGCCCTCACCGCCTGCGTCACTCAGACGGCTCCTGTCGGCGGGCCACCTCGTCGTTCCCCGTCACCTGCCGCCAACGCCGCCACCGGCCCGGCGAGAAACGAGCAGCAAGCATCCTCGATGCACCCCTCAGTGCGGCGGGACGGCTGCACCCCACTCCATCGCTGACCCCGATCGGTTCGTCTTCCCATGCACATCGGCCTCCCATGGATGCATGGGGCGCGCTCCTCATGGCGCATGAGCTCCTGCGCTATCGACCGGTCGACGACCTCTACGAGGACTGGCTCGACCACATCGCCGAGCTTGTCCATGCCGCAGGGGGCTCCCCTGCGCTGTCCCTTTCTCCGCCTCGCCCTCCGCCAGCTATGGGCGACGTAGCTCACGGAGCGCCTCCACCACCTCTGCCCCAAGACGGTGCCCTAGTGCCAAGGCGCGCGGCACTACGACGCGACCCGCCGCGTCCCGCGCCCGCGCGTGAAGAAAGAAGCTGTCAAGAAGTCCCTGGACCGCAAGAAAACGCTCAGCCGCTCCTCGTGCCACCGCGCCAGGACCGGCTGCTGCGGCAAGACCGCGCGCCACCTGTAGCGGCAGGGCACGAACCCCATCAAGACCAAGCTCCACCCCCAAGTCGTGCCCCGATGACCATAGCCGGCTGCCGTGCTTTCACCCCCCAAGCTGCGTAGAGTCGCCTGGCCGAGCAAGTTCAAGCCAGATCTGCCTCCTTGCTACGACGGCACCCTCGACCCTGTGGAGTTCTTGCAGCTCTATGAGCTGAGCATCGAAGCGGCCAACAGCGATGAGAAAGTTATGGCGAACTGGTTTCCCATGGCTCTCAAGGATGGAGCCCGCTCCTGGCTCTTGAACCTGCCACCGGGCTCGATCTCCTCCTGGGATGAGATGCCCAACCACTTCATCGCCAACTTCCAGGGCACTCGCAACCGCCTGCCGGCTGCGGGTGACCTGCGCTGCGTCAGGAAGAAATCGGGAGAGACCCTCCAGAAGTACATCCAGCGCTTCAACAACGTCCGCCTCAAGAACCCCAAGGTGACGGACGAGGCCATCATCTCTACGTTTTCTGATGGCGTCCGTGACGTCAAGATGAAGTAAGAGCTCGCTATCCACAAGGAGTTGTGCACGTCCCTGGAGTTGTTCAACCTGGCGACGAAGTGCGCAAGAGCTGAGGAGGGGCACCTCTCCCTCCTCGAGCTCCCAGCCGCAGACCCGGAGGAGAAGAAAGCCAAGGCCAAGGACGTGAAGCGCAAGGGAGCAGCCGTGCTCGCAGCGGAACCAGACACCAAGCATTGCAGAGATCATCCAGAGTCATCCAAGAGCAGCCGTCCGTTCTGCTCCTTCCACAACTTGAATACCCACAACACCAGCGACTGTCAAGAGCTCAGAGCCATTCGCGAAGGACGCTTCAGTCGACGCTCCGAGCACGGCGACCGTGGCTATGACCGAGGAGGAGGACATGATGGAGGACGCTGGGACAACCGTGGCCCGTGCCAGGAGTGGCGCGACCGGCCTCGTGAGGACCGCTGGCAGGATCAACCTCGCGAGGGCGCCTGGAAGGATCAGCCTCGTGAGGACCGTCCTCAAGGCAACACCGGACTGCCTCCGCTGCCACCACCGCCAAGAAGGAATGACGAACACCATCAAGACGAGGGGCTGGGGGCTTCCAGGAACCGCGTGCTGTCGCCTGCATCTTGGGCGAAGCCCAGGCCCCAGCCTCGGAGCGTATCTTCAAGTAGTTTGCTCATGAAGTAAATGCAGTCATCCCCAAGCTCGAAGCCACACGCACGCTCAGATGGTCCCAGTGCCCCATCACGTTCAACTCGGCAAATCAGCTCAAGTGCGCAGCTACCGTTGGCGCCCTCCCGATGCTTTGCTCCCCAGTCATCAGCAATGTGCAAGTTAGCAAGACCCTCATCGACGGCAGCGGAGGGCTGAACGTTCTGTCCGTCGACACATTCGACAACCTCCAAGTGCCATATGACCAGCTTCAGCCTACCAAGCCTTTCTCAGGAGTGACCGACGGTTCCACCACACCGATAGGGCAGGTCCGCCTCCTTGTCACCTTCGGGGAACGCAAGTACTACCGCACCGAGCTCATCGACTTCGATGCCGCGCACATCCGTCTACCGTACAATGCCATCCTCGGGTATCCAGCCCTAGCCAAGTTCATGGCGGTGACCCATCATGGCTAAAATGTCCTCAAGATACCAGGAAGCAGCGGGATCATCACGATCCCATGTGAAGAAAGAGATGTGGTGTGCTCCCTCGAGCGTGCCTTCCAAGCTACAGCAATCGACGACCCCGACAGCAAGGGGGAGGGCCCTCCTGAGGTCATCCCCAAGAAGAAGAAGCAGTTGCGCCGTGCAGGACCTCGGGAGGGTGGCGTCACAGCCGGAGCCTCGTCGGGATCAGCGCCCACTCCCGGGGTGCCTCCCTCCATCGCATAGGAAGGCGCACCCGGCGCCCTTCTTGGGCAGGGCTCGGGAGCTTTCTTCTGGAAGGCCTCAGACCTTGCCCACGTCACGAGGGAGGCACTTGGGCACCACTTGGAGGCGTGCTTGACAGCACGTTTCCCTCAGGAGGGCATAGGGCAAGGATCGCCCACTGTTCAGGAGTTCATCACCAAGACCACCCAGGAATTGCAAGACACAAGGGCCATGCACGGAGACCGCTGCTCATGAGGCGCAGCTTCCCATCCAGGCGAGGATGCCGGGCTGCGCGTCTGCATCAATGTTCCAGGGCTCAACAGGGCCGCTTCTCAGGAGCTTTTCTGGCCTTCGAGCGTGGGACGCTGCGAGGGCCCACCGCACAGCTACATTCGCATGCCCTTCGGCCTGCCGAGCGTGTCATCCGCCTACCAGTGCAACTTGCGGCGCATCCCAGCGGCTTAGGAGGCCAGGCACCACGCCGTCCTGATGGAGATGGAGACGGTCCTCAAGGAACCACCTGAGCCCCCAGAGCCTCCTGAGGCTCATGGCCCTGGTGGCTCGTGAGGAGCAACCCCTTCGTTGTGCACCTTCTGCTGCCCCAACTCTCCTTCGTCAACATAACCAGGTGACATTTTCCAAGTTTGTTTAGCTGGGAGCGCCGCTCGGGCTGCATCATTCCCAGGCCGCGTGGGTCCGTCCCTGTGGCATGTATCCCTTTTTATGTCTTTAGTTTACCTTGTTGGGAGCGCCCCTCGGGCTGCACCGTCCCCAAGCCGCTCGGGCCTGACCCAGTGGCATATATCTCCCATGCACTTACTTAAGCCTGCTACTCTCATGTTTAATCTACCTAAGATTACCACCTGCTCAACCGGCGCCTCCCACGGGGCCTCCTCACGCCGGCGCGACGCTGGTGCACGGGTCTATCCCTGCCATGTCGAAAAACCTGAGCGGTCGAGCTCTGGCTCGCGGCACGCCCCGCGCATGTCACCTCACCAGGCCCTCAGTGCCTTCACCCCCTCGCGGAGCAACCAGCGGCAGGCTGGTAACCATAACGGCATATCGTGTTCTTCCTTGTGCTGGCTCGCAGGAATCTCACGTGGATAACACCAGGCGACGCCACGAGCTCCCACCTCTTCCAAGTAATCCGCTTGCACGTTAAAAGGGGGGCTCCTGAGCGTCGCAACTCAGGAGCTCTTACTGGCTCTCCAGCCCTCATCCCCTGGCCTTGACCAGGGCACGCGACCTGGCATACCAGCGGCGGCTGAGCTCGCTCGAGGGCCGGGACCTGAGGACGTAGAGCACAAAGGAGAGCATAGGAAAGGGGAAGGCTCGTATGGGCCTGACCTAGCTACGCTGCGGATGTTCGCGCACAGGTCTGGCGCATCACGAAGAATCAACCCCGGACCGCCAAGATAAGTCATGAGCTCAGATCAACTAATCATTGGAACCCAGGGGACACGCTCGCTGCAGCCCTGTTGCGGCAACATCCCCTCCCTTTCTTATCTTACCATGGCTGCTTGAGCGCTAAAGGGGACCCCGTGAGCATTGCGCCTCAGGAGCTCTTACTGGACCTCGGGCCGCTCACCTCCTGGCCTTGACCACGGCACGCGACCTGGCATACCAGCGACGGCTGAAGCTTGCCTGGGGACCGGGACCTGTTAGCGTAGAGCAACAAGCTGTCGCAAGATTGGAAAGGGAAGACCGGGCCTAAACAGGACTTGCGCTCACAAGGCTTCCATAATTGGGATAATGTCAACAAAAGGCATTGCAGACTCTTTACACGCCCCCACGGGGTACTTCTTGATTCCTCGCAGGGAACAAAAGACAAGATCCTAGGAGAATCCTATCTACACACCCCCGCGGCCGACGACATCATCAACAGTGGGCCGCGGGAGGCCGATGCCAACCCCGTCCAGATCAGCGACGGCGACGGCCGGACTTTGCAGCCCTACTCAGGGCGCGGCGAGAGCTCGGGGGAACGTAGCTGTCGTCGCTCATCTCCGTAGTCTCGTAGAGCTCGGGAGAACTGCTGGACTCCCAAGAGTCGCTGCTGCTGGAGAAGCTGCGAGCGGGGCGCGCCTCATCCTGGTTCTCCCCGTTGGGGCAACACTCCAAGCGGTGACCCTCCGCGTCGAAGACCTTGAAGAATAGAGTGGAGGCGTCGTCGTACTCAAAGTGGATCGTGAGGGCGCCCTCCACACGGCAAACCCGCGCAACCTCGCCCCAGCCATGGGTCATGAAGATCTTGCCGGTGGAGACTGCTTCAACCTCTGCTCCGGTCGCCGGAGCATCATAGTCTACATGCTGCAACCAGAGTTCGAGAGGCCCCCTCGGCGGCATCACGTCAGAGAAGAAGCACGGGAAGCGGATCAAGAGCTTGGGGGCATCACCGCCCACAGCACAAGCTCGCGTGAGGAGTCCGTGGCATGGACTCCAGGAGCAACGGCACTCGTCGCTGCAGTGTGTCAACCTTGGCCACGGTGCGTGCGCCGACGCTCGTTGCTCCTTCCTCCCGAGCCTCCGGCTTGGGCGTGCAAGTGCAGTGGATACCCAGGAGGAGGCCGCTCGCACCAAGGCCTCGTCACCACCTGCATCGCTGCAGCATCGCGACGGTGGACCGGCCTCTTCTTCAGCGGAATCAGCGCCAACATGTCAAGGGGAATCTTTCCCTTCTCGTCAGCTGAGAACCTTCGGATCGGCGCCATTGGAGTCGGCAGTGGAGTAGAGGAGGAAGAAGCAGGCGGAATGGGAAGAAGTGGGGGACAGGGGCTCTGCCCCTTCCTCATTTATAGTAGGAGAAGGCCAACCAGCGCCCCCCATGATCACATGTAATGATGGTTTTCCTTGCATGTCGCAGGGACTTGTCAAGTCGGGCAGTTGCCGAGTCAGCATGGGGAAGCGGAGACGTCCACGTCCACTCAACCGCCACACATCAACCGAGGCCGCAGGCTTTTGGGGCCCGTGGCGCTCTGCGCTTTCCCTTTGGCTTCGCCTCGAAGCCAAGCCCGAGCGCGCCTTGGGCCCGGGGGCTACTGTCGGCGTTCTGGGAACGGGGGTCCCCAGACTTGCCTGCCTGCGGCCCACGGCGTGGGCTAAGCTAGCAGGTCTGTACGGCCCATCTTCATCGACGAGGTATTCAAGACCCTCGCGAGGGGCCAAGCCTCCCGAGGCGGATGACACAAGATCTCCTCCGGAGCGGCCTCACCAGGCAGGCTCACGAGGGGTGGAGAGATCAAGGCAAGGCAAACCTCGCGAGGTCCTCGTGACATGAGCCATAACGATCGAGACTAGGCGGGCGCCAGGCGAGCGCCAGCACGCGCAGCGTCCTTGCTTCCTCTTTGGTGCCAAGGGGGCAAGCGCAGGCGTGGAGTACTGAGGCATCAAGCAAAGGTTTCCATATCGGTGCAACAAGACCAAGACCAGCAGGACGGCAAGATGGAGGTCACCATGGAGCCCAAGACGGCGTCACCACCAGAGCCTTTTGTAGGCGAAGACTACTTTTGTCAGGATAAACTGTACTAGTTGTTCCCTTTCAAATTGGCCATTGTTGGCTCCCTTCCCACTCAATATTTGGGGAGAGCACCAGGGCCTATATAAGTAGAACTAGCCACCACAGTAGGGGGCGACGGGACAAGAACTCATTCAGAGGCATCTCACCCACACAAGTTCGCCAAGCACAAGAACACCTCAACCTCATGGGGTTGTTCTTCCCCTTGTACTGTTCATCATCAGCCCAAGAGGCAATCCACCACCACCACACTGGAGTAGGGTATTACACCACAACGGTGGCCGGAACCAATATAAATCTCGTGTCTTTGTGTCGCCAAGTTCGTCGAGTTCGTCCGCGAGATCTTAGAGAGCTAGGGCGTGGATCGATAGGGAGAAAACCTTCGCGTGCACCCCAGTGTTCGAACCTCGAGGGTTTTGCCGGGACCCGTGATCCGACAGTGTACGCACGCATGACCGAGATAAAAGAAAGAAGACATAAGTCATAAGATCAATGACATGGGAGAGACGGATTGGTATGACAATATGCATGCTTGTGAGAGTGGAGGGAAGAAGGCCCGATAATTGAGCATGTGTTTTTGTCCTTAAGAAATAGTGGCATGGGCTAGAGCATGCACCTATGGAGAGCGAGGCACAACAATTGTGCAAAAGAGATCAACCTATAGATGCATGTATGGAGAGACAGATATAGTGTGCGTGATAGGAAGCAAGAGTGCATGCGAGAAAGAAATGTTGATGGAGAAACTACAGATAGATTGAGAGATGGAGATGCTAGCTAGAGGGACATCGGCTAGTTTGAATGTTGGAGATAACCGCCGAGTGGTTCAGAGGGTGAAGTTATGTGTGTGTTAGACAAAGATAAAAAGAGGGTGCATGACTGCATGTAGGGAGAAACATATATAGTGTGCGTGATAGGAAGCAAGAGTGAGGGCGAGAAAGAAGGTTGATGGAGAAACAGATAAATAGAAAGATAAACATGCTAGCTAGTGTGTGTGTTAGAGATAAGAGTCGAGTGGATCAGAAGGCTAAGTTATGTCTGTGGGTGTGAGAGAGATAAAGAGAGGGTGCATGTGAGTCACATACAAGCAAATATCAGAGAAAATGAGATCCCGTGTACCGCCCCGAGACCGGCGCTCCAGATGCCTTCCAGTAACTTCGTTGTCGTCGTGTATTTCTTTTGCTTGCTTCTTTTATTTTTGCATTGCATCATGTCATCATGTCATCATGCCATTTCTTTTTAAAAAAAATCTACTAAATAAAATGCATAGATCTTTGATCTATTCAAATTGAGGGAACTCACATGGTGATTCTCTATATAACATATCTCCCAATATGTATAGGGAGGTAAAATAAATATTCCATTCTTTAGGATTCGACCACAAGACACTTGCAAAAATAAATTCCATGGTTCTTCTGTTTCAAGTTTCATCTCCAAACCTTGCCGATAATTGTTTCTCCATTTATTGAGGCTCCTCCTTAAATCTCTACATTTTTGGACCTTCCAAATACCCACTTCCTATTCAAACCCTTTTGAATGCATTTCAAGTGAGTTGCTTTCAAAGCCCTTCAACATCTCTCCTTACAATTTTCTGGATCAAACTCATTCTTGCGAGTCCAACGAAATAATCCCACATCCAAACTCTCTTTCTAACCCTTTCTTCCTTTCTCTAAATCTATATTCTTCTAAAAAAATAAGAGAGGGGGAGCAGTCCATAATCGCAGCCTGCTTAAGGCCCGCCTGCAGCCTGACCTAGCCGGCCCAAGAGGCCTGCCCGATCTCCCCCTTATCCCCTTGCTCGCTGGCCTCCTCTCCCGATCGATATCCATATCTCCCTGTGCGCTGCCACACACAGAGCCAACGCCAGGAGGAGCGCCCGCGCTCGATCCCCATGGCGTGCCTCCCCTGCCAGCAACACCGCATCCCCCGCTCGCGTCGCTGCAACGCCCGACCTCCCTTCCTCTACTCCGTTCACACCTCTAGCCGCCTCCCATGGCGCCCTCACCCGCGTCGCGAGACCTCCCCGTCGCCAGCACCGCTGCACTGCCGTGCCTGAGTCTCCTCGTGCGCCTCCCTGTTTCGTCCGGCCGCCGCGCCGCCAAGCACCTCCACCGCGCCTCGCCTTCGACCTCGGATTTCGTGTCCCATGGCCACGAGCGCCACCGGTAGTAGTTTCAGGCCATCCCCGTCACCGAGTCCCTCTCTGCCCTTCTACACCTCGTCTCCGGCCCTGCCCGTTGGAGCCACGCCTCCCGGTGCCCGCAACTGCGTCGCCGGTCTTCCTCCTCGATGTTGTCGCCACGAACCTCCCCATGCCTCGCGAGACCACCATGCCAAGTTCCCGCCGCTGCCGCTGCTGTTGCAAGTCCCGCTCAGAACCAGCCTCCTGCATCGCGCCAAGTCCCGCGGTCGTTGCTCCTGCATCGCGCCAAGTCCCTGCATCACGCCCTGTTGCAGTGGACGCCAAGTCCAACGGTCACCGAGCATGGAACTCGCCAAGTACCATCGAGTTCCTGATGGATGCACTAAGTCCCCAGCGAGACCCGTTTTCGTCAAGTTCGACTACATGGCTATGACCTCGGAGTTGGAGCGCAAGCGCCAAGTACCCCACCGGCAAAGGCCACATGGATGCTCGAACGAGTATCGAATGAATCGCAAAGACCTACAAGAACGACTTCATGGACCGACGAGTACCACGGCGACCGTTCCTCGCCAAGTACCCCTTCTGATCACCAAGTTTCGACTACAATCGTCGTGAACCGCTTTCAAAACGTGTATCACTAACGCCAAGTACTAGTTCTATGAGGACCGCCAAGTTCGTCTTCCACCATCTCCGAAATCGCCAAGTACCATGATGATATGTGAACGACCACCGTCGACCCCAAGTTACTCGGATTCGTCAAGTCCCTCTACGAAAACGTGTACCGCTATCGTTGCAAGGATTGAGACCGACAAGTCCGAAGATGCAAGTACCACTCCGAACCATGTACGACTACCGTCGCCGAAGAACCGTGTAACACAAGCACCAAGTTTGACTACCATCGTTGTGAACCGCTTTCGGAACATGTATCACTACGCCCAAGTACCTCTATGACCCGCGAGAACCGCTACTTCACTACCGTCGAGGACCGATAGTACCACTACTTCCTCTACTTCCCTCGACGAACCCGAACCATCACGATTGCACGCTTCGAATGTATAACCGCCGAGACGATGACCCGTGGAACGAATGCATGTTGTGTGATGTATGAGTTGCACCCTATGTTTGCACCGTGCCCAAGTTGTCACTTGCTCGGTCCTCCTCTTCTGCCGCTAACTCGTGGGAACCCAGTTACCGGGATCACCCCACCATCTTGCACGACACGCTCCCGTCACACTTCCTTTTGCACCGGCATCTCAATCGAGTTACCGGAAACCGATATGTTGCCGTGGCATCACTTTCGGATTCGTTGTCGTGGCACCCCTTTCGTTTCCGCCATGATGACAATGCTTCATATCATGCTCTTGTCAACTTTCCAAATTGCATAAAACTTGCTCATGTCATCCGCATCATGTTAATAACATTTAAATGTTTAAAATTGTTGTTTGCATTAAATTGCTAAATGCATGTGAGGATTTACCGGAATTGTTGTTTGATGTTTTCCACCTCATTTAAAATGCCTAACTATGTATTTTACTCATGCTTCACCTCTTGCCATGTTAACCAACATTTAATATTGTTGAGTACCTAACCGAGAGTGAACTAAATAATTGATGTGGTGTTCCGTCAATATGCAACGGAGCTCCACTTAATTTGTAGGATTGCTTGTGCACTTTGCCATGCCATGCTTCATTAAACCAGACATGCATCATACTTGATTGTGCATCATGCCATGTTTATGTGATGGTTGTTTACTATGTTGCTTGCTTCTTTCCGGGTTGCCTCTCTTGTTAGCTTCGCTTTCGTTCCAGAGTTGTGAGGATCCGTTCGACAACGTCCGTTTGTCTTCTTCATGGACTCGTTCTTCTTCCTTGCGGGATCTCAGGCAAGATGACCATACCCTCGAAATCACTTCTATCTTTGTTTGCTAGTTGCTCGCACTATTGCTATGCCGCGATACCTACCATTTGCTATATCATGCCTTCCATATTGCCATGTCAAACCTCTAACCCACCTTGTCCTAGCAAACCGTTGTTTGGCTATGTTACCGCTTTGCTCAGCCCCTCTTATAGCGTTGCTAGTTACAGGTGAAGACGGAGTTTGTTCCTTGTTGGAACATGGTTATTGTTGGGATATCACTATTATATATTGTTTACTTTAATGCACCTATATACTTGGTAAAGGGTGGAAGGCTCAGCCTTATGCCTGGTGTTTTGTTCCACTCTTGTCGCCCTAGTTTCCGTCATACCGGTGTTATGTTCCTTAATTTTGCATTCCTTACGCAGTTGGGTTATAATGGGAACCCCTTGACCGTTTGCCTTGAATAAAACTCCTCCAGCAAGGCCCAACCTTGGTTTTACCATTTGCCACCTAAGTCTTTTTCCCTTGGGTTCTACAGACTCAAGGGTCATCTTTATTTTAAACCCCTGGGCCAGTGCTCCTCTGAGTGTTGGTTCAACCTGTCAACCGCCGGTGGCCACCAGGGGCAACTCTGGGTTGGCCTACCGGAAGTTTGGACAATCCAGTGTGCCCTGAGAACGAGATATGTGCAGCTCCTATCGGGATTTGTCAGCACATTCGGGTGGCTTTGCTGGTCTTGTTTTACCATTGTCAAAATGTCTTGTAACGAGGATTCTGAGGCTGATCGGGTCGTCCTGGGAGAAGTAATATCCTTCGTTGACCGTGGGAGCTTGTGATGGGCTAAGTTGGGACACCCCTGCAGGGTTTTGAACTTTCGAAAGTCGTGCCCGCGGTTATGGGCAGATGGATATTTGTTAATATTCGGTTGTAGAGAACTTGACACTTAACTTAATTAAAATGTGTCAACCGCGTGTGTATCCGTGATGGTCTCTTTTTGGCGTTGTCCGGGAAGTGAACACGGTTCTTGTGTTATGCTTGAACGTAAGTAGTTTCAGGATCACTTCTTGATCACTTCTAGTTCACGACCGTGCTTTGCTTCTCTTCTCGCTCTTATTTCCGTAAGTTAGCCACCATATATGCTAGTGCTTGCTGCAGCTCCACCTCACTACCCTTTCCTACCCATAAGCTTAAATAGTCTTGATCTCGCGGGTGTGAGATTGCTGAGTCCTCGTGGCTCACAGTGCCAATGATACCAGTGCAGGTGACGCAACCCAGCTCGAGTGGGAGCTCGATGAAGATCGTGTTCATTGTGTTGTTTTGGTCCAGTTGATTAGTAGTGGAGCCCAGTCGGCGCGGTCGGGGGTCTATAGCATTAGGGGTGGTCTTCTTTTATTTTGCTTCCGTAGTTGGACCTTGATTGTATTCTGGATGATGTAATGCTATATTTATGTATTGTGTGAAGTGGCGATTGTAAGCCAACTCTTTATCCCTTTCTTATTCAGTACATGGGATGTGTAAAGATTACCCCTCTTGCGACATGCCTACTATGAGGTTATGCCTCTAAGTCGTGCTCCGACACGTGGGAGATATAGCCGCATCGTGGGTGTTAGAAGTTGGTAATCAGAGCCTTCCCCGACTTAGGAGCCCCCTGCTTGATCGAATCGTTGGCGTTGTTGAGTCTAGAAAAATGTTTTGAGTCTTATAGGATTATATATATCGGAGAGTAGGATTCTTTTTACTCCTCAGTCCCTTCGTCGCTCTGGTGAGGCCTCCTGGCGTAGAGTTTTGACTCTTCTCTTCTCAAATTTCACGAAATTTTTTTAGGATCACGCGGGTATCTTGGAATCGTTCCGATGGTTTTGTGACGAGAACATTTTTCTTGGTGCCTCCTGACATTTAGGGGTTGTGGTAGTGTCCCGGGGAGTTGAGCTCCGAGGTGTTGTTGTCACAATTTTATCATTGCAGTTCTGGAATACCTGAGTTCGCCGACATGGAAAATCTCTTTTATGCAGTTGTTGGTGAGATAACCTTGACGCCACCCAGTACTGGGGCGGGAATTCGGGACTATTGCCATAACTCGTATAACGGATGCTTTTCGAAGGTTGAGGTAAACAATTTCCGAATGTTTCTTGGTTATGTGTTGAAGGATGGATACAGCTGGATGTAGGATTTGCTAGTTTTGGGTGAGATATTATGCTTCCCCTGTATCCCCAACACCTGATTGCATAACCAGAAAAAATTCGGGAGTTTATAAGTGGGAATTCATGTATATCGTAGGATATCCTTCCAATAGACACATGATATGACATGGGATCTATCATATGTTTGTTTCCGGCTTATTTTGCAAGCCAAAACTTTGTTTTGTTTTGGTTTGTGGTATTCGAGTTGCTTCGAAGTCAAATGTGGATTCCATACCTTTCCTAAGCGGTGTTCTCATATTTCTATGTGAATACTAATCCTTCATGATAATCGAGATTGTCATGTCAATCCTTTTCAACCAGCGTGCTCCTCTTCAAGTGGATCCGATCATTTCAACAATTCATGGTGTTTGTTCCATCTTCCCAAGTTGCCTTTGTTTTCCCGCCCTCCCACCCTTTTTCTTCAAGGACTCAGATTTCTTAATCAAGTATCCTTTTTTATTGATGTGAAGTCTCTTCATTATTTTGCTCCAATGTTCTTATCCGGTGATTCTCAGGAAGATACTAACGGAGCCTCAAGTTCATCATTATTCGTTCTCTTTCTTCTCCAGTGGATTCAATTCAAGCCTTCGGTGTTGATCACATTCCTTTCCTCGTTTCAAATGCTTTTCCCATGCCGTTGCACTTTTCAATCTTTCACTTCTCGCTATTCAAATGTTCCGGAGTGCTGAAGATATCTCAGAAGAATCATGTTTCCACTCTGCATTCATTCAAGCTCTTTTGAGGATGTTATCTCACTCAAGACATTTAATTCAATCGGCGCAATCTCTCTCTTAAATTGTTCAACGGTGTATCTTTTGAGTGGGCCCTAACCCACAGGTCTTTTCCTAGGATCTTACCTGACTCTTCTAATTTTCCTGGAGCTATCCTCAAATTCTTTTCGAAGTTTGACGTAAGAATGAGTTAAGATCAGTCAAATGCTTTCTCCAAGATCTTTCAAATTCTTTTCATTGTTTGGTTCATCCTTTCTAATTTCCATTCCAGAGTGCCTCAACAACTCAAGGTGGTGTTTCTCGTCGTCATTCTCGAATTTTGAAGACCGAAGAAGATTTTCTCTTAAATCTTACCCGTTCTCTCAAGACTCAGGGTTCTAGCTTCATGCCATCCTCTCATAATTGTTTTGATTGCGAGAATTCTTTTCACCCATCAGGAGCTATTCAAGAGTATTTTCGGTTTGATTCTCCGGAGCCCATCATCTTAGATTTATTCATTCCAGCTTTCAGCTCTCGTTATCCAAATCTTACCGGTGCATCATTCAAATATTCTATAATCAGCTCGTGATCTCTTTGTTCTCTTGTATCAAATTACCTCAAGTATCTTCATTCATTCTTTAATTATTCCCGGTGTTTCTTTATCTTTTCTTTGTTCATTTTCAATTCTTACGGCGGTTCATTCAATATTTCTTTTCCTTCGTTATCATAACAATTCATTCGTTGTTTTTAAATCCTACCGGTGGTCCATTGAGTTTACGCTATATCTATCTTAATTATTTCTACGAGAATAAGTAGTATGCAAAATACGTTGCTTGTCCTCAATTTAAATTGGTGAAGGATAAGCATAATGTAATTCTTATTATTCTTTCTTCGAGTAAATTCAATTCCTTATTCCGGAGGTTCATCTAAATTCTTGATTTCTGTTGTTCATCTTTTCTTTTCCGGAGTTCCAAGCTTTTCCGCATTATCTCGTCGCGAAGCTCCTTCTAAATCATCGCAAGGCTTCACCTTGTGTTTTCAATTTCTCCTTCCTTTCGTTTGATCATCCTTTTGTTATCGGAGTTCTTCATGGAGGCTCTACATGACGGCTCATCAAGGATTTAATTCCTTCTCAAAGTGTTCATTGTGATTCTTTTCATAGGAGTTCAAGCACTATTCATCTTGCATCCCAAAGTCCAATTCATTCTATCTTATCTTTTGAGGTGGTGTTATGTCATTGTTGATAATTTTCCCTTCGTGTTTCATGATTCACATGTTTTCAAGAGTGACATATCTAAATCCATCATTTTTCTCTTCGCTCAAGACTTCTTCTCAACCAATCAATATCTTCTTTGGAGTAATCTTGGGTTATTTTTTACCTTAAGCCTTCCCTAAGGATTGTTGCCATTATGGTGCTTATAAATGACCCAAGTTATTCATTTATCCTCCCGGTGAGATAAGTTTCTCATCTCCTGGTTCATATCAATCCAAATCCATTGTTTCCTTTAGTGGCAGAATTTCACCTCATAGTTTTGAGATGTTTTTCCATAAGCCCACAACAACCTTATTCTTTTGTTGTTTAATTTTCAACAACTCCATTCAATCCTTCTTTCTAAGGACGCTTTCAAATTCATTTGACGTAGAAGATGTAGTTTTCTTCTTTGTTACTTTCAGTCTGTTCTATCTTTTGTTCCGGGGGCATTGTGATGTTGCTCTCTTCAACCCATCATCTTGTTTGTCAAGATCTTGTTCAATTCCTTCCATTTACAGTCGAAGTGCTATCCAAATTATATGAGTCTTATTCTTTCTCTATCTTGTTTTAACCGGAGTGTTGTGTCTATCATTCCTCTTCTAACCGGAGTCTCATCCAAGTGCTTTCATATTGCAAAGCTCATATTCTTTACCTTCCATTTCCAACCGGAGTGTTGCCGTAATTGATCTTTATCATTCCTTGTACATCTCGTGTCAACCGAGGTGCTTGCATCTACTTCTTGTCCATTGTAACCTTTTCTTATGTCTTTCAACCCATAAGGTTCTCGTAATGTTCCTTGTTCCTCTTTTCTAACGGAGTGTTTTCAACTTCGTTCATGTCCGTTGTATTCTTCTCTAATTGGCTTAACCTTTCAAGGTTCTTTGGTTTCACTCGTTTGTCAAAGAAGAAACTTAGTTTTACCTCTTATCTTCCTCTTCCTTTTCCCTCCGGTGCCATCCTAGATCTCGGGATGAGATCATCTCATAGTGGTGGAGTGTTGTAATGCCCCGAGACCGGCGCTCCAGATGCCTTCCAGTAATTTCGTTGCCGCCGTGTGTTTCTTTTGCTTGCTCCTTTTATTTTTGCATTGCATCATGTCATCATGCCATCATGCCATTTCTTTTTTTTAAATCTACTAAATAAAATGCATAGATCTTTGATCTATTTAAATTGAGGGAACTCACACGGTGATTCTCTATATAACATATCTCCCAATATATATAGGGAGGTAAAATAAATATTCCATTCTTTAGGATTCGACCACAACACACTTGCAAAAATAAATTCCATGGTTCTTCTGCTTCAAGTTTCATCTCCAAACCTTGCCGATAATTGTTTCTCCATTTATTAAGGCTCCTCCTTAAATCTCTACATTTTTGGACCTTCTAAACACCCACTTCCTATTCAAACCCTCTTGAATGCATTTCAAGTGAGTTGCTTTCAAAGCCCTTCAACATCTCTCCTTAAAAATTTTCTGGATCAAACTCATTCTTGCGAGTCCAAGGAAATAATGCCACGTCCAAACTCTCTTCCTAACCCTTTCTTCCTTTCTCTAAATCTATATTCTTCTAAAAAATTTAAGAGGGGGAGCAGTCCATAATCGCAGCCTGCTTAAGGCCCGCCTGCGGCCTGACCTAGCCGGCCCAAGAGACCTGCCCGATCTCCCCCTTATCCCATTGCTCGCTAGCCTCCTCTCCCAATCGATCCCTATCTCTCCCTGTGCGCCGCCACACACAGAGCCAACGCCAGGAGGAGCGCCCGCGCTCGATCCCAATGGCGTGCCTCCCCTGCCAGCACCACCGCATCCCCCGCTCGCGCCGCTGCAACGCCCGACCTCCCTTCCTCTGCTCCTTTCGCACCTCCAGCCGCCTCCCATGACGCCCTCACCCGCGTCGCGAGACCTCCCCGTCGCCAGCACCGCTGCCCTGCTGCGCCTCAGTCTCCTCGTGCACCTCCCTGCTTCGTCCGGCCGCCGCGCCGCCAAGCACCTCCACCGCGCCTCGCCTTCGACCTCGGATTTCGCGTCCCATGGCCACGAGCGCCACCAGCAGTAGTTTCAGGCCGTCCCCGTCGCCGAGTCCCTCTCCGCCCTTCTGCACCTCGTCTCCGGCCCTGCCCGTTGGAGCCACGCCTCCCGGTGCCCGCAACTGCGTCGCCGGTCTTCCTCCTCGATGTTGTCGCCTCGAACCTCCCCATGCCTCGCGAGACCACCATGCCAAGTTCCCGCCGCTGCCGCTGCTGTTGCAAGTCCCGCTCAGAACCAGCCTCCTGCATCGCGCCAAGTCCCGCGGTCGTTGCTCCTGCATCGCGCCAAGTCCCTGCATCATGCCCTGTTGCAGTGGACGCCAAGTGCAACGGTCACCGAGCGTGGAACTCGCCAAGTACCACCAAGTTCCTGATGGATGCGCCAAGTCCCCAGCGAGACCCGTTTTTGTCAAGTTCGACTACACGGCTATGACCTCGGAGTTGGACCGCAAGCGCCAAGTACCCCACCGGCAAGGCCACACGGATGCCCGAACAAGTACCGAACGAATCGCAAAGACCTACGAGAATGACTTCGTGGACCGACGAGTACCAGGGCGGCCGTTCTTCGCCAAGTACCCCTTCGTTTCGCCAAGTTTCGACTACCATCATCGTGAACCGCTTTCAAAACGTGTATCACTAACGCCAAGTACTAGTTCTACGAGGACCGCCAAGTTCGTCTTCCGCCGTCTCCGAAATCGCCAAGTACCATGACAATACGTGAACGACCACCGTCGACCCCAAGTTACTCGGATTCGTCAAGTCCCTCTACGAAAACGTGTACCGCTACCGTTGCAAGGATCGAGACCGACAAGTCCGAAGATGCAAGTACCACTCCGAACTATGTACGACTACCGTCGCCGAAGAACCGTGTAACACAAGCGCCAAGTTCGACTACCATCGTTGTGAACCGCTTTCGAAACGTGTATCACTACGCCCAAGTACCTCTACGACCCGCGAGAACCGCTACTTTCACTATCGTCGAGGACCGATAGTACCACTACTTCCACTACTTCCATCGACGAACCCGAACCATCACGATTGCACGCTTCAAAGGTATAACCGCCGAGACGACGACCCGTGGAACGAATGCATGTTGTGTGATGTATGAGTTGCACCCTATGTTTGCACCGTGCCCGAGTTGTCACTTGCTCGGTCCTCCTCTTCTGCCACTAACTCGTGGGAACCCGGTTACCGGGATCACCCCACCATATTGCACGACACGCTCCCGTCACACTTCCTTTTGCACCGGCATCTCAATCGAGTTACCGGAAACCGATATGTTGCCGTGGCATCACTTTTGGATTCGTTGTCGTGGCACCCCTTTCGTTTCCGCCACGATGACAATGCTTCATATCATGCTCTTGTCAACTTTTCCAAATTGCATAAAACTTGCTCATGTCATCTGCATCATGTTAATAACATTTAAATGGTTAAAATTGTTGTTTGCATTAAATTGCTAAATGCACATGAGGATTTACCGGAATTGTTGTTTGATGTTTCCGGACTCATTTAAAATGCCTAACTATGTATTTTACTCATGCATCACCTCTTTCCATGTTAATCAACATTTAATATTGTTGAGTACCTAACAGAGAGTGAACTAAATAATTGATGTGGTGTTCCGTCAATATGCAACGGAGTTGCATATTGAGCTCCACTTAATTTGTAGGATTGCTTGTGCACTTGCCATGCCATGCTTCATTAAACCGAACATGCATCATACTTGATTGTGTATCATGCCATGTTTATGTGATGGTTGTTTACTATGTTGCTTGCTTCTTTCCGGGTTGCCTCTCTCATTAGCTTCGGTTTCGTTCCAGAGTTGTGAGGATCCGTTCGACAACGTCCGTTTGTCTTCTTCATGGACTCGTTCTTCTTCCTTGCGGGATCTCAGGCAAGATGACCATACCCTCGAAATCACTTCTATCTTTGCTTGCTAGTTTCTCGCTCTATTGCTATGCCGCGATACCTACCATTTGCTATATCATGCCTCCCATATTGCCATGTCAAACCTCTAACCCACCTTGTCCTAGCAAACCGTTGTTTGGCTATGTTACCGCTTTGCTCAACCCCTCTTATAGCGTTGCTAGTTGCAGGTGAAGACGGAGTTTGTTCCTTGTTGGAACATGGTTATTGTTGGGATATCACTATTATATATTGTTTACTTTAATGCACCTATATACTTGGTAAAGGGTGGAAGGCTCGGCCTTATGCCTGGTGTTTTGTTCCACTCTTGTCACCCTAGTTTCTGTCATACTGGTGTTATGTTCCTTGATTTTGCATTCCTTACGCGGTTGGGTTATAATGAGAACCCCTTGACAGTTCGCCTTGAATAAAACTCCTCCAGCAAAACCCAACCTTGGTTTTACCATTTGCCACCTAAGCCTTTTTCCCTTGGGTTCTGCAGACTCAAGGGTCATCTTTATTTTAAACCCCTGGGCCAGTGCTCCTCTGAGTGTTGGTCCAACCTGTCAGCCGCCGGTGGCCACCAGGGGCAACTCTGGGTTGGCCTACCGGAAGATTGGACAATCCGGTGTGCCCTGAGAATGAGATATGTGCAGCTCCTATCGGGATTTGTCGGCACATTCGGGTGGCTTTGCTGGTCTTGTTTTACCATTGTCGAAATGTCTTGTAACCGAGATTCCGAAGCTGATCGGGTCATCCTGGGAGAAGAAATATCCTTCGTTGACCATGAGAGCTTGTGATGGGCTAAGTTGGGACACCCCTGCAGGGTTTTGAACTTTCGAAAGTCGTGCCCGTGGTTATGAGAAGATGGGAATTTGGTAATATCCGGTTGAAGAGAACTTGACAGTTAACTTAATTAAAATGCATCAATCGCGTGTGTAGCCGTGATGGTCTCTTTCCACCGGTGTCCGGGAAGTGAACACGGTTCTTGTGTTATGCCTGAACGTAAGTAGTTTCAGGATCACTTCTAGTTCATGACCGTGCTTTGCTTCTCTTCTCGCTCTTATTTGCGTAAGTTAGCCACCATATATGCTAGTGCTTGCTGCAGCTCCACCTCACTACTCTTTCCTACTCATAAGCTTAAATAGTCTTGATCTCGCGGGTGTGAGATTGCTGAGTCCTCGTGGCTCACAGATACTTCGAAACAGTTGCAGGTGCCCATGATACCAGTGCAGGTGACGCAACCCAGCTCGAGTGGGAGCTCGATGAAGATCGTGTTTGTTGTGTTGTTTTGGTCCAGTTGATCAGTAGTGGTGCCAAGTCGGGGCGGTCGGGGATCTATAGCATTAGGGGTGGTCTTCTTTTATTTTGGTTCCGTAGTCGGACCTTGATTGTATTCTGGATGATGTAATGCTATATTTATGTATTGTGTGAAGTGGCGATGGTAAGACAACTCTTTATCCCTTTCTTATTCAGTACATGGGATGTGTAAAGATTACCCCTCTTGCGACATGCCTACTATGCGGTTATGCCTCTAAGTCGTGTTCCGACACGTGGGAGATATAGCCGCATCGTGGGTGTTACATCCCGAGAGACAGAGTTTTGTGTTAGCGAGAGAGAAAGATATTTCACAACGAGAGTGATAGCTAGAGAGACATATCAGGGAAAGCGAGATATCTCTAGGGAAAGAGAGTGTGTGAGCGACATACAAGAGAATGGTGGAGAGATATGAGACCCTGGGAGACAGAGTTTGTGTTTGTGTGTGAGAAAGAGATATTTAAGAGGATGATTTGTAGCTTCTCATGCCTAAGGAGCACAAGACATCTCTGTGTGAGAGGTGGGTGCGAGTGGCACACATGGGAATAGTAGAGAGAAATGAGACCCCGGGAGATGAAGTTTGTGTTCGTGTGAGAGAAAGAGATTTCATAGGGAGAATCATAGTAAGAGACACATAGCAGACAGTGAGATATACTTAGAGAGAGATATAGAGTGAAGGTCGAGGGAGAGAGTACCATTAGTGTGTTATGAAGATAAAATATCACTAGTAAACATGCCCGTGCGTTGCAATGGGCCCGATAAATACGGCTCAAGACCCCCACAATTCAACGTCTTATATTTCAACACGGTGTCCCACCCGTGTCACCACTTGTCTTAGTCCCTCACCGACACCGTGTCATCACTTATCTTAGTCTCTCACCACCGGCGATTACCGCAGTGTCCTCTAATCACACCATGTCTGGACTTCGTCAATCCCAGCCATTGCATGACACACATGTCATTAACGTGCAATCACAATGGAATGTTTAAAACATTAAAAACTAATCTTGTCGAGCTGGACATGAGGATCGCTCTCCGCAAGCTATTCCCTACACTTGGTCTCACGCATCCGCTACAGTGATAACATGGAGGCCGTCGAGGAAAGTAGCACCCTGAGTAGGGTGTCATTGGCGGCCATCGCAGTGCTTCACTACCGTGAGCGGGATCAAGGACCTGGGTTGTGGAGTGTCACTCAAAGTCTGATCCGTTGTGCATTGTTGATGGGTGCCAACGGCCGAACCGGGGATTGGTCATCACACTCTAGCACGCGGCTTTCATGAGCCCCTTCCTACACCGACTTGTAATTATGAAAATTTATAAAGACGGTGGGCTTCGCCCCAGTCTCATCTAGCAGAAGACCTGTGTGTTGCTATAGGCAAAAGGTGTAAAATACCTCCGCATGCACCATCGAAACCGTCAAAATCATCTACTTTTTGCCTCTTTGTTGACCATTATGCGGTTCACCGATCTAAGCTCCATCCTGCGGAGACACGATGTTGAGTGAGAGGATGCATCAATGTCGACGGTCGGGCATGCACCTCTCGCAAAAGTGAATTGGAAGTAGATGGCATGCAAGGGTCGGTTGACTACATCAGCTGGCAGAAACTTCGAATGTGGAGCAAGGATAAATAGACAATCAAGTCATGGTCTCCTTTTCTCTCTTATTACTAACTAACTAATTCAAATTTTTTTACATTTATCAAAAAAACATCTTAAGAAACAAATACCCTTTCCTATTGATTTTAGCTCTAAAGCTTTTTGCTGCCTCAAACTCACTGACCTATATTGAACCATTCAATATATAGCACACCCTTTTTTGGGGAGCGGATATATACTCCTAGAGTCCGTGCCTCCATTTTTCTATGGTTCTCATTGACTGATAACTACTCCCTCCGTTCGGAATTACTTGTCGCAGAAATGGATGTATCTAGACGTATTTTAGTTCTAGATACATCCATATCCGAGACAAGTAATTCCGAACGGAGGGAGTACACATCAAGTGCACCTTGATACTGGTAGCAACTGGTCGCGCACTCCCACACTCGCTTTTTTATTATAGGGCCAAGATGATACGACCGAAAATAATTCAAGCCCTATATCTGCACAACAAGATGTAACAGAACATCCTTTCATTTCATTGATCAAAGCATATTTGTAATCACTCAATTCATAGTTTTGAACATGTCAATGGCAGGACCGACACGTCCAACAATCATACATATGTTGTCAACTCTCCGCTTCGATGACGGTGGCTAGGTCAACCTAGGTGCTAGCTGAGGAGACCATCATACGCAGTGCCAGTTCCTAGAGGGCATCCGAGGAGGCCGGAGAGGCTTGCCTCAGGCAGGAGCCTAGAGACGTTGTCTCATGCCCGGCAACGCCAGCCACTGCAGCACCTCGCTTGACAACTCAGCATTCTTTAAACAGCTTGAAATAATTCGTAGTGTCATTAAAGACTGAAGTAAAGTTTGATTTAAAAGTTTCTTCAGTGCTATATTTACCAGTGGTATGAGGAAACCTTAGCAATAAATTAATATGGTCGGTAAGATACATATATAGATTGCCACCCATCTTCAGTCACACTTGAGACCAGAGAGACTGAAATTGAAGGCGCTGGAATAGACCTCACCTTCCTGGAGGTAAGAGTTATTCAAGAGCTCACTTGCAGGAAGTCTTTCATCTACAGGAGCTAGACAGATTTCTATGAAATTCTACTTGTGTTCCTGACTCTAAGTTATACCTACTGAAGTATTTTAGAAGTAAACATTATGTTAGCGTCAGACTTACATAGTTGCTTTCGAAGAGCAAAAAGTTTAACGCAGCTGTATTAGCAGGTCAAAAGTAACACCCGTTAACTCCATAATCCTAAATCTCAAGAAAAGACTCACCAAAAAAAGAAATAACATGTAATAAACTGTTACCAGGAGTCCAGCATCGAGGACATCGCCTTTTGAAGAACAAATGCCAAGTGTTTGTGAGCTAAATATACTTATACATATCTAGGGGATACAATGAGACTATGCTTCCAAGCACAGAAAGAAGTACATGATCGGCAGTGGCACAAACAAATCTGCACATAGTAAATAACCTGATACAGTATAGACTATACACCAAGGGAAACCGGAACAAAGCGATTCACAAAATGTACAAACTTTACTCTACAGACTCTGCAGGCTATAAAATCAGAACATATATACTCAGGTGCAGGTTCTTCAAAATAACTTCAATTGGTTGCACCTTTGCTCAGATCAAATACAAATAGTAGCTGCATTTGTGTAGAACTGTTATGGCGCTGCTAGAAGGAGGGCGCAAGAAGGCCGGCCGGGGGCCTTTTGCCCACGGCCGGGCAAGATGGAAGGATTTCCTTCTTAATTCTTGCTTGATTAGATTGATACATCTCCTCTCTTTATATAGAGAGGTTTACTTGACTCCCAAGCAAGGCTTACTTGACCCCTAAGAAAGCGACTCTTATCTCTAATTAACCCTAAGAGTAACGGGCCCATTAGGCCCATTACGTACTCTAACACTACACCCCACCTGGACATGCAGCTTGTCCTCAAGCTGCAGCCTAACCAACTTATAACCATGACTCGACGCAACCCAAACCTAACACCTAAAAACAAGCCTTTTACATCTCGGCTTGTTTTATTATTCTCAACCTGAAATGGACTGGGACGATTTATTTTGGACCTCTTAACAAAAAGTGGATACCATCCGCACGTCGGACGTGCACGTGTACAGCCACCTGGATCCCATGGACACCATCTGGACAAAAGGAGTGCATGTGTATGGCCACCTGGAAGTGGTCGCAAGAGTGACCAGCAGAGGCGCCCTTGCGGCGCCCGGTGACGGAATGCAGTGGTGCTACGTGGTGCGTTGTTGTCGGTGACACCATGCCTTCTTCCTGCCGGACGGCTGTTGGTCTGCACCGCATAGGGAAGAGTGGGGGGCTTGCGATGGAGAATGACGAGGAGGGGTGCGCCCCCCCAACCGCCAATGTCGCAGACTTGGAGGTCGCTGCCCGTGGGGAAAACAGCATGCCCGCTGCCCGTGGGGGAAACCGCATGCCCAAGATCCCCAGCGGAGCGGATGAGATCGAGGTCCTTTGCGCAGCGAAGGGCAACTTGGAGGAGCGGCAGCTGCAGACCATGCATCTCCCGCACACGCCGACGGGCTAGGAGGCCGCGCGCCGTAGCCTGCAGCCTCACCGCCGCCGACACGTGGCGGGTAGCGATCCAAGACGGAAGCGGTGACGGCGACGGCGGGGACTGGACTTGGTGGAGCGAGACTCCCGCCGGCGCGGTCGATGCGGGGCCGGAGCTAACCGGCGGTGGCTGCGGCAGCGGCTGCGGCGGTGGCGCACCGGGCAGCGGCAGCGGCTGCTGCGGCGGAGCGCCGGGCGCG
>NC_041388.1:69724647-69727982 GCF_002162155.2 Triticum dicoccoides
GGCAGCTGCAGTGGCCCGGCGAGCGCGGCGAAGGCCGCCTGGTGCGGCGGCTGCCACGACAGCCAGGACGGGGCGATGGATGGCAGCTGCAGCGGCTGCTGCAGCAGCCCGGCGAGCGCGGCGGGGGCCGCTTGGTGCGGCGGCTGCCACGGCAGCCACGGCGGCGCGGTGGCGGTGATGGGCGGCGCAGCCGGGTGCGGCCCATAGGACCCGGCCAAGAACAGGTGGATCTCCTGGACCGCCTGTGTTAGGTCCCGTAGCGCCCCAGACACCTCCGGGGTGAGGACGACGGAGGATCCCGGCGCGGGCAGGAGCGGGGCGACAGTCGTGACCGGCAGCGAAAGAGACGGGTTGGGCGGCGGTGAAGACATGATCGAACCGAAGCTAGCTGATACCAAATTGTTATGGCGCTGCTAGAAGGAGGGCGCAAGAAGGCCGGCCGGGGGCCTTTTGCCCACGGCCGGGCAAGATGGAAGGATTTCCTTCTTAATTCTTGCTTGATTAGATCGATACATCTCCTCTCTTTATATAGAGAGGTTTACTTGACTCCCAAGCAAGGCTTACTTGACCCCTAAGAAAGCGACTCTTATCTCTAATTAACCCTAAGACTAACGGGCCCATTAGGCCCATTACGTACTCTAACAAGAACAAAGAATGAAGCATTCATAGCTTAGCAGCCCTTTGCTTCAGTTAAACAATATGTGCTAGCTTGCTTGATGGTTGTCCCAAAAAATCCAGAGTGAACAACTCTGAACCTGGCTCTAGCTAAAAGAACAAAATCATTGGCTTAGGTAAGCTTTACTCAGGTTGCTTGATGGTTGTGCCCGAAAAATTCAGTCAATAACTCTGAACCTGACTCTGGCTAAATTACAGACACTGTGACATGAGTAGCAACCTGAGTAAAGCCTACCTAAAAGAATAACATCACAGAGGCCTCTCACCAAGACCCCGGAAGCATGCGTAAAACTGATGCTCCTTTCCATAGCAGAAATATAAGTGAACTGACAATCAACTATTCTAGTCATCCATGCTTATATATAGTATAAAAATATGGTGAGTTCAGAAATTAATCTTTTCTTTAAAACTAAACAAAGAAGGAAAAGAAACATACCTGTGCGACCGATCGAATAGGGAAGACATGGCATAATTGTTGTATGCATGTACCCAGCAGTGGGCGTTTCAGGCACCCTGCAGGTAATTTTGTTGGACACTTATCCATTAACAGGAGCATCAACAATGGTATGGAGCAAGAACCGTGGCTATGAACAGACCTTGCAATGAATCTCGGTGGAGGCAGCGTCGAGCGCAGAGATTGCGCATGTGACCGCAGACGATGTGAGCACGGCCCAGTTGCAGTGATGCAGGGAGGATGCGAAGGGCAGCGGTGTGCTGCTGGATTGATAGAAGAGGCTGCGAATAGCATAGGGTTCAGCAAGGGGATTGGAATACCCAAGCAACTCATTGTATTGCTAGTGAAGCGTTATGGTGCTGTAAAGTCTAATGTGCCTGCATTTTAACACAATGGTTGTTAGTACACGACCAAAATAAATTTTTAAACAAAGTAACCTGAGAGTATATCCACAGTAAATAGAATAGGTATATTTTCACAGATCCGTAGCTGCCAGAAAAACACAATGTCACACACCTTTGACACTTTGCTTTTTCCATTGATGCAATAATGTCACCAGACCATATAGTCGCCGATCTTCACTGTTCCATCAGGAGTATTTATGAATATATTGTCACACTTTAAGTCGCTATGTATATTCGTTGGCACCGGACTCTAATGATATTCCAGCCCTGTCAATATCTGTATTGGCCATCGTCTCATAGCTTTCATACCCACTTTCTTGTGCTTCCTACAAAACCTGGTCATTGTTTCAAATTTCAGCAATCAAAATGTATTGAATAGAAGAGCGATAAGAGTGAAATCTATCTATGGTTAATTTTCTAGATGCATTTAAGATGTGTGGCCAATCCCAATCAAATTTCCTTTGCACAAGAGCAGACTCCGATGTAGTTAATACGACACCAAATTAATAAGTACGTCAACTTGTAAACAAAATGGGTAATCCATAATAGAATTAGGCAAAGTATTACGAACGCTCCCTGGTAGGAAGAGACATATGAGTTGTGCTAAAGAAAAAGGGACATAGTGCCTCGCATGTGAGATGTGCAGGGCTGTGTGATGATGTTAACTGTATTCTTGTTCTCACCAACCCATTAGGCGAACAACTCCTGAATGTTCTTGTCCCTCAGCGTCTTCAACAACTGGATCTCCATACACATTTGTTCTATCTTCTCCGAGGAACCCATGACAGAATCTTCAATCTATGTTTAGCTCCATGTCACCTCATCACCCTCCAGCATATCGAAGGTTTAATAGCTATTGGCACAATATACATTAAGGAACACGTGGTGAGCAATTTCCAGTCTTACATGGCCACTGATAAATTCCAACCCCAAAACGGAACTAAAATGTTTAAACTTGATTAGAAAAACTGGGGTTTATTATAGGCTATAGGTTTGAATTTGGAGTCTGGCAGGCATACTAATAATGCAGCAAAGCGAATCAGATGAGCAAAATTAAATACGTTTTCCATGAATTTGTTGAGGTTCACTAAAAGCATGAAATTCATCAGTGGATATTGTAGAATTCAAGCATGAAAGGTCGCACTTCATAGATGATTGGCTGAAATCAAACGTGTGAAATCACACTCTAGACAATGGGTCAATGACACAGATACGTAGAAAAAACATCAGATAGTTCAATTAAAGGATACACTGTGTTGGCCACGGGCGCCTCATGGCTTGGCTCGGCTTGTTCGCCTCCTCCAGAAGCAGGAGGACCTCGCCCAGGCGGGCGTTGCTCCAGTACGCACCTATGCCCGGCTTGGGAGCCCGTGGCCTTGGCGGACCTAGGACGCGCAGGATCCACGACGACGCTCCCGTACGCTCCTACACCCGGGTTGGGGCTCGGGAGCTCATGGCCTCGCCGGAGTTTCGTCCAGGCTGCGGGGGCACGCACACAGGGCCCATCTCCGTCGAGCACAACCAGTGCATCCGCTTGCGGTCCAGCGCGGCAACTCTCGTTGCTCTAGAGGCGGCGCTCCGGTAGCTGGCCGGCGTGGGGTGGCGGTCCGGCATGGAGATCCAACGACCATGGCTTCCGCTTCCTGTGAAGGGGGGAGAGAGAGAGGGATGTGAGAAATAGAACCAGAGGAAGGGAGGGAAGAAGGAGAGGAGCGCAGGGCGGCGCGTTGGTCCGGCGGCGGCGCTCCGATGACCGGCCAGCGCGGGGCGGCGGTCTGGCATGGAGGTCCAGGGCCATGGCT
>NC_041388.1:69728623-69744767 GCF_002162155.2 Triticum dicoccoides
GTGAGAAATAGAACAAGAGGGAGGGGAAGGAAGAAGGAGAGGAGGGCATGGCGCCGCGTTGGTCCGGCAGCGGAGCTCCGGTGGGCGGCGGCGCGGGGCGGCAGGGAGGCACGGGCGCGAGCCGCCCGCGCGTGGAGGCGCTGGTTGCGGTCGGCGGCGGCGGACACGGGCAAATGCGGCAGGGTGTTTTTTGTCAAAACGGTTTTATCAGATGCACTTAAACAGGACTGTGGGGTCTATTTCAAAGTAACATATGGGCTCTTTCGTAAAAACACCAACGACGTACGACCAGAAGCGATCGCTGGTTTATTATTAGGGAAAGAGGGAAAGATTGTCGATATACAAGTAGTGCGAGAGATGCCCGAGAGACGACAAAGGCATATAGGTCTGGAGAGAGATATAAGTATGAGTGATAGCTATATGAGACAAATATCTAGATTAAAGGGGATTCAAATATTTAAACTAGAGATCATGACATCGATAATATTATAAAAAAATCGGTGTATCAAATATGCATATTCACTTGAATTTGGGGACACGTGTAATATTATATACTTTATCAATATTAGTGATCCATAGATTCTTTAATTAGAGACAATGCATGGTTTATATGCAATTAATGTCTAAACAGGGTTACACTATATATTGCGTGTGTGAAACGCATTATACATGTTTGAGAAGTAAAAAAACCTACATGAAACACACATTAATTGGAGACAGTTAGCTAGGGATGCATACATTGGATTTCAACGTATAGTGGTTTCAAATATTTTGAAAATCCAAATTAAGATGGATCCAGCCTTATGAATATGAGATCATGCCACTTGTAAACCATATTTTTGTATAAAGCGTGTTGTGCTTTTGGAAGTATAGATGTATATATATTTATATTCGAATACAAAATGGATCCTGCCCGAAAACAATACAAACTGGATTTGAATTGAGTTGGCACAGTAAACGTGCACTCTTTCTTTGCAAAAATTTAAACGAAGCGGTGAAAGTCACAGTAACCGCCCGAAACCAAAATTTCCGAGATGGAATATACTGCCCATCCCTAACACGCAAATCCTATCGGCTCGATTTCTATAGGTTTCGATAGGGGTAGGTTTGTAATTTCACTCAAACGTGACATATCCGTCTCCGGCTCCACCTCCCCGAATTCGTACATGTTGGGCGCCAAAACACAGTGTCTCCTCGGCCGAAATCGCATCCCTCCCCAATTCATACATGGTGGGTGCCAAAACAAAATCTTGTCGGTCGAAATCTCCATCGGCAAATATTCGGTGTATGCGAGATTACCGTCCTATCCCCAACCGACTCACATTGTTGTGATGTAGGAAATTTTAAACGGGGGCTAAGTTTGTAAATTTCCTCGCCTTTGAGACAAGTGCGTCCTGAAGACATGGTTCCCCCTTCCTCTCTCCCTCCATTTCCCCATTCGTACTCCATGGGCACCAAAACACCCTCTCCACCCCAGCCTCCTCCGTCCGCCACCCCATCCACCGCCGTCCTCCTCCACCATGCCGGAGCTGATACCCCGACGCCGTCATCAATTACAAGAGATCGACCTCTCGCATCCACGGCTTCAAACCAGGATCCTTGCATCCTAGTTACCCACAAGTATAGGGGATAAATTGTAGCTCTTTTCGATAAGTAAGAGTGTCGAACCCAACGAGGAGCAGAAGGAAATGACAAGTGGTTTTCAGCAAGGTGATGTCTGCAAGTGCTGAAATTGTAAGTAATAGAGTAGTTTGATAGCAGGATATTTTGTAACGAGCAAGTAATCCTAATAGTAGCAAAAATGCAGCAAGGTGGTCCAATCCTTTTGAGGCAAAGGACAGGACAAAATGGTCTCTTATAGTAAGCAAAGCGTTCTTGAGGGTACACGGGAATTTCATCTAGTCACTTTCATCATGTTGGCTTAATTCATGTTCTTACTTGAACAAACCTCCTACTTATGATTAACCCTCCTGCAAGCATCCGCAACTATACGAGAAAAGTATTAAGAATAAATTTTAACCATAGCATTAAACTTTTGGATCCAATCGGCCCCTTACGGAATATCGCATAAACTGGGGTTTAAGCTTCTGTCACTCTCGCAACCCATCATGTAATTGCTACTCCACAATGCATTCTCTTAGGCCCAAATATGGTGAAGTGTCATGTAGTCGACGTTCACATGACACCACTAAGGGAATCACAACATACTTACTATCAAAATATCGAACACATATCAAGTTTACATGATTACTTGCAACATGATTTCTCCCGTGACCTCAAGAACAAAAGTAACTACTCACAAATGATAGTCATGCTCAAGATCAGAAGGGTATTAAATAACATATTGGATCTGAACATATAATCTTCCACCAAATAAACCATATAGTAATCAACTCTAAGATGTAATCAACACTACTAGTCACCCACAAGCACCAATCTATAGTTTCGGTAACAAGATTGAACACAAGAGATGAACTAGGGTTTGAGAGGAGATGGTGTTGTTGAAGATGTTGATGGAGATTGCCCTCCCCAAGATGGGAGAGTTGTTGGTGATGATGATGACGATGAGTTCCCCCTCCGGGAGGGAAGTTCCCCCGGCGGAATCGCTCCGCCGGAGGGCAAAAGTGCTCCTGCCCAAGTTCCGCCTCGGGACGGCGGCCCTCCGTCCCAAAAGTACTCCCCTTAATTTTTCTAGGTGAAGATGACTTATATACCAGAAGATGGGCACCAGAGGTGGGCCTGGGTGAGCACAACCCACCAGGGGCGCCTGGGCTCCCTAGCGTGCCCAGGTGGGTTGTGCCCACTTGATGGGCCCCCTCTGGTAGTTATTTGCTCCAATATTCCTCATATATTTGATAAAAAATTCTCTATGAAGTTTTAGCTTGTTTGGAGTTGTGCAGAATAGGTGGCCTTACATAGCTTTTCCGGGTCCAGATTTCCAGCTGCCGGAATTCTCCCTCTTTGTGTATACCTTGCATATTATGAGAGAAAAGGCATTAGAATTACTCCAAAAAGCATTATTATGGATAAAAACATTATAAATAACAGTAAGAAAACATGATGCAAAATGGATGTATCAACTCCCCCAAGCTTAGACCTCACTTGTCCTCAAGCGAAAACCCAACTCGAAAAACATGTCCACATGCTTAGAGAGAGAGAGGTGTCGATAAAAACAAAATACGAACATAGAAGCATCATGTTCATTATTATAACAACAACAAATTTAAACATAAAACTTCTATCAAAGAACTTTTATCATAGATTTATTGAAGTATCAAGCAAAAACTCTATTGGAAACCAACAAACTATGTTCTCAGTCAACTTTGCAACTACAATTCATCATCTTTTCAGGAAGGGTCACGTATTGGAGCCTTTAGGAAAGTCCACATACTCAACCTGAAGGAAATATGACCTAGAGGCAATAATAAAGTTATTATTTATTTCCTTATATCATGATAAATGTTTATTATTCATGCTAGAATTGTATTAACCGGAAACATAATACATGTGTGAATACATAAACAAACAAAATGTCACTAGTATGCCTCTACTTGACTAGCTCGTTGATCAAAGATGGTTATGTTCCTAGCCATAGACAAAGAGTTGTCATTTGATTAACGGGATCACATCATTAGGAGAATGATGTGATTGACTTGACCTATTCGTTAGCTTAGCACTTGATCGTTTAGTTTGTTGCTATTGCTTTCTTCATGACTTATACATGTTCCTATGACTATGAGATTATGCAACTCCCATTTACCGAAGGAACACTTTATGTGCTACCAAACGTCACAACGTAACTGGGTGATTATAAAGGTGCTCTACAGGTTTCTCCGAAGGTACTTGTTGGGTTGGCGTATTTTGAGATTAGGATTTGTCACTCCGATTGTCGGAGAGGTATCTCTGGGCCCACTCGGTAATACACATCACTTAAGCCTTGCAAGCATTGCAACTAATGAGTTAATTGCGGGATGATGTGTTACGGAACGAGTAAAGAGACTTGCCGATAACGAGATTGAACTAGGTATTGAGATGCCGACGATCGAATCTCGGGCAAGTAACATACCGATGACAAAGGGAACAAACATATGTTGTTATACGGTTTGACCGATAAAGATCTTTGTAGAATATGTAGGCGCCAATATGAGCATCTAGGTTCCGCTGTTGGTTATTGACCGGAGACGTGTCTCGGTCATGTCTACATAGTTCTCGAACCCGTAGGGTCCGCACGCTTAAAGTTCGATGACGGTTATATTATGAGTTTATAGTTTTTGATTTACCGAAGGTAGTTCGGAGTCCCGGATGTGATCATGGACATGACGAGGAGTCTCGAAATGTTCGAGACATAAAGATCGATATATTGGACGACTATATTTGGATACCGGAATGGTTCCGGGTGAGATCGGAATAATACCGGAGCACCGGGAGGTTATCGGAACCCCCCGGGAGGTATATGGGCCTTAATGGGCTTTAGTGGAAAGGAGGGGAAAGGAGCAAGGGAGGGGGCGTCCCCCCAAGGCCAATCTGAATTGGGAGGGGGCCGCCCCCCCCCTTTCCTTCCTCCCTCCTTCCTCTTCCTTCCCTCTCCCTCTCCAAATAGGAAAAGGAGGAGTCCTACTCCCGGTGGGAGTAGGACTCCCCCCTTGGGCGCGCCTCCTCCCCTTGGCCGGCCCTCTCCTCCCCTCCTTTATATATGGGGGAGAGGGGCACCCCATAGACACAACAATTGATCTCTTGGATCTTTTAGCCGTGTGCGGTGCCCCCCTTCACCATAGTCCACCTCGATAATATTGTAGCGGTGCTTAGGCGAAGCCCTGCGAGAGTAGAACATCAACATTGTCACCTCACCGTCGTGCTAACGGAACTCTCCCTCAAAGCTCGGCTGGATCGGAGTTCGAGGGACGTCATCGAGTTGAACGTGTGCAGAACTCGGAGGTGTCGTGCTTTCGGTACTTGATCGGTCGGATCGTGAAGACGTACGACTACATCAACCACGTTGTGCTAACGCTTCCGCTTTCGGTCTACGTGGGTACGTGGACACACACTTCCCTCTCGTTGCTATGCATCACCATGATCTTGCGTGTGCGTAGGAATTTTTTTGAAATTACTACATTACCAAACAGTGGCATCCAAGCCAGGTTTTATGCATTGATGTTATATGCACGAGTAGAACACAAGTGAGTTGTGGATGATACAATTCATACTGCTTACCAGCATGTCATACTTTGGTTCGGCGGTATTGTTGGATGAAGCGGCCCGGACCGACATTACGCGTACGCTTACGCGAGACTGGTTCTACCGACGTGCTTTGCACACAGGTGGCTGGCGGGTGTCAGTTTCTCCAATGTTAGTTGAACCGAGTGTGGCTACGCCCGGTCCTTGAGAAGGTTAAAACAGCACTAACTTGACGAACTATCATTGTGGTTTTGATGCGTAGGTAAGAACAGTTCTTGCTTAGCCCGTATCTGCCACGTAAAACTTGCAACAACAAAGTAAAGGATGTCTAACTTGTTTTTGTAGGGCATGTTGTGATGTGATATGGTCAAGACATGATGCTATATTTTATTGTATGAGATGATCATGTTTTGTAACCGAGTTATCGACAACTGGCAGGAGCCATATGGTTGTCGCTTTATTGTATGCAATGCAATCGCCCTGTAATTGATTTACTTTATCACTAAGCGGTAGCGATAGTCGTAAAAGCAATAGTTGGCGAGACGACAATGATGCTACGATGGAGATCAAGGTGTCGGGCCGGTGACGATGGTGATCATAATGGTGCTTCGGAGATGAAGATCACAAGCACAAGATGATGATGATGGCCATATCATATCACTTATATTGTTTGCATGTGATGTTTATCTTTTATGCATCTTATTTTTCTTTGATTGATGGTAGCATTATAAGATGATCTCTCACTAAATCTCAAGATAAAAGTGTTCTCCATGAGTATGCACCGTTGCCAAAGTTCGTCGTGCCCAGACACCATGTGATGATCGGGTGTGATAAGCTCTACGTCCATCTACAATGGGTGCAAGCCAGTTCTGCACATGCAGAATACTCAGGTTAAACTTGACGAGCCTAGCATATGTAGATATGGCCTCGGAACACTGAGACCAAAAGTTCGAGCATGAATTATATAGTAGATACGATCAACATAATAATGTTCACCATTGAAAACTACTCCATTTCACGTGATGATCGGTTATGGTTTAGTTGATTTGGATCATGTGATCACTTAGATGATTAGAGAGATGTCTATCTAAGTGGGAGTTCTTAAGTAATATGATTAATTGAACTTAAATTTCTCATGAACTTAGTACCTGATAGTATTTTGCATGTCTATGTTTGTTGTATATAGATGGCTCGTGTTGTTGTTCCGTTGAATTTTAATGCGTTCCTTGAGAAAGCAAAGTTGAAAGATGATGGTAGCAATTACACGGACTGGGTCCGTAACTTGAGGATTATCCTCATTGCTACATAGAAGAATTACGTCCTGGAAGCACCGCTGAGTGCCAAACCTGCTGCAGGAGCAACACCAGATGTTATGAACACCTAGCAGAGCAAAGCTGATGACTACTCGATAGTTCAGTGTGCCATGCTTTACGGCTTAGAACCGGGACTTCAACGACGTTTTGAACATCATGGAGCATATGATATGTTTCAGGAGTTGAAGTTAATATTTCAACCAAATGCTCGGATTGAGAGATATGAAGTCTCCAATAAGTTCTATAGCTGCAAGAAGGAGGAGAATAGTTCTGTCAGTGAGCATATACTCAAAATGTCTGGGTATCATAATCACTTGACTCAATTGGGAGTTAATCTTCCTGTTGATAGTGTCATTGACAGAGTTCTTCAATCACTGCCACCAAGCTATAAGAGCTTCGTGATGAACTATAATATGCAAGGGATGAATAAGACAATTCCCAAGCTCTTCGCAATGCTAAAGGCTGCGAAGGTAGAAATCAAAAAGGAGCATCAAGTGTTGATGGTCAATAAGACCGCCAGTTTCAAGAAAAAGGGCAAAGGGAAGAAGAAGGGGAACTTCAAGAAGAACAGAAAACAAGTTGCTGCTCAGGAGAGGAAACCTAAGTCTGGACCTAAGCCTGAGACTGAGTGTCGGTGTCAAAACCGGCGGATCTCGGGTAGGGGGTCCCGAACTGTGCGTCTAAGGCGGATGGTAATAGGAGGCGGGGGACATGATGTTTACCCAAGTTCGGGCCCTCTCGATGGAGGTAATACCCTACGTCCTACTTGATTGATCTTGATGATATGAGTATTACAAGAGTTGATCTACCACGAGATCGTAGAGGATAAACCCTAGAAGCTAGCCTATGGTCTGATTGTATGTTGTCCTATGGACTAAATCCTCCGGTTTATATAGACACCGGAGGGGGCTAGGGTTACACAGAGTCGGTTATAAGGGAGGAGATCTACATATCCGTATTGCCAAGCTTGCCTTCCACGCCAAGGAGAGTCCCATCCGGACACGGGACGAAGTCTTCAATCTTGTATCTTCATAGTCCAATAGTCCGGCTAAAGGATATAGTCCGGCTGTCCGGAGACCCCCTAATCCAGGACTCCCTCAGTATCCCTCGAACCAGGCTTCAATGATGACGAGTCTGGCACGCAGATTGTCTTCGACATTGCAAGGCGGGTTCTTCTCCAAATTCTGAATATCTGCTGAGTAGTGTCCGGCTCCCCATAAATATTGCACTTCTTGGCTTCCGCGCCCAATAAGGGCTATCTTCCACGTGTCGAGCGAATGCGAGGAGCCAGGGAATTTTTACATTCGCCACCCTAGCCATGTAAGTAAACTGTCTATTAAAGAGACAGGGATTCTTAGATCCAGACCACACCATCCTCCCACGGCGAGTATCCATCGGAGCGCGCTCGGAAAAATCCATTCCAACATGGCCGGCCATCGCAGCTCCTCCTCCCGCTCCCGTAGCCCTAAGCCCGGTGATTGGGAGAAGTGTTCCATCCCTCATAGCCAATTAGTAGAGTTCCAGACCCAGGGATTTCTCCCTCCAGTGTATATGGTCCCCGTTCGAGCCGGGCTCGCCACCTATAATGGCGGGGAGCAAGCGGAGAGCTTCTCCAACCCCTCCAAGGGGGAGCGGGCATGCCTTGTCCCTTATTTACTAAGGGGACTTGGATTTGCAATCCATCTGTTCCTTCGCGGGCTCCTGGAGTTTTATGGCCTCCAGTTGCATAATTTCACCCCCGCTTCCATATTAGACGTCGCTGGTTATGTGGCCCTTTGTGAGCTGTTTCTGGGCTGCAAAGTTCATTTCGAGTTGTGGAAGAGGCTATTCTGCCTTGTGCCCCGTACACAGAAGGGGTCAATATATCAAGTGGGCGGAGCCGAAATATGGCGCATCGCCGGGACCGGATACCTGTCCGGTACCCCGAAGAAGACGTTCGAAGACTGGCCTTCGGAGTGGTTTTACATGGAGGACGTCCCCCTTCCAGATCCTATTCGGATGGGTCTTCCCGAGTTTGACAATGCCCCTTTGAAGAAACGCCGAAGCTGGCGCCCACGGAGCCCTCAGGAGGAAGATAACGGAGAAGTCCTTTACCTGATGGGTCGGATAAAAGTGCTGGCTCAATCAGGACTGACAATAATCGAGGTTATTTCAATATGTATAATGCGGGGGGTGCAGCCACTTCAATATCGAGGGCACCCCATGTGGCGCTTTAACGGGGAAGATGATGCCACCCGCTGCGGGCGTAAGGGACCGGACTTAGTTGCTGCTCTAGCAAAAATTCTGTCCGATTTGTTCAAGGGAGAGGAAGAGGAGTTCATCTGTATTAAGCCACGGGATGGATTCTCCATGTACAACCCTCCAAGCGGGGTGAGCTATCACTTTTTACTCCCAACCTTCCCACATTCTTCGTCATAAATACTCACCTTGTCGTTTCATGGCAGGAACTGCGAAAAGCTGTAAGGGAGGTTAACATCCCACCTCCACAACTGGAGGACCCTGACCGGGCCCTCGATCCCGAACTCGAAGAGGATCCGGGCATATTTGTGGAGCTGGTCGACATGACATTCTATCAATTGAGCTGCGATGATGCCATGGTGGCCATCATAGCCGACTATCCTGGGCTACTCCCTGCATCACATGTAAGAAAAACCGGAGTCCCAACTTTCGAGAAGGATCCCCTTTTATGCACTTCACCTACCGTACACATATGGTGTTTTACAGGGAAGGCCCTCGGGACGCCATGCTGAACCCGCAGTGACTCGCCAACAAGGGACACCGAAGCCAGGTAGGCTAAAAAGGAAGGCGGTTAGGACTGAGACGCCGGCGCAGAGGTATGATACAGAACCTCGCTCCGTGGTTGTTGTCTTTCTTAAAATATAATCAAGTCCATGTTTCCTAGTAGGAAAAGCGCTCGCCAAACTATATCCGGAGAGGTTGCCGATCACGCCTCCACTAGTCGGGCTCCAGGGCCGGACATAGAGGCGGAAGCTAACACGGGGCGAACGCCGGATGCTCCTCCGACCGAGGAAGCGGATAGACTATCCGCTACAAATTCCGAAGTGGAGAGCGCCATGAATTACAGGCGTCGCCGGGCCGTACTCCGTGACGCTTGTTTCTCCCAAGAGGCGTTCGATGCCTTCAACTCAGGAGATGCGTACATCCGTGCTGCTCAAAACAGTCTTGCCAGAGCCACGGACCAGTATGTAAAGGATATACGGGTAAGAAAATCTAACGATTATATATATCAGTAGCCCCTGAGACTTGAAACAGTTGACACAACTGATTTAAGGATCATTATTTCTGCAGGTTCTTACAGAGAAGAATACCCAATTGTCTCCAGAGCTGGAAGAGTGCAAAGCCCAGCTACGGGCCGCGGTTTCCACGTTGAAGGAGTCCGAGAAGGCCCCCCTCTGGTAACACTTGTTTCCATTGCGAAGAATGACATGTACCAGATAGTATGCGGCATTGATACGTCTCCAAGGTATCTATAATTTTTTATTGCTCCATGCTATATTATCTACTGTTTTGGACATTATTGGGCTTTATTACCCACCTTTATATTATTTTTGGGACTAACCTATTAACAGGAGGCCCAGCCTAAAATTGCTTTTTTTGCCTATTTTAGGGTTTCGAAGAAAAGGAATATCAAACGGAGTCCAAATGGAATGAAACCTTCGGGAACATGATTTTCTCAACGAACAAGACCCGGGAGACTTGGACCCTACGTCAAGAAAGAAAAGAGGAGGCCACGAGGTAGGGGTGCGCCCACCCCCACCAGGCGCGCCCTCCACCCTCGTGGGCCCCTGTTGCTCAACCGACGTACTCCTTCCTCCTATATATACCTACGTACCCCCAAACGATCAGATACGAAGCCAAAACCCTAATTCCACTGCCGCAACTTTCTGTATCCACGAGATCCCATCTTGGGGCCTGTTCCGGAGCTTCGCCGGAGGGGGCATCGATCATGGAGGGCTTCTACATCAACACCATAGCCTCTCCGATGAAGTGTGAGTAGTTTACCTCAGACCTACGGGTCCATAGTTAGTAGCTTGATGGCTTCTTCTCTCTTTTTGGATCTCAATACAATGTTCTCCCCCTCTCTTGTGGAGAACTATTCGATGTAATCTTCTTTTTGCGGTGTGTTTGTTGAGATCGATGAATTGTGGGTTTATGATCAAGTCTATCTATGAATAATATTTGAATCTTCTCTGAATTCTTTTATGTATGATTGGTTATCTTTGCAAGTCTCTTCGAATTATTAGTTTGGTTTGGCCTACTAGATTTATCTTTCTTTCAATGGGAGAAGTGCTTAGCTTTGTGTTCAATCTTGCGGTGTCCTTTCCCAGTGACAATAGGGGCAGCAAGGCACGTATTTTATTGTTGCCATCGAGGATAACAAGATGGGGTTTTCTTCATATTGCATGAGTCTATCCCTCTACATGGTGCCATCTTGCTTAAGGTGTTATTCTGTTTTTAACTTAATACTCTAGATGCATGCTGGATAGCGGTCGATGAGTGGAGTAATAGTAGTAGATGCAGGCAAGAGTCGGTCTACTTTTCTCGGACGTGATGCCTATATACATGATCATACCTAGATATTCTCATAACTATGCTTAATTCTGTCAATTCCTCAGTAGTAATTTGTTCACACACCATAGAATACTTATGCTCTTGAGAGAAGCCACTAGTGAAACCTATGGCCCCCGGGTCTATCTTCATCATATTAATATCCGACTACTTAGTTATTTCCTTTGCTATTTACTTTGCCTTTATTTTACTTTGCATCTTTATCACAAAAATACCAAAAATATTATCTTATCATATCTATCAGATCTCACTCTCATAAGTGGCCTTATAGGGACTAACAACCCCTATTTGCGTTGGTTGCGAGGATTTATTTGTTTTGTGCAAGTACGAGGGACTCGCGTGTAGCCTCCGACTGGATGGATACCTTGGTTCTCAAAAACTAAGGGAAATACTTACACTACTTTGCTGCATCATCCCTTCCTCTTGGGGGAAAACCAACGCAGTGCTCAAGAGGTAGCAAGAAGGATTTCTGGCGCCGTTGCCGGGGAGGTCTACGCAAAAGTCAACATACCGAGTACCCATCACATACCCTTATCTCTCGCATTACATTATTTGCCATTTGCCTCTCATTTTCCTCTCCCCCACTTCACCCTTGTCGTTTTATTCGCCCTCTCTCTCTCTATCCTCCCTCTCTATTTGCCTCTTTTTGCCCGCTTGCTTTTTGTTTGCTTGTGTGTTAGTTTCCTTGCTTGTCATGATGGTTGTACCTAAATTTGGTGACCTTCACCTTAAAAGATTAGAAGAGATCGAAAGCAATGTCCGGAGTTTCATGGTCTTGCAATTTGAACATAATAGTTTCTTCAGAAACGAGCCAAAAGAATAGAAAATTTTTATGAGTTTTATGAATAAAGAGCTTGATGATATGTCTAAAGAATTCGATGGTTTAAGATCCCAAATTGCTCATCTTGAAAAATTTACTGCTAAAATTTCGGATAGGCAGGCTACCTTAGTTAATAAGATGGCCGCTCTTCAACCTCCTCCACCTTAACGTGGTTCACTTGTCCTTTGTTGAATGGATTGGGCTTCTTCCCACCGCTCCCACTTCCGTTTCCATTCTTTCCTTCAGGGCACTCCGTGGCATAGTATCATGTCTTCCCGCACTTAAAGCAAGTAACGTGACTTAGGTCTCTTTTGGCGGGTGTGGTTGGGTTGGGGCGGTTCTGATTGTTGTTAGCTCTGTTACCATTCCCATTTTTAGAACCATGTGGTTATGCGATCCTCCTCCAGTGTGGTTATGACCTCCATGGTTATGAACAAGTCCTCCCGAGTTTGGGGGTTAGGCGAGGCTTCTGCCGAGCTCCTGAGTTATACCTCCCTTGTCCATACTTCCTCTTTCGGATCTCAATCTGCTGCTGCTTCCCTTCAATCATAAGAGACTTATCTACCAACTCCTGGTAGTTGTTGAAGGTTGCTACCATCAACTGCATACTCATCTCATCATTCAGCCCTTCCATAAACTTCTCCTGCTTCGTGGCATCTATGGCCATGTCATCAGCGGCATAGCGAGATAACTTGCTAAACTCATCCACGTACTGAGCCACAGTACGGTTCCCCTGGCGTAAGTTGCGAAACTCACGTTTCTTCCATGGCTCCAGTTGAGACATGGGTTGTACGGAAGGCTTGCTAAAATTGGTCCCATGTCACCGTGGCTATGGGGTAGGTGACAGTGTAATTCTCCCACCATGATGCTGCTGGTCCATCCAACTGATGTGCGGCAAAACGCACCTTCTCAGCATCAGTTCATCCTGAAGTGGTTAACTCCCTTCCAATCCTGCGGAGCCAATCATCTGCTACTATAGGCTCGGTGCTACTGGAAAACACCGACCGTTGCAACCTCAGAAAACGGGCTAATTTTTCAACTGGTGGTGGTGGTGGATTGTTGTTGTTGTTGCCCTGGTTCTGAACTAACAACTACATCAGGGTATTCTGCTGCTGGATCAACTGAGTGAGCTCGGGTGGGAATGCAAATCCGGGGTCACGTCTCGGAGGCATCTGATGGGTTTTAGAGGGGAGAGATTAGAATAGAATGAGGTCTAATGAGAAAGCACTACCCATATGCACATGAGACAAACACAAACATTTCACTCAATCAATCAAGTAAGGCATACATTCGATCTAACTATCACAAAAGTGCTCAGACTACTCTATTTACATGGGGGAATACTACTACTGATGTGGTGGTCTACTAAAAATATTCCTCGATTGCAGACTCCATGATATCTGCTCCATCTTCGTCTTCAAAGTCATCATCGCTCAGGTTAGAGTCGGTGTCGTCAATGATGATATAGTCTTTCGGGCGAATCTCCTTGGTTTCTTTGTCTTCTTCTACTAGTGTGGGGTCTCCCATGAATATTCCGATCTTCTTAATCAGGTCGTCATTCTTCTCTAGTAGTGTCGCAATTTCCTCCTCATATCCATCGCGTGTAGACTTAAGTTCTTCTTCCAGCTCGATGATCCTTGTCTTCGCATTCTTCAAATATATCATGTCTGCGCACATCTGATTCTCCTGGCGTCGAATGTGCTGGTTTAGTTCCTGGATGAAAGCTGCAATTGATGTATCCTTCCTGGTGCTGATCATCTCCGATTGCTCGTCTCGGCGCCCACAGATTTGGTAGATAGTGCCTTTAAACTCCTTTTGATAAACTTCTCCAATGCGTCCCATGGTGATGTGAGCTGCCATACTCTTTCCTAGACTCCAAGTTGGTGCATCGAAGGAAAACTCTATGGGTTTAGTGACTAGCGTGAAGGTCCTTCCTGGAACTTGAACTTGAATCATCCATCGCTCCTCTTCTGGTAAAGTGGCGTTGTAGGTCCCGATGAAGCTTGGTATTCCTATGTTCAGGTACCTAGTGACTTCCTTCAGGTGTCGTCCAAAAGGTGCTTCTTCATCCGGTTGTGCAAACTTGTTCTTCATCTCCGCCATCCTAAAGAGTAGAAAATGGAGAGGAGTCACAAATGGGTAGAGAAGGGTGACCTATGGTTTTATCTTAGTGGTCGTGTCCTACACTCAGCGTGTGCTCCGATACCATCTTTGTAGCGATCCGACACAAACGGTCAAGTCTCTGTGCTTCCGTGTCATCCCTGGATCGGTAATGCTGACACGCACAGTACTCGAAGGATTTATAACAAAGTAGCAATCACACACTTATTACATCGAATGTCTCAAAAGAGAACTTATTACAATAACTATGGCTTAAGGCCATCTAATACGATACCAGCGTAATGCTTGGAAGATAAAGTGAGTCCATTGACTCCAACGAAATAGCTGAGCTGCACGGCCATGACCTAACGAACTTTACTCCTCGTATGAAAAGTCTGCAACATAATACGTTGCATCTCGAAAATGGGTCAGCACATGGAATATGCTGGCAATGTAACACAATAGAGCAAGAACAGAATAATGCTATCACTACATGCATATTTGGCTGGTGGAAAGCTCTATGGTTATAGTTTTTGCGAAAAGCCAATTTTTCCCTACAACAAAGGAATAAGTTTTATTTTAACTATCATGGTGGTTGAAACATCATTGAGAAGGTTCCTCCAACTCAATCCCAATTAAAGTAATTAACAACCCAACAATATTAATTAAGAGTGATGAGATACTTAAGATACTCCAAGTACTAGATACTCAAGATTGTCCATAACCGGGGACACATCTAACCATGATTAGTTTGTACACTCTGCAGAGGTTTGCGCACTTTTCCCCATAAGACTCGATCGCCTCCGTTGGATTTCTCGCACTACATGGTGTTTGAGAAATGGATGACCGAGACACGGTCTTTCAGAAACATTAACTCTCTACTCCGGGTAGACCATACCAAACCTACAAACCCACTACCTATTGATCTACCTCTTCAAGAGCTTCTCGTAACTTACTCAACTATGCTAGAGCCCATAATAGCTTGTGGCTGCACACAGAAGTTTCAAGCATGAATCATCTCAGTTCCCTTTGAGCCTGGGTGGCGGTTCATAGGAAGATCACACGGGCACTCCGGGATTTCCAAAAATACAGGCAACACTGGGTACTCCAGGTGCCTCGATCCACCCAGATGTAAATTAAAGTTGCCACCTTAAGTTGAACCATTAATTAACAATCTCACATCTATCATGGATTTCACTCACCTAAACCACGTCTACGAGCATAGCATAGCAATATAAGCAACGCGTAGAAGTAACTCCCAAGGGTTTGAATATAACAGGGCAATAGGTTCTACCTCAACAACTACTTCCCAACCCACATGTTAATGACATCCTAATCATGCAATGTTTGAGGATTGAAACTAATGCATAAAACTGGGTATGGAAAGAGTATGATCAATGTGTTACTTGCCTTGATGATGATCCGCGAAACCTAGAGACTCCAAATAACACGCTTCGCACTCCGGGAATTCAATCGCAAGAAAACTATAGCATACATAAGCAACAAGAAAAGATGCACAGGCAAAACTCAAATAAGAGAGATTGACCAGAAAGTTCAACTTAAGAACTCCGGTTTGCAAAAAGAATCAAACCAAACGGAGCAACGAAACTCAAACGGCGAAAGAAACAAGATCCGTTTACTAATCTGAACTAAGGTCAAATTTTACAGTAGCAAAAACTGGTTCAAGTTCGTTAAGCGGAAAGAGGGTCTCGAGATGAAGATCTAGGCATTTGAATCGCCTGATTCCGACTAACGAGCGAAAAGATAAACAGAAACGAAAATCGGATCAGAAATCGTGATCGAGGATAATCGCGGAAAAATCTGATAAAAAGAAAACTGACGAACAGACTAACGAACGAGCGTTCGTTATCTGTAACTAACGAGCGAAAACCGTTCGTTAAAACAAACGTACGGACGAACGTCCGCTAAATAGAGGAACCGGGAAAAACCGGCGAACCGATCTAAAAACACACTAGGGTTTAAAAAAACCGAATCGGTTTCTTAAAAAAACCGGCGGCAGCGGATCGGCGCGGTACCTCCGGTGAGGCAACTCCGGCGAGGCGGCGCTTGGGCGGCGGGGCGGCGGCTTGCAGCGGCAGCGGCGAGGCGACGGCGGCACGGCGCGGCGAAATGGCGGCGGGGCGCG
>NC_041388.1:69745152-69753388 GCF_002162155.2 Triticum dicoccoides
GTGAGGCGCGGGCGGCGGGAGGCGACAGCACGGCTCAGGGCTGGGCTCGGCGGCGGCGGTGGTTGTGGTGGTGGTGGGGGTCCGGAGGGAGAGTATATAAAGGGGGGCGGCGCGGCTTGGAGGAGGGGCCAAGGCGGCGGCGAGGAGGAGTCCCGGCTGGACTCCTCGTCTGAGGCGGCGGCGGCTCGGTCTCCGGGTGGGAGACGGCCCGCGCGGGGAGTGGGCCGGCCCGGCTGGGTTTCGGCCCAGTCGGCTGGAAGTTTTTTTCAAAATAATTCCGCCGAACAGAAAATAAATCCTATAAAATAAAATAAAAATCTAAAAATGCCAAAACAAATTTTCACCGTCTAAATAAAATATTTAGAACGAGATGAACATTTTCTTGGCCCTAAAATGAAAATTTGAAAACGTGCAATTTTTTCTATTGCAAATAAAATCCAAATAAAATCAAATAAATGATTTTCATATTTTTCCTCCAATATTTCAATTATTTTGGAGAAGTCATATTATCTCCTCTCATATATTTTATTATGAAATATTTTTGGGAGAGAAAAATAATCAAAATAAAAAATCCTCGTTTCATTATTTGATAAAAAAATAAATATCAAAACCGGGAAATCCCCAACTCTCTCCGAGGGTCCTTGAGTTGCTTAGGATTTCGAGGATTGCGGAACGAAAATGTAATAAAATATGATATGCATGAATGATCTATGTATAACATTCCAAATTGAAAATTTGGGATGTTACAAACCTACCCCCCCTTAAGATGGATCTCGCCCTCGAGATTCGGGTTGGCTAGAAAATAGGTGTGGGTGATCTTTGCGTAGATCATCCTCTCGTTCCCAGGTGGCTTCATCCTTGGTATGGTGACTCCACTGAACTTTGCAAAACTTGATAGCCTTGCTGCGGGTGACACGGCTGGCAAACTCAAGAATCTTAACTGGCTTTTCCTCGTAAGTCAAATCAATGTCCAACTGAATCGCCTCCAAGGGTACTGTATCTCTTAACGGTATTTCAGCCATCTTAGCATGAGACTTCTTCCACTGTGAAACATGAAACACATCATGAACTCCTGACAGTCCTTCAGGTAACTCCAACTTGTAGGCAACTTCACCCATCCGTTCCAAAACACGATACGGTCCAACAAATCTCGGGGCTAACTTTCCCTTAACTCAAAAACGTTTCACTCCTCGCAAGGGTGATACTCGCAGATATGCTCTATCTCTAATTTCATAGGTTACCTCCTTGCGTTTCGAGTCTGCATAACTCTTCTGCCTGGACTGAGCAATCTTCAGTCTATCACGAATCAGCTTAACTTTCTCTTCAGACTCTTTGATCAAGTCCGGTCCAAACAGCTGTCGGTCTCCTACTGCATCCCACATCAACGGCGTTCTGCACCTTCGTCCATACAGGGCTTCGAATGGTGCCATCTTCAAACTGTCTTGGTAGCTATTGTTGTATGAGAACTCTGCGTAAGGCAAATTGTCATCCCAACTAGATCCATAATCTAGCGCACAGGCTCTCAACATATCTTCCAGAATCTGGTTCACTCTCTCGGTTTGTCCATCTGTCTGCGACTGAAATGTTGTACCGAACTCCAATCTCGTACCCAAAGTCTGGTGTCACTGATGCCAAAACTTTGAGGTAAAATGTGTTCCTCCATCTGATACGATGGTCCTCGGAACTCCATGCAGACATACGATCCTGGAGATATATATCTTGGCCAACTTCGCACTTGTATAAGTGGTTTTCACTGGGATAAAGTGAGCCACTTTGGTCAAGCGATCAACTACTACCCATATGGAATCATATCCTGATTTGGTCCTGGGCAATCCGGTGATAAAGTCCATGCCAAGTTTATCCCACTTTCATTCGGGTATCGGCATAGGCTATAACAATCCTGCTGGCTTTTGATGCTCTGCCTTCACTCTCTGGCATACATCGCATACAGCTACATACTCGGCAATATCCTTCTTCACCCCTATCCACCAGAAACGTTCCTTAAAATCCAAATACATCTTTGTGTTTCCGGGGTGTATCGAGTATGGTGAGTCACGAGCCTCCTGAAGTATTAACTTCCTGATCTCTGGGTCATTGGGCACATATATCCGGTCCTCAAACCATAAGGTATCGTGCTCATCCTCATGAAAACCTTTGGCCTTTCCTTTTCTCATCTTCTCCTTTATCTCGGCAATCTCTTTGTCATCCTTCTAAGCTTCCCGAATCTTACCCAACAGCGTCGACTGAACTTCCATTGTTGCAACAAAAACTCTAGGAACAATCTCTAATCGAAGTTCCATGATATCCTCTACTAACTCCTTTGGAAGTCCCATACTCTCTAGGATATTAGCATAACTCTTTCGGATCAAGGCGTCTGCTACGACATTGGCCTTTCCTGGATGATAGTGCAGTTTCATGTCGTAATCTTTTATAAGCTCCAACCATCTCCTCTGCCTAAGGTTCAGCTCCTTCTGCGTGAAGATGTACTTCAAACTCTTATGATCCGTATACACATCACAACGGTTTCCAATAAGGTAATGTCTCCAAGTCTTCAATGCATGCACTACTGCTGCTAGCTCCAAATCATGAGTGGCATAGTTCAACTCGTGAGGTTTTAATTGTCGTGAGGCATACGAAACAACTCTTCCGTCCTGCATAAGAACACTTCCAAGTCCTAACCGAGAGGCGTCGCAATACACTTGGAAATCCTTATGTATATCTGGCAGTGTCAGCACTGGGGCTATAGTCAAACGTTTCTTCAACTCCTGGAAACTTGCCTCACAAATCTACCGTCCATTTAAACTTAGTATCCTTCTTCAATAACTCCATCATTGGTTTCGCAATCTTGGAAAAAATTCTCAATGAATCTCCGATAGTATCCTGTGAGTCCAAGAAAACTGCGGATCTCGCTAACTGAAGTGGGTGCCAACCATTCAGTGACTGACTGAACCTTGCTGGGGTCTACTGCTATACCTTCTCATGATATAACATGTCCAAGGAATCTAACTTCCTTTAACCAATACTCGCATTTGCTGAACTTGCCATACAACTGGTGTTCCTTGAGTTTCTCGAGAACTAATCGCAAATGCTCCTTGTGCTCCTCTTCATCTTCGAGTATACCATAATATCATCAATAAATACCACAACAAACTTGTCCAAATATTCCATGAATACCTTGTTCATCATGCTCATGAAATAGGCAGGGGCGTTAGTCAGTCCAAACGACATGACCGTATACTCATATAATCCGTAACGCGTGGTGAATGCTGTCTTTGGTATATCTTTCTCTCGAATCTTCAACTGATGGTATCCCGATCGCAAATCGATATTTGAAAATACCTTAGCTCCTTGCAGCTGATCAAAAAGATCATTGATCATCAGTAGTGGGTACTTGTTCTTAATCGTCACTTCATTCAAGGCCCGAAAATCAACAACCATTCTTAGGGATTTATCCTTCTTCTCAAACAAAAGCACTTGGGCTCCCCAAGGTGATGAACTCCTTCGAATGTAACCTTTCTCCAATAACTCCTTGATTTGTTTCTTAGTCTCCTCCAGATCATTTGCGCGCATCCGATTGGGTCTCTTGGATATTGGCCCGGTACCTGGCAGTAGCTCTATCAAAAACTCGATTTCTCGATCCGGTGGCATGCCTGGTAACTCCTCTGGAAAAACATCCGGGTAATCCCTCACTACATGCACTTCCTCCTAAACAACTCTCGTGAGGGTATTCACTTGGCTCCTCCTAGGCACATGCCTAGATACATACTTAATCCTTTTTCCCTCCGGGGTGGTGAGATAAATCGACTTACTAGCACAGTCAATACTTCCTCCATACTTTGACATCCAGTCCATACCTAATATCACATCCAATCCTTGTGACTCCAAGATAATTAGGTCGGACGGAAAAATATGGTTACCAATGATTAAGGTTATTTGGTCGCACCATCGGCTAGCCATATATTCTACTATGGGTGAACTCACTAAGAGAGGGGTCCTAAGGGTTTGGGTTGGTAGTCTAAACTTTTCCACGAATCCCCTTGATATGTATGAATGTGATGCACCAGTATCAAAAAGAACAAGAGCAGTAAATGACTTAACCAAAAACTTACCTATAACCGCGTCTGGCTGCTCTTCAACCTCCTCCACGTTAACGTGGTTCACTTGTCCTTTGTTGAATGGATTGGGCTTCTTCCCACCACTCCCATTTCCATTTCCATTCTTTCCTTCAGGGCACTCCGTGGCATAATGTCCAGTCTTCCCGCACTTAAAGCAAGTAATGTGACTTAGGTCTCTTTTGGCGGGTGTGGTTGGGTTGGGGCGGTTCTAATTGTTGTTAGCTCCATTCCCATTCCCATTTTTAGAACCATTGTGGTTAGGCGATCCTCCTCCGGTGTGGTTATGACCTCCATGGTTGTGAACAAGTCCTCCCGAGTTCGGGGTTAGGCGAGGCTTCTGCTGATCTCCTGAGTTATACCTCCCTTGTCCATACTTCCTCTTTCGGCTCTCAATCTGCTGCGGCTTCCCTTCAATCATAAGAGCCTTATCTACCAACTCCTGGTAGTTGTTGAAGGTTGCTACCATCAACTGCATACTCATCTCATCATTCAGCCCTTCCATAAACTTCTCCTGCTTCGCGCCATCTGTGGCCACGTCATCAGGGGCATAGCGATATAACTAGCTAAACTCATCCACGTATTGAGCCACAGTACGGTTCCCCTGGCATAAGTTGCGAAACTCACGTTTCTTCCATGGCTCCAATTGAGACATGGGCTGTACGGAAGGCTTGCTGAAATTGGTCCCATGTCACCGTGGCTATGGGGTAGGTGACAGTGTAATTCTCCCACCATGATGCTGCTGGTCCATCCAACTGATGTGCGGCAAAACGCACCTTCTCAGCATCAGTTCATCCTGCAGTGGTTAACTCCCTTCCAATCCTGCGGAGCCAATCATCTGCTACTATAGGCTCAGTGCTACTGGAAAACACCGGTGGTTGCAACCTCAGCAAACGGGCTAAGTTGTCAACTAGTGGTGCTAGTGGTGGATTGTTGTTGTTGTTGCCCTGGTTCTGAACTAACAACTACATCAGGGTATTCTGCTGCTGGATCAACTGAGTGAGCTCGGGTGGGAATGCAAATCCGGGGTCACGTCTTAGAGGCATCTGATGGGTTTTAGAGGGGAGAGATTAGAATAGAATGAGGTCTAATGAGAAAGCACTACCCATATGCACATGAGACAAACACAAACATTTCACTCAATCAATCAAGCAAGGCATACAATCGATCTAACTATCGCAAAAGTGCTCGGACTACTCTATTTACATGGGGGAATACTACTACTAATGTGGTGGTCTACTAAAAATATTCCTCGGTTGCAGACTCCATGATATCTGCTCCAGCTTCGTCTTCAAAGTCATCATCGCTCAGGTTAGAGTCGGTGTCGTCGATGATGATGTAGTCTTTCGGGCGAATCTCCTTGGGTTCTTCGTCTTCTCCTATTGGTGTGGGGTCTCCCATGAATATTCTGATCTTCTTAATCAGGTCATCATTCTTCTCCAGTAGTGTCGCAATTTCCTCCTCATATCCATCGTGTGTAGACTTAAGTTCTTCTTCCAGCTCGATGATCCTTGTCTTCGCCTTCTTCAATTCTATCATGTCTGCGCACTCTGATTCTCCTGGCATCGAATGTGATGGTTTAGTTCCTGGATGAAAGCTGCAATTGATGTATCCTTCCTGGTGCTGATCATCTCCCATTGCCCGTCTTGGCTCCCACAGATCTGGTAGATAGTGTCTTTAAGCTCCTTTTGATAAACTTCTCCAATGCGTCCCATGGTGATGTGAGCTACCATACTCTTTCCTAGACTCCAGGTTGGTGCATCAAAGGAAAACTCTATGGGTTTAGTGACTGGCGTGAAGGTCCTTCCTGAAACTTAAACTTGAATCATCCATCGCTCCTCTTCTGGTAAAGTGGCGTTGCAGGTCCCAGTGAAGCTTGGTATTCCTATGTTCAGGTACCTAGTGACTTCCTTCAGGTGTCGTCTAAAAGGTGCTTCTTCATCCGGTTGTGCAAACTTGTTCTTCATCTCCGCCATCCTAAAGAGTAGAAAATGGAGGGGAGTCAGAATTGGGTAGAGAAGGGTGACCTATGGTTTTATCTTAGTGGTCATGTCCTATACTCAGCGTGTGCTCTGATACCATCTTTGTAGCGACCCGGCCTCAAACGGTCAAGTCTCTATGCTTCCGTCATCCCTGAATCGGTAATGCTGACACACACAGTGCTCGAAGGATTTATAACAGAGTAGCAATCACACACTTATTACATCGAATGTCTCAAAAGAGAACTTATTACAATAACTATGGCTTAAGGCCATCTAATACGATAACAGCGGAAGGCTTGGAAGATAAAGTGAGTCCATTAACTCCAACGGCATAGCTGAGCTGCACGGCCACGACCTAACGAACTTTACTCCTTGTCTGAAAAGTCTGCAATATAATACGTTGCAGCCCGAAAATGGGTTAGCACATGGAATATGCTGGCAATGTAACACAGTAGAGCAAGAACAGAATAATGCTATCACTACATGCATATTTGGCTGGTGGAAAGCTCTATGGTTATAGTTTTTGCGAAAAGCCAAATTTTCCCTACAACAAAGGAATAAGTTTTATTTTAACTATCATGGTGGTTGAAACATCATTGAGAAGGTTCCTCCAACTCAATCCCAATTAAAGTAATTAACAACCCAACAACATTAATTAAGAGTGATGAGATACTTAAGACACCCCAAGTACTAGATACCAGGATTGTCCATAACCGGGGACACAGCTAACCATGATTAGTTTGTACACTCTGCAGAGGTTTGCGCACTTTTCCCCACAAGACTCGATCACCTCCGTTGGATTTCTCGCACTACATGGTGTTTGAGAAATGGATGACCGAGACACAGTCTTTCAGAAACATTAACTCTCTACTCCAGGTAGACCATACCAAACCTACAAACCCACTACCTGTTGATCTACCTCTTCAAGAGCTTCACGTAACTTACTCAACTATGCTAGAGCCCATAATAGCTTGTGGCTGCACACAGAAGTTTCTAGCATGAATCATCTTAGTTCCCTTTGAGCCTGGGTGGTGGTCCATAGGAAGATCACACGGGTACTCCGGGATTTCCAAAAATATAGGCAACACTAGGTACTCCAGGTGCCTCAATCCACCCAGATGTAAATTAAAGTTGCCACCTTGAGTTGAACCATTAATTAACAATCTCACATCTGTCATGGATTTCGCTCACCCAAACCATGTCTACGAGCATAGCATAGCAATATAAGCAACGCATAGAAGTAACTCCCAAGGGTTTGAATATAATAGGGCAATAGGTTCTACCTCAACAACTACTTCCCAACCCACATGTTAATGACATCCTAATCATGCAATGTTTGAGGATTGAAACTAATGCATAAAACTGGGTATGGAAAGAGTATGATCAATGTGTTACTTGCCTTGTTGACAATCCGCGAAACCTAGAGACTCCAAATAACACGCTTCGCACTCCGGGAATTCTATCGAAAGCAAACAATAGCATACATAAGCAGCAAGCAAAGATGCACGAGCAAAACTCAAATAAGAGAGATTAACCAGAAAGTTCAACTTAAGAACTCCGGTTTGCAAAAAGAATCAAACCAAACGGAGCAACGAAACTCAAACGGCAAAAGAAACAATATCCGTTTACTAATCTGAACTAAGGTCAAATTTTACAGTAGCAAAAACTGTTTCAAGTTGGTTAAGCGGAAAGAGGGTCTCGAGACAAAGATCTAGGCATTTGAATCGCCTGATTCCGACTAACGAACGAAAAGATAAGCAGAAACGAAAATCGGATCAGAAATCGCGATCGAGGATAATCGCGGAAACATTCGATAAATAGAAAACTGGCGAACAGACTAACGAATGAGCGTTCGTTATCTGTAACTAACGAGCAAAAACCGTTCGTTAAAACGAACGTACGGACGAACGTCCGCTAAATAGAGGAACCGGGAAAAAACCGGCGAACCGATCTAAAAACGTACTAGGGTTTAAAAAACCAAATTGGTTTCTTAAAAAAACCGGCGGTGGCGGATCGGCGCGGTACCTCCAGTGAGGCAGCTCCGGCGAGGCGGGGCTTGGGCGGCTTCTTGCAGCGGCGGCGGCAAGGCGACGGCGGCACAGCACGGCGAAGCGGCGGCTACAGTGGTGGCAGCCAGGCGCG
>NC_041388.1:69753961-69800209 GCF_002162155.2 Triticum dicoccoides
CGGCAAGGAGGAGTCCCGGCCGGACTCCTCGTCCGAGGCGGCGGCGGCTCGGTCTCCGGGTGGGAGACGGCGCGCGCGGGGAGTGGGCCGGCCCGGCTGGGTTTCGGCCCAGTCGGCTGGAAGTTTTTTTTTAAAAATAATTCCGCCGAACAGAAAATAAATCCTAGAAAATAAAATAAAAATCTAAAAAATGCCAAAACAAATTTTCACCATCTAAATAAAATATTTAGAACGAGATGAACATTTTCCTGGCCCTAAAATGAAATTTTGAAAACGTGCAATTTTTTCTAATGCAAATAAAATCCAAATAAATGATTTTAATATTTTTCCTCCAATATTTCAATTATTTTGGAGAAGTCATATTATCTCCTCTCATATATTTTATTATGAAATATTTTTCGGAGAGAAAAATAATCAAAATCAATAATCCTCGTTTCATTATTTGATAAAAAAATCAAATATGAAAACCGGGAAATCCCCAAATCTCTCCGAGGGTCCTTGTGTTGCTTAGGATTTCGAGGATTGCGGAACGAAAATGCAATAAAATATGATATGCATGAATGATCTATGTATAACATTCCAAATTGAAAATTTGGGATGTTACATTGTATTTCCTTGTTGCAATCCGTGCTAAATTCTCCTCATGCTTATAGTCAAAATAAAGCGTTTACTAAACATATCGTTGATGCCTTGATGCAATCTTATGAAGAAAAACTTGAATTGGAAGTTTCTATCACTAGAAAACTTTATGATGAGTGGTAACCAACTATTAAAATTAAAATTAAAGATCATGAATGCTATGCTTTATGTGATTTTGGTGCTAGCGTTTCCACGATTCCAAAGACTTTGTGTGATTTGTTAGGTTTCCGTGATTTTGATGATTGATCTCTAAACTTGCACCCTGCGGATTCCACTATTAAGAAACCTATTGGAAGAATTAATGATGCTCTTATTGTTGCAAATAGGAATTATGTGCCCGTAGATTTTTATTGTTCTTGACATAGATTGCAATCCTTCATGTCCTATTATTCTTGGTAGACCTTTCCTTAGAACGGTTGGTGCAATTACTGATATGAAGGAAGGAAATATTAGATTCCAATTTCCATTAAGGAAAGGCATGGAACACTTTCCTAGAAATAAAATTAAATTATATTATGAATCTATTATGAGAGCCACTTATGGATTGCCTACCAAAGATGACAATACCTAGATCTATTCTTGCTTGTTATGCCTAGCTAGGGCGTTAAACGATAGCGCTTGTTGGGAGGCAACCCAATTTTATTTTTATTCCTTGCTTTTTGCTCCTGTTTAGTAATAAATAATTTATCTAGCCTCTGTGTTGGTTGTGTTTTTTGTGTTTAATTAGTGTTTGTGCCAAGTAGAACCGTTGGGAAGACTTGGGGAAAGTCTTTTTGATCTTGCTGTAAAAAACAGAAACTTTAGCGCTCACGAGAACTGCTGTCATTTTTATTTGGAAGGAGCTATTTAGTTAATTCTTTTTGAAGATGATTAATAGATAAATTCCTCACGTCCAGCAATTTATTTTAGAATTGTTGGGGTTCCAGATCTTGCGCTAGCTACAGATTACTACATACTGTTCTGTTTTTGACAGATTCTGTTTATCGTGTGTTGTTTGCTTATTTTGATGAATCTATGGCTAGTAAAATAGTTTATAAACCATAGAGAAGATGGAATACAGTAGGTATAACACAAATATAAATAAAGAATGAGTTCATTACAGTACCTTGAAGTGGTGTTTTATTTTCTTTCGCTAAGGGAGCTCACGAGATTTTCTACTTTAAGTTTTGTGTTGTGAAGTTTTCAAGTTTTGGGTAAAGATTTGATGGATTATGGAACAAGGTGTGGCAAGAGCCTAAGCTTGGGGATGCCCATGGCACCCCCGAGATAATCTAAGGACACCTAAAAGCCAAATCTTGGGAATGCCCCGGAAGGCATCCCCTCTTTCGTCTACTTCTATCGGTAACTTTACATGGAGCTATATTTTTATTCGCCACATGATATGTGTTTTGCTTGGAGCGTCTTGTATTATTTGAGTCTTTGCTTGTTAGTTTAACACAGTCATCCTTGCTGTACACACCTTTTGAGAGAGCCATACATGATTTAGAATTTGTTAGAATACTCTATGTGCCTCGCTTATATCTTTTGAGTTATATAATTTTACTTTAGTACTTCACTTATATCTTTTAGAGCACGGTGGTGGATTTGTTTTATAGAAACTATTGATCTCTCATGCTTCACTTAGATTATTTTGAGAGTCTTAATAGCATGGTAATTTGCTTAAAATCCTAATGTGCTAGTTATTCAAGAATATAAAAAAATTCTCTTATGAGTGTGTTGAATACTATGATAAGTTTGATACTTGATAATTGTTTTGAGATATGAGGATGGTAATATTAAAGTCATGCTAATTGAGTAGTTGTGAATTTGAGAAATACTTGTGTTGAATCTTGTGATTCGCGTAGCATGCACGTATGGTGAACCGTTATGTGATGAAGTCGGAGCATGATTTATTTATTGATTGTCTTCCTTATGAGTGGCGGTCGGGGAAGAGCGATGGTCTTTTCCTACCAATCTATCCCCCTAGGAGCATGCGCGTAATACTTTGCTTTGATAACTTGTAGATTTTTGCAATAAGTATATGACTTCTTTATGACTAATGTTGAGTCCATGGATTATACGCACTCTCACCCTTCCACCTTTGCTAGCCTCTCTAATACCGCGCACCTTTTCGCCCGTATCATACACCCACCATATACCTTCCTGAAAACAGCCACCATACCTACCTATCATGGCATTTCCATAGCCATTCCGAGATATATTGCCATGCAACTTTCCACCGTTCCGTTTATTATGACACACTCCATCATTGTCATATTGCTTAGCATGATCATGTAGTTGACATCGTATGTACGGCAAAGCCACCATTCATAATTCTCTCATACGTGTCACTGTTGATTCATTGCATATCCCGGTACACCGCTGGAGGCGTTCATATAGAGTCATATTTTTTTCTAAGTATCGAGTTGTAATTGTTGAGTTGTAAGAAAAATAGAAGTGTGATGATCATCATTATTAGAGCATTGTCCCAGTGAGGAAAGGATGATGGAGACTATGATTCCCCCACAAGTCGGGATGAGACTTCGGACGAGAAAAAGAGAAAAAGAAAAGAAAAGAAAAAAAGAGGCCATAAAAATGAGAGAAAAAGAGAGAAGGGACAATGTTACTATCCTTTTACCACACTTGTGCTTCGAAGTAGCACCATGATCTTCATAGTAGAGAGTCTCTCATGTTATCACTTTCATATACTAGTGGGAATCTTTCATTATAGAACTTGGCTTGTATATTCCAATGATGGGCCTCCTCAAAATGCCCTAGGTCTTCATGAGCAAGCAAGTTGGATGCACACCCACTTAGTTTCTTTTTGAGCTTTCATATGCTTATAGCTCTAGTGCATCCGTTGCATGGCAATCCCTACTCACTCACATTGATATCTATTGATGGGCATCTCCATAGCCCATTGATACGCCTAGTTGATGTGAGACTATCTTCTCCCTTTTTTGTCTTCTCCACAACCACCACTCTATTCCACCTATAGTGCTATATCCATGGCTCACGCTCATGTATTGCGTGAAAATTGAAAAAGTTTTGAGAATGTCAAAAGTATGAAACAATAACTTGGCTTTTCATCGAGGTTGTGCATGATTTAAATATTTTGTGTGGTGAAGATAGAGCATAGCCAGACTATATGATTTTGTAGGGATAACTTTCTTTAGCCATGCTATTTTGAGGAGACATAATTGCTTTGTTAGTATGCTTGAAGTATTATTATTTTCATGTCAATATGAACTTTTGTCTTGAATCTTTCGGATCTGAATATTCATACCACAATTAAGAAGAATTACATTAAAATTATGCCAAGTAGCACTCCGCATCAAAAATTTTGTTTTTATCATTTACCTACTCGAGGATGAGCAGGAATTAAGCTTGGGGATGCTTGATACGTCTCCAACGTATCTATAATTTTTGATTGCTCCATGCTATATTATCTACTATTTTGGACATTATTGGGCTTTATTACCCACTTTTATATTATTTTTGGGACTAACCTATTAACCGGAGGCCCAGCCCAGAATTGCTGTTTTTTTCCTGTTTTAGGGTTTCGAAGAAAAGGAATATCAAACAGAGTCCAAACAGAATGAAGCCTTTGGGAACGTGATTTTCTCAACGAACAAGACCCGGGAGACTTGGACCCTACGTCAAGAAAGAAAAGAGGAAGCCACGAGGTAGGGGGGCGCGCCCACCCCCACCAGGCGCGCCCTCCTACCTCGTGGGCCCCCTATTGCTCCACCGACGTACTCCTTCATCCTATATATACCTACGTACTCCCAAACGATCAAATACGGAGCCAAAACCCTAATTCCACCGCCACAACTTTCTGTATCCATGAGATCCCATCTTGGGGCCTGTTCCGGTGCTCTGCCGGAGGGGGCATCGATCACGGAGGGCTTCTACATCAACACCATAGCCTCTCCGATGAAGTGTGAGTAGTTTACCTCAGACCTACGGGTCCATAGTTATTAGCTTGATGGCTTCTTTTCTCTTTTTGGATCTCAATACAACGTTCTCCCCCTCTCTTGTGGAAAACTATTTGATGTAATCTTCTTTTTGCGGTGTGTTTGTTGAGATCGATGAATTGTGGTTTTATGATCAAGTCTATCTATGAATAATATTTGAATCTTCTCTGAATTATTTTATGTATGATTGGTTACCTTTGATCTTTCTTGCAATGGGAGAAGTGCTTAGCTTTGGGTTCAATCTTGCAGTGTCCTTTCCCAGTGACAGTAGGGGCAGCAAGGCACGTATTGTATTGTTTCCATCGAGGATAACAAGATGGGGTTTTCTTAATATTGCATGAGTCTATCCCTCTACATCATGTGATCTTGCTTAAGGAGTTACTCTGTTTTTAACTTAATACTCTAGATGCATGCTGGATAGCGGTCGATGAGTGGAATAATAGTAGTAGATGCAGGCAGGAGTCGATCTACTTGTCTCGGACGTGATGCCTATATACATGATCATACCTAGATATTCTCATAACTATGCTCAATTCTGTCAATTGCTCAACAGTAATTTGTTCACCCACCGTAGAATACTTATGCTCTCGAGAGAAGCCACTAGTGAAACCTATGGCGCCCGGGTCTATCTTCATCATATTAATCTCCTACTACTTAGTTATTTCTTTTGCTATTTACTTTGCCTTTATTTTACTTTGCATCTTTATCACAAAAATACCAAAAATATTATCTTATCAGATCTCACTCTCGAAAGTGGCCTTATAGGGACTGACAACCCCTATTTGCGTTGGTTGCGAGGATTTATTTGTTTTGTGCAGGTACGAGGGACTCGCGCGTAGCCTCCTACTGGATTGATACCTTGGTTCTCAAAAACTGAGGGAAATACTTACGCTACTTTGCTGCATCATCCCTTCCTCTTTGGGGAAAACGAACGCAGTGCTCAAGAGGTAGCAGGCATGCATGCAGATCTAACAATAGATGTTGAAGCTGACTCCGGAGTGAATCCAGAGGCCGTGCCGGAGAATGCGCAACGTGCTAATCGATAGCTAAATGTTGGCGAGCGCGTGCTTACGCGGGTCAGGCAGGAGAAAATAATCTCCAGGACACCAATATCCAGCTGGGCGTGGAACTGAAAGATGTCCGAGCCCAGCTTGCGGACTCCGTGAAGGAGAATAAGTGGCTTCGACGCAGTATTTTCAGTAAGTGCTTGAACGAACTTTTGAAAGAGTTCGACGAAGAAGCCGGCTAATAGAGTTATGTCTGCAGGTATGCTGACGGGTTGTCCCGCGGAGGGATGCCCGGGTCTGTGGGTGATCTTCTACCAGAGCTCTCACAACTGCATGAACAAGTTCGGCAGGTGATGCAGGGTATTGCCCAAGCCTTGTGGCCATCCGCCTCCCTGCCAGGAGGCATGGGGGAGCTGATAGAGAAGCTCAAGGGAGCGCGGCGACACTTCCAATTATGGAAGATATCAGCCTGCCGACAAGGTTCAAGGGAAGCCTGGGCCATGGTGAAGACGCGATATACCAAAGCTGACCCAAACCACATGGCCGAGGTCGGACCTATGGGGCCCGATGGGAAAGAGATCCCCGCCAGTTTGGTGTATGACCAAGTAGAATTAACCGCTAAGTATTCCAACAGGATTGTAGGCTAGACAGCCTGTTGGATGGTATAGAAGAAGAATTTAGTCAGTCTTAGTGATTGTGTACTTTAAGTGACATATATAATGTCCCTAGCCGGATTGTAAATCATTTGTCACGGCGGACCTTTCCACTTCGACCTCTGGACCCGATAGTCCGGAGTGTATCTGAATACCCGCTCGGTTATGTAAAAACCGGGGTATGCGTCGTAGGGGTCATAAGTTCTTGAACAGACAAGTATCCAACTAGCTATGTTTTATTACACCGATAGTAAGAAACATCTTCCAGGGAGAATAGTTCCGTTAAGGGTTCCTTTCCCTGAGTACGCATGCCCTAATGTGCATGTCCGAACTGCCAAAAGAGACGCAGGCTATAAACATTTGGGGGCATGTATCAAAATAAATAAAAGTCATCTTTTGTTCACCGACCGAATATTCCCTTAAGAACGCTAGCTTTCGGCTTCACCCAGTCTGAGGTACACATCAGGCTGACCCGGCAGTAACAATCGCAGAGGTGCTCCCCTTATGCCCTAGTCGAATTAACGGGAACGTAGGGCATAAATACAAGAGCCAGGCAACCCAGCTTGGACAAAACTTAAGTCATATCGATGCATATAATGGCGAAAACAGGTACGTGTGGAGGAATAACACATGTGTGGGGCATAAAGCCCAGAAAAATAGTCATATTAAGCTTCTGTATAAGAAGCCCCCAGGTATAATGAGCGCGGTTAGTGCGTCAAGATTGTGTAGTCAAGACACAAGTTAGCCTTTTAAGGCCTTGAGGAGAAGAAAAAAGAAGAGAGAAAGAGAGAAAAGACAGATAACGGATATGCAAAAAAATGACGGGGGTAAGGAGACGAACATAGAGTCCGGCACTAGGCGTAGAATCTTTGGAGTCTGGCTGTGTTCCATGGGTTTGGCTCGAGTTGATTGTCCGATGCATCCCGCAGACGGTACGCTGCACCGGTCAGAACCTGGGCAATAATGAAGGGACCTTCCCATTTGGGCTTGAGCTTGTTCTTTTCCTTCTCCGACAGGCGTAGAACTAGTTCGCCAACGTTATAGGTTTTGGCCCGTACTTCTCTGCTTTGATACTTTTGAGCCTGTTGCTGATAGAATGCGGAACAGGCTTTTGCCATGTCGCGCTTCTCCTCCAGGGCGTCCAAACTGTCCTGCCGATCGAGCTTGGCCTCTTTTTCTTTGTACATGCGCACTCGAGGTGAGTCATGAATTATGTTGCAAGGCAGAACCGCCTCTGCGTCGTACACCATAAAAAACGGTGTGTATCCGGTAGTGCGATTCGGCGTGGTCCGCAGCCCCCATACTATGGAGTCGAGCTCCTCTACCCAGTGCATGTTTGATTCCTTTAAGGACCGCACTAATCTGGGTTTGATGCCGCTCATGATAAGACCGTTTGCTCGCTCGACTTGACCGTTAGTTTGTGGGTGATAGACAGAAGCATAATCGAGCTTGATGCCCATGTTGCTGCACCAAAGTTTTACCTCGTCGGCTGTAAAGTTCGTGCCGTTGTCAGTGATGATGCTGTGGGGGATGCCATAACGGTGTACAACCCCAGATATGAAGCAAATGGCAGTAGGCGGCATATGGCTTTGGTTTGCAAAAAGATGGCAACCGACACAATGTTGGACCAGATCCTGTGCATCTGCTCGGGCCGTAGGCCAATAGAAACCTGTACGGAAGGCCTTGCTTACAAGGGCCTGGGCTGCGGCATGGTGGCCGCCGAGTCCAACATGGATTTCTGCCAAAAGCTTCTGCCCTTCCTCTTCGGAGATGCACCTTTGAAGGACTCCCGGTCCTCGTGGACCTTGTAGGCTTTAGATCGCTGCACTATGTAGCGTGCCTCATTTTGGTCCTCGGGTAGTTCTTGCCTGGTTAGGTAGGCCAGGAGTGGTTCTGTCCACGGGGCGATGACGGCCATTATCACCTGGGCTGAAGGTGTTATTTCGATGGCAGAGCCTCCGATTGTGTCAGAGTGTTCGGTATCTGGTGTTGTGGCCGGGTCCGGACTATTGTTACCAGTGTCCCCTTCCCATACCACGGATGGCTTAAACAGCCTTTCCAAGAAGATGTTAGGTGGGACAGGATCGTGCTTAGCACCGATATGGGCGAGGATATCTGCCGCCTGATTGTTTTCCCGAGCCACATGGTGGAATTCAAGCCCCTCGACCGAGCTGACATTTTGAGGACGGCGTTGCGATATGCCGCCATTTTCGGATCCTTGGCATCGAAGTCTCCATTTATTTGAGATATTGCGAGGTTTGAGTCCCCACGCACCTCCAGGCATTGAATGCTCATGGAAACTGCCATCCGGAGACCATGTAATAGGCCTCGTATTCGGCTGCATTGTTGGAGTCTGTGTATAGTATTTGAAGTACGTATTGGACCGTATCTCCAGTGGGGGACGTTAGGACAACGCCAGCCCCCAAACCAGCCAGCATTTTAGAGCCGTCAAAGTGCATGATCCAATTGGAGTACACGCCATACTCTTTAGGGAGTTCGGCTTCTGCCCACTCGGCGATGAAATCGGCCAGTACTTGCGACTTAATGGCTCGCCATGGTCTATATGTTATATCGAACGAGAGGAGCTCGATAGCCCATTTGGCAATCCGGCCCGTGGCATCGCGGTTGTTTATTATGTCATTGAGTGGTACTTCTGAGGCCACCGTAATTGAACACTCTTGAAAGTAGTGTCATAATTTCCGGGATGCCATGAATACCGCGTATGCCATCTTTTGATAATGTGAGTACTGTGATTTGCATGGAGTGAGGACAGTGGATACATAATATACTAGCTTTTTAAGTGGGAATTTATGTCCGTCCGTCTCTCGTTCGACGACGAGCACTGCGCTTACAACTTGGTGAGTTGCCGCTATGTATAACATCATTGGTTCGCTGACATTTGGCGTGGCCAAGATTGGTTTGGTGGCCAGGATGGCTTTTATTTCTTCCAATCCGGCCGTGGCTGCGTCCGTCCACCCGAAGTGTTCGGTGCGCTGAAGAAGGCGATAAAGGGGGAGTGCCTTTTCTCCTAATCGGGATATAAAGTGGCTTAAGGCCGCCACACATCCAGTTAACTTCTAGATTTGCTTGAGGTCAGTTGGGATAGCCAACTGCGACAGAGCTCGGATTTTAGCTGGATTTGCTTCAATTCCACTACTAGAGACGATGAAGCCCAGGAGCTTTCCGGCGGGTACGCCGAAAACGCATTTTTCCGGATTGAGCTTAACATCGTATGTTCGGAGATTGTCGAACGTGAGCCTCAAGTCGTCTATTAAGGAGTCGACGTGTCTGGTTTTAACAACCACATCGTCTACGTATGCCTCCACTGTTTTGCCGATCTTCTTTTCTAGACATGTCTGAATCATGCGTTGATACGTTGCACCGGCTTTTTTGAGCCCGAAGGGCATAGTGTTAAAACAGAAGGGGCCGTATGGAGTGATAAATGCCATTGCAGCTTGATCGGACTCCGCCATCTTATTTTGGTGGTAACCGGAGTATGCGTCGAGGAAGCACAATGAGTCGTGTCCTGCGGCGGCATCGATGATTTGATCGATACGAGGGAGGGGGAAGGGATCCTTTGGGAAAGCCTTATTAAGGTCCTTGAAGTCAATGCATAGGCGCCAGGATTTGTCCTTCTTTGGTACCATTACCAGGTTTGCTAGCCAGTCTGGATGTTTTATTTCTCTAATGAATCCGGCCTCCAGTAACTTGGCTAGCTCCTCTCCCATGGCTTGTCGCTTAGGTTCAAAGAAACGCCGAAGAGTCTGCTTGATCGGCTTGAATCCCTTTAGAATGTTAAGGCTATGCTCGGCTAGCCTGCATGGAATTCCTGGCATGTCTGAAGGATGCCAGGCGAATATGTCCCAATTCTCGCGCAGGAACTCCCGTAGTGCGGCGTCTACAGCGGGGTTTAACTGTGCCCCGATGGATGCTGTTTTTGTGGGGTCTGTTGGATGGACTTGGAATTTGACTATTTCATCTGCTGGTTTAAAAGAGGTGGACTTGGATCTTTTGTCGAGTATCACGTCGTCCCTGTCCACTGTGGAGCGCAGCACAGTTAATTCCTCTGCCGCAAGGGCTTCGGATAATGCCTCGAGGGCCAGTGCAGCTGTTTTGTTCTCGGCGCAGAGTGCTATGTCCGGATCACTAGCTAGAGTGATGATTCCGTTGGGCCTGGGCATTTTGAGCTTCATGTACACGTAATGGGGTATGGCTTGGAAGATCGTGAATGCCTCCCGCCCTAGAAGGGCGTGGTATCCGCTACTGAACAGGGCCACTTGGAATGTAATTTCTTCGGACCTGTAATTCTCCGGAGTGCCGAATACCACATCTAGTGTGATTTTCCCAGCGCAACGTGCCTCCCGACTGGGGATGATTCCTTGAAAGGTCGTGCTGCTTTGCTCAATACGGTTTCTGTCTATTTCCATTTTTTGAAGAGTCTCCTCATAAATGAGGTTTAATCCGCTGCCGCCGTCCATGAGCACTTTAGTAAGCCGAAAGCCGTCCACAATTGGACTAAGGACCAAGGCGGCTGGTGCTCGGGCTGTTTGGAATTTAGGTTCGTCACTGGCATTGAAGGTGATAGCCATGTCGCTCCATGGATTTATTGCTGCCACGTGGCAGACTTCGGCAAGGCTGCGGAGTGCTCTCTTACGCCTATTATTTGAGGCAAAGGTCTCGAAGACTGTCAATACTATATTGTTATCCACGGGATGGTGCTCTGCGGTGTTTTGAATGAGGAGATCCTCACCGCTCTTGGCCACCTTCCGAAGTACCCAACATGCTCTAAGGCTGTGTGTTGGTATGGTATCCGCTGTACTATGAATTTTGCAGGGCCCGTTAAGCCATCCCTCCAATACGGTTCCATGCCTTGTAGTGGGCTTTTGCTTCTTTGTAATTGAGTCGTGCGACTTATGAGAGTGCACCCTTTTAGTTCGGACTGGGGGTTTTGTCAGAGCCGGATTATCCAAAAATTTTGTTTGGGTTTTCCAGGCGCTTTTCATCGCACAGTACTTCCGTACTATGGCCACCAAGTCAGCGAAGTGTGCTATGTCACGGTGACTTATGGCGTTGAGCATTCCCTTGTCCATGCAATTCTTGCAAAAGAACGAAATTGCGTCTTCCTCGCAACAGTCCTTGACCTTGTTCATTACAAGGAGGAATCTGGCCCAACAGTGATGTACTGTCTCTTGGGGCTCTTGCCTAATGTGGGAAAGATCATTTATATCTTGGTGGGTGAGTGGATTTAAGTCCAGACCTTGACCCAATCAGAGACCCAGGGGCGGGGGAGTTTCCGATCTTGGAAGTTCGGGCTCCAGGATGTTGCCCCGCAGGTTCGGCATGCTGCCTGATTCTAGGTTCAGGGTTAGCGTGATGTCCTCCCGTGGACGGGTATCCGGCTCGGAGAGCTCGGGAATCCGGACATAGTTCGTCCTCAGGGTAGAGGAAGAATCGCCGCATTGCTCCACCACCACCGCTATCTGATGGGTGACCGGCGGAGAGTTAATCTCCCTTTGGTCGGGTTTAAGCCCTGTAGCGACTCCCAGAGCGGCGATGCGATCCAAGAGCTTGTTCAAAGAGGAGAGCTCCACTGGATCCATCTGCTCGGTGAATTTCAAGCCGATGTGGAGGCTATTTTCGATGACTCGAGAAGTCATCGTCGGTGCAGCGGCCGAGCGGGCGGTCATGACGAAGCCGCCTAGTTGGAGATTTTGGCCTACAGCCAGGGCTCCCCCAGAGGTGATGTTGTTCTTGACAACTATACGAGCCATCCCTCCTTATGATGACGACACAGTGGAACTCTCAATGAAAGCACCAATGTCGGTGTCAAAACCGGCGGATCTCGGGTAGGGGGTCCCGAACTGTGCGTCTAAGGCGCATGGTAACAGGAGGCGGGGGACACGATGTTTACACAGGTTTGGGCCCTCTCGATGGAGGTAATACCCTACTTCCTGCTTGATTGATCTTGAGGATATGAGTATTACAAGAGTTGATCTACCACGAGATCGTAGAGGCTAAACCCTAGAAGCTAGCCTATGGTCTGATTGTATGTTGTCCTACGGACTAAACCCTCCGGTTTATATAGACACTAGAGGGGGCTAGGGTTACACAGAGTCGGTTACAAGGGAGGAGATCTACATATCCGTATTGCCAAGCTTGCCTTCCACGCCAAGGAGAGTCCCATCCGGACACAGGACGTAGTCTTCAATCTTGTATCTTCATAGTCCAACAGTCCGGCCAAAGGATATAGTCCGGCTGTTCGGAGACCCCCTAATCCAGGACTCCCTCACCGAGTGCTTCTACTACAAATAGACTGGTCACTGGAAGCGGAATTGCCCCAAGTATATGGAGGATAATAAGGATGGCAAGGTGAACAAAGGTATATGTGATATACATGTTATTAATGTATACCTTACCAGAGCTCGCAGTAGCACCTGGGTATTTGATATTGGTTCTGTTGCTAACATTTGCAACTCAAAACAGGGACTACAGATTAAGCAAACACTGGCTAAGGACGAGGTGACGATGCGCGTGGGAAATGGTTCCAAAGTTGATGTGATCGCCATCGGCACGCTACCTCTACATCTACCTTCAGGATTAGTTTTAGACCTAAATAATTGTTATTTGGTGCCGGCGTTGAGCATGAACATTATATCTGGATCTTGTTTAATGAGAGACGGTTATTCATTTAAATCTAAGAATAATGGTTGTTCTATTTATATGAGTAATATCTTTTATGGTCATGCACCCTTGAAGAGTGGTCTATTTTTAATGAATCTCGATAATAGTGATACACATATTCATAATGTTGAAGCCAAAAGATGCAGAGTTGATTATGATAGTGCAACTTATCTGTGGCACTGCCGTTTCAGTCATATTGGTATAAAGCGCATGAAGAAACTCCATACTGATGGACTTTTGGAATCACTTGGTACTTGCGAACCATGCCTCATGGGGAAGATGACTAAAACGCTGTTCTCCGGAACTATGGAGTGAACAACTAATTTGTTGGAGATCATACATACTGATGTATGTGGTCCAATGAATGTTGAGGCTCGCGGCGGGTAACATTATTTTCTCACCTTCACAGATGATTTAAGCAGATATGGGTATATCTACTTAATGAAACATAAGTCTAAAACATTTGATAAGTTCAAAGAATTTCTGAGTGAAGTTGAAAATCATCGTAACAAGAAAATAAAGTTTCTACTATCTGATCGGGGAGGAGAATATTTGAGTTACAAGTTTGGTCTACATTTGAAACAATGCGGAATAGTTTCGCAACTCACGCCACCCAGAACACCACAGCATAATGGTGTGTCTGAACGTCGTAATCGCACTTTACTAGATATGGTGCGATCTATGATGTCTCTTACTGATTTACCGCTATCATTTTGGGGTTATGCTTTAGAGACGGCCGCATTCACGTTAAATAGGGCACCATCAAAATCCGTTGAGACGACACCTTATGAACTATGGTTTGGCAAGAAACCAAAGTTGTCATTTCTTAAAGTTTGGGGCTACGACGCTTATGTGAAAAAGCTTCAACCTGATAAGCTCAAACCCAAATCGGAGAAATGTGTCTTCATAGGATACCCAAAAGAAACAGTTGGGTACACCTTCTATCACAGATCCGAGGGCAAGACATTCGTTGCTAAGAATGGATCCTTTCTAGAGAAGGAGTTTCTCTCGAAAGAAGTGAGTGGGAGGAAAGTAGAACTTGATGAGGTAACTGTACCTGCTCCCTTATTGGAAAGTAGTTCCTCACAGAAACCAGTTCCTGTGACATCTACACCAATTAGTGAGGAAGCTAATTATGATGATCATGAAACTTCAGATCAAGTTACTACCGAACCTCGTAGGCCAACCAGAGTAAGATCCGCACCAGAGTGGTACGGTAATCCTGTTCTGAGGTTATGTTACTAGACCATGACGAACCTCAAAACTATGAGGAAGCGATGATGAGCCCAGATTCCGCAAAATGGCTTGAAGCCATGAAATCTGAGATGGGATCCATGTATGAGAACAAAGTGTGGACTTTGGTTGACTTGCCCGATGGTTGGCAAGCCATCGAGAATAAATGGATCTTCAAGAAGAAGACTGATGCTGATGGTAATATTACTGTCTATAAAGCTCGACTTGTTGCAAAAGGTTTTCGAAAAGTTCAAGGGATTGACTACGATGAGACCTTCTCACCCATAGAGATGCTTAAGTCTGTCCAAATCATGTTAGCAATTGCCGCATTTTATGATTATGAAATTTGGCAAATGGATGTCCAAACTGCTTTCCTGAATGGATTTCTAGAAGAAGAGTTGTATATGATGCAACCGGAAGGTTTTGTCGATCCAAAGGAAGCTAACAAAGTGTGCGAGCTCCAGCGATCCATTTATGGACTCGTGCAAGCCTCTCGGAGTTGGAATAAATGTTTTGATAGTGTGATCAAAGCATATGGTTTTATATAGACTTTTAGAGAAGCCTGTATTTACAAGAAAGTGAGTGGGAGCTCTATAGCATTTCTGATATTATATGTGGATGACATATTGTTGATTGGAAATGATATAGAATTTCTGGATAGCATAAAAGGATATTTAAATAAGAGTTTCTCAATGAAAGACCTCGGTGAAGCTGCTTATATATTGGGCATCAAGATCTACAGAGATAGATCGAGACGCTTAATTGGACTTTCACAAAGCACATACCTTGACAAAGTTTTGAAGAAGTTCAAAATGGATCAAGCAAAGAAAGGGTTCTTGTCTATGTTACAAGGTGTGAAGTTGAGTAAGACTCAATGCCCGACCACTGTAGAAGATAGAGAGAAAATGAAAGATGTTCCCTATGCTTCATCCATAGGCTCTATCATGTATGCAATGCTGTGTACCAGACCTGATGTGTGCCTTGATATTAGTTTAACAGGGAGGTACCAAAGTAATCCAGGAGTGGATCACTGGACATCGGTCAAGAACATCCTGAAATACCTGAAAAGGACGAAGGATATGTTTCTCGTTTATGGAGGTGACAAAGAGCTCGTCGTAAATGGTTACGTCGATGCAAGCTTTGACACTGACCCAGACGATTCTAAATCGCAAACCGGATACATGTTTTTATTAAACGATGTAGCTATCAGTTGGTGCACTCCTAAACAAAGCGTCGTAGCGGGATCTACATGTGAAGCGGAGTACATACCTGCTTCGGAAGCAGCAAATGAAGGAGTCTGGATGAAGGAGTTCATATCCGATCTAGGTGTCATACCTAGTGCATCGGGTCCAATGAAAATCTTTTGTGACAATACTGGTGCAATTGCTTTGGCAAAGGAATCCAGATTTCACAAGAGAACGAAGCACATCAAGAGATGCTTCAACTCCATCCGGGATCAAGTCCAGGTGGGAGACATAGAGATTTGCAAGATACATATGGATCTAAATGTTGTAGACCCGTTGACTAAGCCTCTTCCACGAGCAAAACATGATTAGCACCACGGCTCCATGGGTGTTAGAATCATTACTGTGTAATCTAGATTATTGACTCTAGTGCAAGTGGGATACTGAAGGAAATATGCCCTAGAGGCAATAATAAAGTTATTACTTATTTCCTTATATCAGGATAAATGTTTATTATTCATGCTAGAATTGTATTAACCGGAAACGTAATACATGTGTGAATACATAAACAAACAGAGTGTCACTAGTATGCCTCTACTTGACTAGCTCGTTGATCAAAGATGGTTATGTTTCCTAGCCATAGACAAAGAGTTGTCATTTTATTAACGGGATCACATCATTAGGAGAATGATGTGATTGACTTGATCCATTCCGTTAGCTTAGCACTTGATCGTTTAGTTTGTTGCTATTGCTTTCTTCATGACTTGTAAATGTTCCTATGACTATGAGATTATGCAACTCCCGTTTACCGGAGGAACACTTTGTGTGGTACCAAACATCACAACGTATCTCGGTGATTATAAAGGTGCTCTATAGGTGTCTCCAAAGGTACTTGTTGGGTTGGCGTATTTCAAGATTAGGATTTGTCACTCCGATTGTCGGAGAGGGATCTCTGGGCCCACTCGGTAATACACATCACTTAAGCATTGCAACTAATGAGTTAGTTGCGGGATGATGTGTTACGGAACGAGTAAAGAGACTTGCTGGTAACGAGATTGAACTAGGTATTGAGATATCGACGATCGAATCTCAGGCAAGTAAGATACCGATGACAAAGGGAACAAACGTATGTTGTTATGTGGTTTGACCGATAAAGATCTTCGTAGAATATGTAGGAGCCAATATGAGCATCCAGGTTCCGCTATTGGTTATTGATCGGAGACGTGTCTCGGTCATGTCTACATAGTTCTCGAACCCATAGGGTCTGCACGCTTAAAGTTCGATGATGGTTATATTATGAGTTTATAGTTTTTGATGTACCGAAGGTAGTTCGGAGTCCCAGATGTGATCATGGACATGACGAGGAGTCTCGAAATGTTCTAGACATAAAGATCGATATATTGGATGACTATATTTGGATACCAGAATGATTTCGGGTGAGATCGGAATAATACCGGAGCACCGGGAGGTTTTCGGAACCCCCCGGGAGGTATATGGGCCTTAATGGGCTTTAGTGGAAAGGAGGGGAAAGGAGCAAGGGAGGGGGGGGGCCCTTTCCTTCATCCCTCCTTCCTCTTCCTTCCCTCTCCCTCTCCAAATAGGAAAAGGAGGAGTCCTACTCCCGGTGGGAGTAGGACTCCACCCTTGGGCGCGCCTCCTCCCCTTGGCAGGCCCTCTCCTCCCCTCCTTTATATATGGAGGAGAGGGGCACCCCATAGACACAACAATTGATCTCTTGGATCTTTTAGCCGTGTGCGGTGCCCCTCTCCACCATAGTCCACCTCGATAATATTGTAGCGGTGCTTAGGCGAAGCCCTGCGACAGTAGAACATCAACATCGTCACCACGCCATCGTGCTGACGGAACTCCCCCTCAAAGCTCGGTTGGATCGGAGTTCGAGGGACGTCATCGAGTTGAATGTGTGCAGAACTCGGAGGTTCCGTGCGTTCGGTACTTGATCGGTCGGATCGTGAAGACGTACGACTACATCAACCGCGTTGTGCTAACGCTTCCGCTTTCGGTCTACGAGGGTACGTGGACACACTCTTCCCTCTCGTTGCTATGCATCACCATGATCTTGCGTGTGCGTAGGAATTTTTTTAAATTACTACGTTACCCAACACAACCATCATATAGTCTTCTATGATTGCAAACACTCACCGCGTACACATGAGCAAAACGTTTCAACCGAACACATAGAAAGATAGGTGCTTATAGTTTCGCCTCCCAATGTAATCACCTCAAGGGTGATGTCAACAATAATGACTCATGCTATCTATATTAAACTGGACATATGTGTCTAGATCTTTCCTCACCACATGATGCTTGCCAAAGGAGAAAAATAAAAAGGAATAGAAGGAAAAATTTGACTCTCTGCATAAACGTAAATACATAAAAGTAAAAGATAGGCCCTTCGCAGAGGGAAGCAGAGGTTGCCATGCACTTATTTGTTTGTATGCTCAACCCCTTAGTGCAAAAGAACGTCACGTTGCATTTCCCCTTGTGATAGCGGCCTTTATTATGCAGTCTATCGCTTTTATTCTTCACCATCACAAGTTCGTGCAACGCTCAATTTTCTCTTACACCAAATGATCTAACACTTTTAGAAGCATTTTTTATTGCATTTTTGCACTGATGACAACTTACTTGAGGGATCTTGCTCAATCCTTGAGTAGGTATGGTGGACACTTGAAAATAAGATTTGGGTTAAGGGTTTTTGGATGCACAAGTAGTATCTCTACTTAGTGCGGAATTTTTGGCTGGCAAAGATAGGGGCAAGTACCACATGTTAAAGGATCCATGACAATATGACTTCTACGTGAATATAAACAAGCATAAACCATTAAGTTGTCTTCCTTGTTCAACGTCAACAATTTTGGCATATAATATTTTGATGATGGCTCACAATCACAAAAGATTTCTAGGATAGTATATTTATATGTGAATCTTCTCTTCCCTTATTTTCTTTCATGAGTTGCATCATTGACTAATGCTATGTTTGTCAATCTCTAATAAAATTTTCTACTTATACTTTTCCTTATGTGGTGTCATCACCTACCATAAGATTAGTATAGGATCCTTTTGATGTATTTCCCTTCTTTCATTTATTTCCTTTCTTTCATTTCTTTCCTATTTCTTTTCTTTTTGCAACATGAAAATAAAGAAAGCAAAAACTCAAACTAAACTTTATTATATATCTTGCACACAATTACAAGGATAAATCACTAAGCAAACTCTTGAAAGGAAAGGATCAAACTGAACTTTTATTCATCTAAAGCAAAAGATCGAACTAAAATAAGTAAAGGCAAAAAGATAGTGGGATGATACGATACCGGGGCACCTCCCCCAAGCTTGGCGGAAGCCAAGGGGAGTGCCCATAGCCGATACTCAATTTTCCTTTGGTGGTGAAGATGGTTGTGGATGGCAATTGTGCCTTCAACTTTTTCATATTGTAGTTGAGGAGAGAAATTTCTTCCTTTAAATCATCGACTTCTAGCTCCAGCTTTACGATCTTGTCACATAAATCCCCTTTGCTTTTCTGCCGAAAACGAAAAGGAATAGATTGGTTTTTAGACCGGTTAGCTCTAAGAGACTTGACTTCTTGAACTCCATGTGCATATCCCCAGGTTGAGGTAGAGGAACATCCTCCTCCTCTGAGCTTGAATCATCGATCCTCATCAAGTGAGCATCCTCCTCGTCATCTGTAGTTCGACCATAAGGAGATAGGTCCCCACAGGTCTTTGGGTTAAGCAATGAGATGTGACACATAGCTCTCTCCGTCAGAGTCTAGGGACGACATATTTTCAGAACTGTGCAGAAAATAGCGAGAAAAAAGAACAGGGGATTTCTCCCGATACGGTGATCAACAGGTTCGGGAAGTATATATAGATTTTTTTATCTTGGTGGACAAGCAAATGGAAGAAAAATGAAGTTCGGAAGGTGTCCCAGGTGGGCACAACCCACCTGGGCACGCCAGGCAAGCCTGGTGCGCCCTGGTGTCTTGTGCTCACCAGGGTACTCTTCCCAGTAGTTCATTATTTTCCTATTTTTCTAAATATTCCAAAACTGACTAAAAATATTTTTGCGGATTTTTCGGAGTCCGTTTACTTACTGTATCACATACCTCCTTATATTCATGATTCTAGAGTGTTCCGAAAGGACTCTTTTATGTGTTCTTCCGGTGTCAAAGTTTGGATAATATTACTTTCAACATTAATGGGCGTACCTGAGATATAATGTTTTATTCGTTGCCCGTGAACAACCTTCGGGTTGGTACCTTCGGCATTATTTATTTTGATGGCTCCAGGCCGATAAACCTCCTTGATAACGTAGGGGCCTTCCCATTTTGAGAGGAGTTTTGCTGCAAAGAATCTGAAATGAGAGTTGTACAAAAGAGCATATTCTCCGACTTTAAACTCACGCTTTTGGATTCTTCTGTCATGCCATCTTTTAACTTTTTCTTTGAGTAATTTTGCATTTTCTTAAGCTTGGGTTCTCCATTCATCTAAAGAGCTAATATCAAATAACCTTTTTTTCGCCGGCAAGTTTGAAATCATAATTGAGTTCTTTAGTTTCCCAATATGCTTTAGGTTCTAACTCAAGAGGCAAATGACAAGCCTTTCCATAAACCATTTTATAAGGAGACATACCCATAGGCTTTTTATATGTTGTTCTATAAGCCCAAAGTGCATCATCTAATTTCTTAGACCAACTCTTCCTGGACCTATTGACAGTCTTTTGCAAAATTAATTTTATTTCTCTATTGCTAAGTTCAACTTGACCACTAGACTGAGGATGATAAGGTGATGCAATTTTATGGTCAACATCATACTTGGCAAGCATTTTACAGAAAGCACCAGGAATAAAGTGTGAATCACCATCAGTCATTAAATATCTAGGGACTCCAAACCTTGGGAAAATAACTTCCTTAAGCATTTCAATAGAGGTGTTGTGATCAACACTACTGGTTGGAATAGCTTCTACCCATTTAGTAACATAATCGACAGCAACCAAAATATGTGTAATCAAATCCCCAAACATCAAATGGTTCAATAGCAAGTTAATAATTCATAGGCATTTCTTGACGCTTACCGATATTACCTATTCTTTGACATTCATCACAAGATAAGACGAACTTATGGGCATCCTTGAAGAGAGTAGGTGATGTAGGGTGCAACCCTATACGACCGATCTTTCACGAAAGGAGCGGATCCCGCGAAGAACACGAAGAACACAAGGGAAATCACGAGGGGAAACACGAGAGAATCACTCAAACCAACAATAAGTCAAGAACGATCACACATGTGCTAGATCCTCGAAACACGAAAGGAGATACAAGATCCAAAGTCAATAGGGACGATACAAAGGATAGCCGGTTCTTCTCCGTGAGGAGGTCTTGAATCCACAAGGGGATCTTCCCGTAAAGGGGTCTTGAATCCAAGGTGGATCTTCTCCGAAGAGGGTTCGCGGTCTCTCTCAAGGAGTAGATCCGATATGGATGAGCGAAGCTCTATCTCACAAATGAGCTAACACAATGCTAACCCTCAAATGGAGGAGGTGGAGGAGTATATATAGTCTAGAGCCACAAAGGGGCAAGTGAGGGCGAAGGGATACATGGGCTCGGCCCGATACACTATGGACATACAGGCGTTGGACGTACGACGGGTACCGGACATCCGGTGGCTCACGAGGGTCCGGTCGTCCGGTACTTGTCGGACGTCCGGCGTTTTGGCTCGGGAAAGCCATCGTCGGATTTCCGGAGATTGTCGGTCGTCCGGTGGCTGATGGTCATCGGACGTCCGGTAAGGGTCGGTCGTCCGGTGGCTGTAGATCTCGGGCAGCTTCTCCGTTTGGTCCTTGTACTTGGTGTCATCGCCGTCTTGTCCATGGTCTTCCTCTTTGTTCCTGGTCATGCATGGCACATATATTTGAGGTAGTAACCATGTCTCACATGTGGAAAGTGATGGTTCGGAGAGGAGCGAGTTCACCTTGCGTCCAATGGCAAATAGTCGAGGTCTCATCTTATGTATCCTTGGGTCATGGGGAGTGGTCGAAGTGGACATAGGGATGATCATAGGATGCTCCGCATCATCTCCCCCTCCCTTGGGAAAGAGCCGACCTCGGATCGTGATCCTCATCACCATGGAAACGATTGTCGTGGACGGACTTGTGGTTGGACATAGTTGAAGACATGGCGCAATCCAAGTACTCCAAGGTGTCGCCGGAGTGGTATACATGCAAGAAAAGCAAACACAAACGACACTCGGAAATACAATGGTTAGCGCACACAAAGTGTCCATCATGTAAGAATGAGTCCGTGAGGCAAGATTGTTCGTGACAAATCACATGAAGCTTAGCAAGATGATCTAGAATGATATGCAAAGCATTCATGGGAGCAAATGCATTCATTGTGCACACAAATGTATTGTGAATAATATCAATGCAACCAGGGTGAAAAATGATGTCATAGAGAGACGGTTTATCAATAGCATGAATATGGAAATGGATGCTCAAGATGAGTATGTGATCATGCAATTGATGATGGGCAATATGATCATGATGTATATATATGCCATCAAGAAAGATCACAACAAATTTGCTGAGGAAGTGCACAAGCTCATATATCATGGATGACATGGGAATACAAGATGCAACAAGGCAATCATAATTGAGTCAATCCATGCATAAGATGCAAATTTGTCATGTGTATGATATGTCCATCGAGCATGACATGTGTGAGCACAATCAACAAATATGGAGGTGTTGGTGTACCTATGCTCGATGTCGTGGCATGAGTGGAGGTTCGAAAGTGCATCCAATAAGTCCAAGCGCTCCTCAATGCGAGGGTCCATAGAGCCAATCATCAATGCCGGTCCTCCATCCAATATGTGCAACATGTAGACAAGAAGAAGGAAACAACAATGAAAGAATGACCCATCCAATATGCGTATGTGAGGATGGCTCAAAGGGAAGGAGGTCACCTTTAGGAGATTGTCGCAAATGTTGGTGTTGCACATCGTGTATGCCTTCACATGACCAAGTTGTCGCATAATGGCACCGCCTTGTGAATCCTCCAAAATGAAAGAACATGACAAACACTCGGAAAAACAAATGAGGTGAGCGGAAATGAAAAACCTATCATTCGTGTGGTAAGATACCCAACAAGTGTATGCATCATGCTCATCATAAGAAAGGACAAGGGAGCATTTCATAGTATGGATGCATATGATGCGAGAACAACCAAATACAATAGGCTCAATCAAGCAAGCATGCATCACAAGTAATATGTCCAAGTCTCCATGATCAATAAGCATAGATGCAACAATTGGAGGAAAGCGACAATGAACAAAATATATCATGTGAGAGGCATGGACATATACGTCATCAACCCAAGAAAGCAAGTACTAATGGAACATGGGTGATACGACAAAGCAAGCAATCATATGAATCAAGGCAAGCAAGCTAGTAGTGCGAAGATGCAACATACTAGAAGGAAGCATGTCAAGTATGTCATGTGTGCAAATGGTAGGCATGGATAATGCACATGACATATCAAAGTCATGAGAGAAAGATATGAGAAATGTATCATCATAGTATTGGCAAGAAGTCCTATGTAAATAGCAATGGAACATCATGACTCTCCCAACACAAGAATCAACAATAGCATGAGGCATGATAAACATGGCAATAGCAACAAGGACCTCCACCAAGCATGCAAATACACATAGGACTAGCATAATGGTGAATCATGGGTGGATGCACGCAAGGGTCACAATTGCATGGCAAAGACATAGAAGTAAGCATAGCATGCAAAGTGAACACGGTAAAATGAGCATGAAGCGACGAGCAGTATATAACCCATAGCTGTGTGAGAGCCAAGTGAGAGAGATGCGCATAGTCGTTGAGCGAAGAGAGCGGTGGGAAGGATAGTTCACGGGATCCCAAGTCATCTTTGCTCTCAAGAGCTCGTTTCATCAACTCTTGGGATTGAGAGGTTGATGAGTATACGTGGGTACCTACACAAAACAAATACAAAGGGAAAATTGTGTGTGCGTGGTAGATGTACACATCATCCATCATGATGTGCACGTGCTTGTGTTGGTTAGCACAAAATATCCAATGCTCAAATAAATGAGATGTGTGATATATAAACATGTCATCCATCATGATAGGTTTGTTGTTATGTATGGCATAATGAAGACTCAAAGGATGTAATGCATCACTCGCAGTATCTAGAGCATTGTGAGGAATGGTATGCATATGGTGCACACAAGGGATGTAATCATGCGATAGACAATAATTTTCATGGCATGACATATGAGATGAATTGTGCAAATTTTGCAAAGGAAGCATAGCAATATCATCACAAGAGAAACAAAAGCCAATGACCATCATCTCGTCATCTATGCCAATAAGTGCAAATGGGATATATGTTAATGGGGCATGCATAGATACTATGTTGAGATTGAAATGATGCAATATGGAATATCTCACTCATAGCATATGACAAGTTCAAAGGATTATCAAACATGATGTGACCAATAGAATTTTCACATGATATCCTATGGAGCATAGCATCACAACTAGGCAAATCGACATGCTCATCATCATATTCATCATAGATAGGTAAGGCATGACATGAAGAATTCGCACTAGCATGAAGCATGGGAATATGTGTGTCAACATCATGCAAGCAATCATTGGTAATATAGTCCACTAGTGGGACAAGGGAAGCATCATCACCTATGTTACCTTTAGAGCATCACTCATGTGTTGTAGGTGAGGTGTCGAAGACCAAGTCGTTGTCATCTTCATCTTGATGGAACCATGTGGGGGGTGCATCATCGTCCATCATGGCCATCGTCGTCGTTAGAGGTATGGACTCGTCGTGGATAGGCATGTCGTCATGTAGGAGACCTAGAACCAAAGAAGAAAACACACTCGGAGTAGAGGTTAAGTCGTTATAAATCAAAGTGGCCCCACATGCCGTCTCAACTACCTCACTCACTAAGTGTTGTGGCTCACTCACTTACTCTTGGATGCATTCACTCATATGGTTGGTGGAGTCACTCAAATGGCTCTCAACCTCTCATAGGATGTGTGGCATGCTCTGAAGTGTGGGGCTAGTGGTGGTCACACTCATCCTCTCATAGGAAATGCTCTCAATGTCACGTATGTTGGAGTCACTCATGTCACTCATGTGGTGGTGGCTCTCCTCACATGGCAATTGGGGCATCTCGTCACATGTGGGTGTCAGAGAGATGTTGGTGCAAATGTCTCCATGATCAATCATGTCGTAGTCGTAGACGTGGATGAAGGCCGAAGATGGCACATCATCACTCTCCTCTAAGACCAAAGATAAGGTCTCATGTGTTGTCTCGTAGCTTGAATCGGAGAATGAGTCCTTTTGGGGCACCGTCTTCATGTAGTTGAAGAGGTTCATGCTCGTCGCTGTGGTCGAAGGGGATGGCCCTTGCTCGACCTTCTTGTCAACGTCTTGTCATTGGAGGCCCATATGATGTGGCACCTCATAGATCATCTCCATGACCTAAGGGAATTTCCCATGCTCAGCCATGTTCTTTGAGGGGCTTCCGAAGATGGAAGTGTAGCCCTTGCTCGTAGGTGGTCGCCTTGTACTTGATGATGTCGATGTAGGCAAACTCGTGGGAAGTAGGCAAAGATGTCGTACGTCTGAAGGCGAAGATGCCTTGATAGCACTTGACAAAGATGCCGAAGTGGTTGTTGTAGCTGTAGCTCTGTCTTGGTGGTGCTCATCTCGCGGTCTTCTCTTATGGTCATGAAGTTTGGACTTGGCGTGAAGTAGGGCTTGTTGGGACTTGTAGGGAGGCGCATCTTGAGCATCTTCATGTTGATGGTGTCGTTGTCGTGCTTGAGCTCAATGTAGATGTCCTTCTGTTTGAAATATGCCCTAGAGACAATAATAAAATGGTTATTATTATATTTCCTTGTTCATGATAATTGTCTATTGTTCATGCTATAATTGTGTTATCCAGAAATCGTAATACATGTGTGAATACATAGACCACAGCATGTCCCTAGTGAGCCTCTAGTTGACTAGCTCGTTGATCAATAGATGGTTACGGTTTCCTGACCATGGACATTGGATGTCATTGATAACGGGATCACATCATTAGGAGAATGGTGTGATGGACAAGACCCAATCCTAAGCATAGTGCAAGATCATGTAGTTCGTCTGCTAGAGCTTTTCTGAATGTCAAATATCATTTCCTTAGACCATGAGATTGTGCAACTCCCGGATACCGTAGGAGTGCTTTGGGTGTACCAAACGTCACAACGTAACTGGGTGGCTATAAAGGTGCACTACAGGTATCTCCGAAAGTGTCTGTTGGGTTGGCATGAATCGAGACTGGGATTTGTCACTCTGTATGACGGAGAGGTATCTCTGGGCCTACTCGGTAATGCATCATCATAATGAGCTCAGTGTGACTAAGTAGTTGGTCACAGAATCATGCCTTACAGAATGAGTAAAGTGACTTGCCGGTAACGAGATTGAATGAGGTATTGGGATACCGATGATCGAATCTCGGGAAAGTAACATACCGATTGACAAAGGGAATTGTATACGGGATTGCTTGAATCCTCGACATCGTGGTTCATCCGATGAGATCATCGTGGAACATGTGGGAGCCAACATGGGTATCCAGATCCCGCTATTGCTTATTGGCCGGAGAGTTGTCTCGGTCATGTCTGCATGGTTCCCGAACCCGTAGGGTCTACACACTTAAGGTTCGATGATGCTAGGGTTATTTGGAAGACTTGTATGTGATTACCGAATGTTGTTCGGAGTCCCGGATGAGATCTCTGACGTCACGAGAAGTTCCGGAATGGTCCGGAGGTGAAGATTTATATGTAGGAAGTTGTCATACGGTCACCGGAATGGTTCGGGGGCATATCGGTATTGTACCGGGGCCACCGGAGGGGTTCCGGGGGTCCACCGGGAGGGGCCACCTCTCTCGGAGGGCCTAATGGGCCGTAGAGGAAAGGGAACCAGCCCTACATGGGCTGGGCGCATCCCCCCTTGGGCCCATGCACCTAGGGTTGGGGGGAAACCCTAAAGGGGGCGCCCCCTTGCTTGGGGGGCAAGCCCCCTCCCCGTGGCCGCCGCCCCCCCTCTAGATCTCATCTAGTGGGGGCCGGCCCCCTTCCTCCTTCCCCTATAAATAGAGGGGCAAGGGGAGGGCTGCACACCACATCCAAGGAGCAGCCACTCCCCTCCCCAACACCTCTCCTCCTCCGCAAGAGCTTGGCGAACCCCTGCCGGAGTACTGCTGCTCCACCACCACCACGCCGTCGTGTTGCTGTTGGAGCCCTCTTCCTCGACCTCTCCCTCCTCCTTGTTGGATCAAGGCACGGGAGACGTCCTCACTCTGTACGTGTGTTGAACGCGGAGGTGCCGTCCGTTCGGCGCTAGGATCATCGGTGATTTGGATCACGACGAGTACGACTCCATCAACCCCGTTCTCTTGAACGCTTCCGCTCGCGATCTAAAAGGGTATGTAGATGCACTCCTCTCCCTCTCGTTGCTATATGACTCCATACATTGATCTTGGTGATGTGTAGAAAATTTTAAATTTCTGCTACGATCCCCAACAGTGGCATCATGAGCTAGGTCTATGCGTAGTTTCTATGCACGAGTAGAACACAAGTTGTTGTGGGCGTCGATTTTGTCAATTTACTTGCCGTTACTAGTCTTATCTTGACTCGGTGGCATCATGGGATGAAGCGGCCTGTACCGACCTTACACATACGCTTACGTGAGACTGGTTTCACCGACTGACATGCACTAGTTGCATAAGGTGGCTAGCGGGTGTCTGTCTCTCCCACTTTAGTCGGATCGGATTCGATGAAAAGGGTCCTTATGAAGGGTAAATAGAAATTGGCATATCACGTTGTTGTTTTTGGCGTAGGTAAGAAACGTTCTTGCTAGAAACCTATAGAAGCCACGTAAAAACTTGCAACAACAATTAGAGGACGTCTAACTTGTTTTTGCAGCATATGCCGTGTGATGTGATATGGCCAAAAGGATGTGATGAATGATATATGTGATGTATGAGATTGATCATGTTCTTGTAATAGGAATCACGACTTGCATGTCGATGAGTATGACAACCGGCAGGAGCCATAGGAGTTGTCTTAATTTATTTATGACCTGCGTGTCAACTTATACGTCATGTAATTACTTTACTTTATCGCTAACCGTTAGCCATATTAGTAGAAGTAATAGTTGAAGAGACAACTTCATGAAGACACGATGATGGAGATCATGATGATGGAGATCATGGTGTCATGCCGGTGACGACGATGATCATGGCGCCCCGAAGATGGAGATCAAAAGGAGCAAAATGATATTGGCCAGATCATGTCACTATTTGATTGCATGTGATGTTTATCATGTTTTACATCTTATTTGCTTAGAATGATGGTAGCATAAATAAGATGATCCCTCGCAATAATTTCAAGAAAGTGTTCCCCCTAACCGTGCACCGTTGCTAAGGTCCGTTGTTCTGAAGCACCACGTGATGATCGGGTGTGATAGGTTCTAACGTTCGCATACAACGGGTGTAAGCCAGATTTACACACGCAAAACACTTAGGTTGACTTGACGAGCCTAGCATGTACAGACATGGCCTTGGAACACGGAAGACCGAAAGGTCGAACATGAGTCGTATAGAAGATACGATCAACATGAAGATGTTCACCGATGATGACTAGTCCGTCTCACATGATGATCGGACACGGCCTAGTTGAATCAGATCATGTATCACTTAGATGACTAGAGGGATGTCTATCTGAGTGGGAGTTCATCGATTAGATGAACTTAATTATCATGAACTTAGTCTAAAATCTTTACAATATGTCTTGTAGATCAAATGGCCCACGCTAATGTTGTCCTCAACTTCAACGCGTTCCTAGAGAAAACCAAGCTGAAACACGATGGTAGCAACTATACGGATTGGGTCCGGAACTTGAGGATCATCCTCATAGCTGCCAAGAAAGCGTATGTCCTCAAAGCACCGCTAGGTGAAGCACCACCCCCAGCAAACCAAGACGTTATGAACGCTTGGCAGTCCCGTGTTGATGATTACTCCATGGTTCAGTGCGGCATGCTTTACAGCTTAGAACCGGGGCTCCAGAAGCGTTTTGAGCAACATGGAGCATATGAGATGTTCCAAGAGCTGAAAATGGTTTTCCAAGCTCATGCCCGGGTCGAGAGATATGAAGTCTCCGATAAGTTCTACAATTGTAAGATGGAGGAGAATAGTTCCGTCAGCGAGCACATACTCAAAATGTTTGGGTTGCACAACCGCTTGTCTCAGCTAGGAGTTAATCTACCGGATGATGCGGTCGTTGACAGAATCCTTCAGCCGCTCCCACCTAGCTACAAGAGCTTTGTGATGAACTTCAATATGCAGGGGATGGAAAAGACCATTCCTGAGGTATATTCAATGCTGAAATCAGCGGAGGTGGAAATCAAAAAGGAACATCAAGTGTTGATGGTGAATAAAACCACTAAGTTCAAGAAAGGCAAGGGTAAAAATAACTTCAAGAAGGACGGCAAGGGAGTTGCCGCTCCCGGTAAGCAAGCTGCCGGGAAGAAGCCAAAGAATGGACCCAAGCCCGAGACTGGGTGTTTTTATTGCAAGGGAAGTGGTCACTACAAGCGGAACTGCCCAAATACTTTGCGGACAAGAAGGCCGACAACACTAAAGGTATATGTGATATACATGTAATTGATGTGTACCTTACTAGTACTCGTAGTAGCTCCTGGGTATTTGATACCGGTGCGGTTGCTCACATTTGTAACTCAAAGCAGGAGCTGCGGAATAAGCGGAGGCTGGCGAAGTATGAGGTGACGATGCGCGTCGGGAATGGTTCCAAGGTCGATGTGATCGCCGTCGGCACGCTACCTCTACATTTACCTACGGGATTAGTTTTAAACCTCAATAATTGTTCTTTAGTGCCAGCTTTGAGCATGAACATTGTATCAGGATCTCGTTTAATACGAGATGGCTACTCATTTAAATCCGAGAATAATGGTTGTTCTATTTATATGAGAGATATGTTTTATGGTCATGCTCCACTGGTGAATGGTTTATTCTTAATGAATCTCGAACATGATGTTACACATATTCATAGTGTGAATACCAAAAGATGTAAGGTTGATAATGATAGTCCCACATACTTGTGGCACTGCCGCCTTGGTCACATAGGTGTCAAACGCATGAAGAAGCTCCATGCAGATGGACTTTTGGAGTCTCTTGATTATGAATCATTTGACACGTGCGAACCATGCCTCATGGGCAAAATGACCAAGACTCCGTTCTCCGGAATAATGGAGCGGGCAACCAACTTATTGGAAATCATACATACTGATGTGTGCAGTCCAATGAGTGTTGAGGCTTGCGGTGGCTATCGTTATGTTCTCACCCTCACTGATGACTTGAGTAGATATGGGTATGTCTACTTAATGAAACACAAGTCTGATACCTTTGAAAAGTTCAAGGAATTTTAGAGTGAGGTTGAGAATCAACGTGACAGGAAAATGAAGTTCTTACGATCATATCGTGGGGGAGAATATTTGAGTCACGAATTTGGCACGCACTTAAGGAAATGTGAAATAGTTTCACAACTCACGCCGCCTGGAACACCTCAGCGTAATGGTGTGTCCGAACGTTATAATCGCACTCTATTGGATATGGTGCGATCTATGATGTCTCTTACCGATCTACAGCTGTCATTTTGGGGCTATGCTTTAGAGACTGCCGCATTCACTTTAAATAGGGCTCCGTCGAAATCCGTTGAGACGACACCGTATGAATTATGGTTTGGGAAGAAACCTAAGCTGTCATTTCTAAAAGTTTGGGGATGCGATGCTTATGTGAAGAAACTTCAACCTGAAAAGCTCGAACCCAAATCGGAAAAATGCGTCTTCATAGTATACCCTAAAGAAACTATTGGGTATACCTTCTACCTCAGATCCGAAGGCAAAATCTTTGTTGCCAAGAATGGATCCTTTCTAGAGAAAGAGTTTCTCTCGAAAGAAGTAAGTGGGAGGAAAGTAGAACTTGATGAAGTATTGCCTCTTGAACCGGAGAGTGGCGCAGCTCAGGAAAATGTTCCCGAGGTTCCTGCACCGACTAGAGAGGAAGTTAATGATGATGATCATGAAACTTCATATCAAGTTGCTACTGAACTTCGTCGGTCCACAAGGACACATTCCGCACTAGAGTGGTACGGCAACCCTGTCCTGGAAATCATGTTGTTGGACAATGGTGAACCTTCGAACTATGAAGAAGCGATGGCAGGCCCAGATTCCAACAAATGGCTGGAAGCCCCGAGATAGGATCCATGTATGAAAACGTAGTATGGACTTTGACTGACTTGCCCGTTGATCGGCGAGCCATAGAAAATAAATGGATCTTTAAGAAGAAGACAGACGCGGATGGTAATGTGACCATCTATAAGGCCCGGCTTGTCGCTAAGGGTTATCGACAAGTTCAAGGGGTTGACTACAATGAGACTTTCTCACCCGTAGCGAAGCTGAAGTCCGTCCGAATCATGTTAGCAATTGCCGCATTCTATGATTATGAGATATGGCAAATGGACGTCAAAACGGCATTCCTTAATGGTTTCCTTAAGGAAGAATTGTATATGATGCAGCTGGAAGGTTCTGTCGATCCTAAGAATACTTACAAGGTGTGTAAGCTCCAATGCTCAATCTATGGGCTGGTGTAAGCATCTCGGAGTTGGAACATTCGATTTGATGAGATGATCAAAGCGTTTGGGTTTACGCAGACTTATGGAGAAGCCTGTGTTTACAAGAAAGTGAGTGGGAGCTCTGTAGCATTTCTCATATTATATGTGGATGACATACTATTGATGGGAAATGATATAGAATTCTTGGAAAGCATAAAGGCCTACTTGAACAAGTGTTTTTCATTTAAGGATCTTGGAGAAGCTGCTTATATATTAGGCATCAAGATCTATAGAGATAGATCGAGACGCCTCATTGGTCTTTCACAAAGTACGTACCTTGACAAGATACTGAAGAAGTTCAATCTGGATCAGTCCAAGAAGGGGTTCTTTCCTGTGTTGCAAGGTACGAGATTGAGCACGGCTCAATGCCCGACCACGACAGAAGATAGAGAAAAGATGAGTGTCGTCCCCTATGCCTCAGCCATAGGGTCTATTATGTATGCCATGATGTGTACCAGACCTGATGTAAACCTTGCCGTAAGTTTGGTAGGAAGGTACCAAAGTAATCCCGGCATGGAACACTGGACAGCGGTCAAGAATATCCTGAAGTACCTGAAAAGGACTAAGGATATGTTTCTCATTTATGGAGGTGACGAAGAGCTCGTCGTAAAGGGTTACATCGATGCTAGCTTCGACACAGATCTGGATGACTCTAAGTCACAAACCGGATACATGTATATTTTGAATGGTGGGGCAGTCAGCTGGTGCAGTTGCAAGCAAAGCGTCGTGGCGGGATCTACATGTGAAGCGGAGTACATGGCAGCCTCGGAGGCAGCACAAGAAGCAATCTGGGTGAAGGAGTTCATTACCGACCTAGGACTTATTCCCAATGCGTCGGGCCCGATGACTCTCTTCTGTGACAACACTTGAGCTATTGCCCTTGCCAAGGAGCCCAGGTTTCACAGGAAGACCAGGCATATCAAGCGTCACTTCAACTCCATATGTGAAAATGTTCAAAATGGAGACATAGATATTTGTAAAGTGCATACGGACCTGAATATCGCAGATCCGTTGACTAAACCTCTCCCTCGAGCAAAACATGATCAACACCAAAATCTCTTTGGGTGTTCGATTTATCCCAATGTAACTAGATTATTGACTCTAGTGCAAGTGGGAGACTGTTGGAAATATGCCCTAGAGGCAATAATAGTATGGTTATTATTATATTTCCTTGTTCATGATAATTGTCTATTGTTCATGCTATAATTGTGTTATCCGGAAATCGTAATACATGTGTGAATACATAGACCACAACATGTCCCTAGTGAGCCACTAGTTGACTAGCTCGTTGATCAATAGATGGTTACGGTTTCCTGACCATGGACACTGGATGTCATTGATAACGGGATCACATCATTAGGAGAATGATTTGATGGACAAGACCCAATCCTAAGCATAGCACAAGATCGTGTAGTTCATCTGCTAGAGCTTTTCTGAATGTCAAGTATCATTTCCTTAGACCATGAGATTGTGCAACTCCCGGATACCGTAGGAGTACTTTGGGTGTACCAAACGTCACAACGTAACTGGGTGGCTATAAAGGTGCACTACAGGTATCTCCGAAAGTGTCTGTTGGGTTGGCATGAAACGAGACTGGGATTTGTCACTCCATATGATGGAGAGGTATCTTTGGGCCCACTCGGTAATGCATCATAATAATGAGCTCAGTGTGACTAAGTAGTTGGTCATGGGATCATGCATTACGGAACGAGTAAAGTGACTTGCCGGTAACAAGATTGAACGAGGTATTGGGATACCGACGATCAAATCTCGGGCAAGTAACGTATCGATTGACAAAGGGAATTGTATACGGGATTGCTTGAATCCTCGACATCATGGTTCATCCGATGAGATCATCGTGGAACATGTGGGAGCCAACATGGGTATCCAGATCCTGCTGTTGGTTATTGGCCGGAGAGTTGTCTCGGTCATGTCTGCATGGTTCCCGAACCCGTAGGGTCTACACACTTAAGGTTCGATGACGCTAGGGTTATTAGGAAGACTTGTATGTGATTACCAAATGTTGTTCGGAGTCCCGGATGATACCCCAGACGTCACGAGGAGTTTCGGAATGGTCCGGAGGTGAAGATTTATATGTAGGAAGTTGTCATACGGTCACCGGAATGGTTCGGGGGCATATCGGTATTGTACCGGGGCCACCGGAGGGGTTCCGGGGGTCCACCAGGAGGGGCCACCTCTCTCGGAGGGCCTAATGGGCCATAGAGGAAAGGGAACCAGCCCTACATGGGCTGGGCGCATCCCCCCTTGGGCCCATGCGCCTAGGGTTGGGAGGAAACCCTAAGGGGGGGCGCCCCCCTTGCTTGGGGGGCAAGCCCCCTCCCCTTGGCCGCCGCCCCCCTCTAGATCTCATCTAGAGGGGGCCGGCCCCCTTCCTCCTTCCCCTATAAATAGAGGGACAAGGGGAGGGCTACACACCACATCCAAGGCGCAGCCCCTCCCCTCCCCAACACCTCTCCTCCTCCGCAAGAGCTTGGCGAAGCCCTGCCGGAGTACTGCTGCTCCACCACCACCACGCCATCGTGCTGCTGTTGGAGCCCTCTTCCTCAACCTCTCCCTCCTCCTTGCTGGATCAAGGCGCGAGAGACGTCCTCGCTCCATACGTGTGTTGAACGCGGAGGTGCCGTCCGTTCGGCGCTAGGATCATCGGTGATTTGGATCACGACGAGTACGACTCCATCAACCCCGTTCTCTTGAACGCTTCCGCTCGTGATCTACAAGGGTATGTAGATGCACTCCTCTCCCTCTCGTTGCTAGATGACTCCATAGATTGATCTTGGTGATGCGTAGAAAATTTTAAATTTCTGCTACGATCCCCAACACCTTCGTCATCGTCATGCACATGTTGCTTGGAGGTTACTTGCCCTTCATGACGATGTGTATCACGAACGTGATGGTGGTCGCCATGGAGATGTGGACGTGGACGAATTGTGCTTGTATCATTTCTGCGCTCCGAAGACTTGTGACTTGAATGTCGCTGCCTTGAGGATGATGAAGGGGAAGAACGGTTGATCAACAAGGCCCGAATCTCCTCCATCCTTGCATCTTGCTCCTCCTTTTGTGCGGAAAGCTTGTTGTCGATATAGTCCCTTTTCCTTGCTTCGGAGTGACGAATGTCGTTGGAGAGGTTCTCGATGCGCTCTCGCAATCTTGATTGTGTGCCTTGCATTTGTCGTTGTAGATCGAAGATTCACGCTTTGGTGATGTAGTTGTTCACGCCGTCATTGTTGTGGAAGACCGGAGATGAAATGCCTTGCCTATCCATCACAAGACTCGAGCAAATATGAGTGGGAGAAAGAGAAGAACTTATACCAAATGTACCTTGACTGATGTTGAAGATGGATCAATGATCACTCAATGATGTAACAAGGAAATAGCACAATTGGTACCAATTCTTGTCGGTTTCTCACACCTACACAAGTAAGGCTAATGGTGGAGCTCGATGAGGATAGTGGCACAAAACATTTGATGCCAAATGTTAGCAAGAGTCAATAATGTTGAAAGAGATTCACAAATTTGCAAGTGAAACAAGTAGACCAATAGCAATATGTGGTACACAGAAACACACACACACGGATAGATAAATGGGGTCGTGCAACCAAGGAATGAGCACAAAATGTGGAATCCATAGAAAACGCTCGTGTTGCACAACTCAAGAGAGACGCTAGAACGATTGCTTTGTAGGCGGATACGACACTTGTGCACAACCTATAAGATGCAAAATGGATAAACCTTCTATCCCAAGTATGTTATATGTGTATGGTTCCCGATGTTATGATCCAAGATGATCGGATATGACAATCTTATATGCAATGGGGTATGATACTATGGCACTTGCTTACTAGCTTCTTTGCTCTTTATATTTTGCTTAAAAGCTTATTCTCTTTTCTTTTTTTTTGTATATGGCCACCATGCGAAATGCACAAACCAAGATAGCAATTGGGTATATATGGGAACAGTCTTGTGACACAAGGGATGATATGATACCAATATGATATGGTATGTATGCAATGTATGGTGTAGATCACTAATGTGCACAAGTAACGTTGCCGGCAATACTCAAATGGCTAGTCTCGATAGGCAGGTGACGCAAAATGGGCTAGGGTTTATCAATGCAATGGCAAGGGAATATACAATGGAGGGATACCATGATACCAAGATGATATGGAGGTTACCGTCCTTGGTGATGATGAGTGGCGGTGATCTTGATGGAGATACCAAGATGATGGAGACTCGTCCCTAAGTAGACGAAACAACTTAGGAAACAGAAAAACCGCGAACTAAAAATCTCAAATGTCAAATGGTGGTAGTGGGATGTGGTGGTGGTGTTGCGGAAGCTCAATGGAATTGCGGAATGGCAATGATGGGTAGTGGAGTACGCAATGTGGAAATGGAGGGTAAGGTGGTGTACTATACACGGTGTCGGAGTTGTAAGCACGGTCCCTAAGTAGCCAAAACACCTTAGGAGCCACAACTCACAACATAAACAAATTTGGGATAAGTTGGGGTGGTGGAAGTGTATGGTGAGCAAGCCTATGCGGAAGTTATGGTGGTGGTGTTTGATGAAGAAGCAGCCGTCCCTAAGTAGCTAAACACCTTAGGAGACTCAAATCACAACTCAAACAACCACAAATGCTAAGGGGAATAAAATGGGTAAGGTTGCGGAAGTCGGTGCTGGTAATGCAGATGATATGGTGGAAGCCCTAGGCAAAGATGCCAAAATTGTAAAAATTTGATGGAGTCAAATGATGTTGGTAGTACTTTGTGGGAAGGGGGATGTCAAGAGCTACAAAATGAGCTAAAGAACACAAAAATCGGAGTTCGGATGAATTAGTTATGGCCGAAACAAAAATCAGCTGAAGGTGATATCTACAGGTAGTGGACATCCGGAAATAACGGATGTCCGGTCGCCGGATGTTTGGTCGGGTTGGAAATTCGCTAATTTTAGCTCGGCTTAGGGGTTCCGGTCGTCTGGAAAGGTCAGACGTCTAGTGGTTTGTAGCGACCCGACTCAAACGGTCAAGTCTCTGTGCTTCAGTGTCATCCCTGGATCGGTAATGCTGACACACACAATACTCGAGGATTTATAACAAAGTAGCAATCACACACTTATTACATCGAATGTCTCCAAAGAGAACTTATTACAATAAATATGGCTTAAGGCCATCTAATACAATAACAACGGAAGGCTTGGAAGATAAAGTGAGTCCATCAACTCCAATGACATAGCTGAGCTGCACGGCAACGACCTAACGAACCTTACTCCTCGTCTAAAAAATCTGCAACATAATACGTTGCGGCCCGAAAATGGGTCAACACATGGAATATGCTGGCAAAGTAACACAGTAGAGCAAGAACAGAATAATGCTATCACTACATGCGTATTTGGCTGGTGGAAAGCTCTATGGTTACAGTTTTGCGAAAAGCCAATTTTTTCCTATAACAAAGGAATATATTTTTAATTTAACTATCATGGTAGTTAAAACATCATTGAGAAGGTTCCTCCAACTCAATCCCAATTAACGTAATTAACAACCCAACAATATTAAGTTAAAAGTGATGAGATACTTAAGATACTCCAAGTACTAGATACTCAAGATGTCCATAACCGAGGACACGGCTAACCATGATTAGTTTATACACTCTGCAGAGGTTTGCGCGGTTTTCCCCACAAGACTCGATCGCCTCCGTTGAATTTCTCGCACTACATGGTGTTTGAGAAATGGATGACCAAGACAAAATCTTTCAGAAACATTAATTCTCTACTCCGGGCAGACCATACCAAACCTACAACCCACTACCTGTTGATCCACCTCTTCAAGAGCTTCATGTAACTTACTCAACTATGCTAGAGCCCATAATAGCTTGTGGCTGCACACGGAAGTTTCTAGCATGAATCATTTCAGTTCCCTTTGAGCCTGGGTGGCGGTCCATAGGAAAATCACACGGAACCCCGGGATTTCCAAAAAATACAGGCAACACTGGGTTCTCCAGGTGCCTCAATCCACCCAGATGTGTATTCAAGTTGCCACCTTAAGTTAAACCATTATTTAACAATCTCACATCTATCATGGATTTCACTCACCCAAACCACGTCTACGAGCATAGCATAGCATAGCAATATAAGCAATTCGTATAAGTAACTCCCAAGGTTTGAATATAACAGGGTAATAGGTTCTACCCCATCAACTACTTCCCAACCCACATGTTAATGACATCCTAACCATGCAATGTTTGAGGATTGGAACTAATGCATAAAAACTGGGTGACAAAGGGATATGATCAAAGTGTCACTTGCCTTGCCGACGATCCGCGAAACCTAGGGATTCCAAATAACACGCTTCACACTCCGGTAATTCTATCGCAAACAAACAATAGCATACATAAGCAATCAAGCAAAGAAACACGGGTAAATCTCAAATAAGAAGATCTACTAGAAAGTTCAACTTAAGAACTCCGGTTAGCAAAAGAATCAAATCAAACGGAGCAACGAAACTCAAACGGTGAAAGAAACAAGATTCGTTTAGTAATCTGGACCTAGGTCAAATTTTACAGTAGAAAAAGCTTGTTCAAGTTGATTAAATAGAAAGAGGGTCTCGTGATGAAGATCTAGGCACTTGAATCACCTTATTCCGACAAACGAGCAAAAAGATAAACTAGAACGAAAATCGGATCAGAAATCGCGATCAGAAATAATCGCGGAAAAATCCGATAAAAGAAAGCTATTGAACAGGCTAACGAATGAGCGTTCATTGTCTGTAACTAACGAACGAAAACCGTTCGTTGAAACGAACATACGGACGAACGTCCGCTAAAGAGAAGAACCGGAAAAAACCGGTGAACCGAACCAAAAAAATGAACGAGGGTTTTTTCTAAAAAAACCGAATCGATTTTCTTAAAAAAAACGGCGGTGAACGGCTACCTCGTCGATCCGGCAAGACGCGGGAGCGGCGGCGGGGCGAGGCGGCCGCGGGGGCAGCGGTGAGGCGCGGCAGCGGCGACACCGAGGCGCAGCAGAGGCGGGGTGCGGCTGCGGGCGGGGCTGCGGCGGCGGGGTGGTGGTGGTGTCGGTGGCGGAGCTGGGTATTTAAAGGAGGGGGAGAGGTGGCTTGGGGAGGGGGCAAGGGCGGCGGGAGGCGGAGTCCGGTCTCCAGGAGGAAGACGGCGCGCGGGAGGGAGTGGGCCGGCCCGGCTGGGGTTTCGGCCCAGTCGGTGCCCGAGATTTTTTTTAAACAATTTCGCCGACCAGAAAAAAAATCCTAGAAAATAAAATAAAACTCTAAAAATGCCAAAACAAATTTTCACCGTGTAAATAAAATATTTAGAACGAGATGAACATTTTCTTGGCCCTAAAATGCAGTTTTGAAAACGTGCAAATTTTCTAATGCAAACAAAATTGCAATAAAATCCAGATAAAAACAAATATTTGATTTTAATATATTTCCTCCAATATTTCATTTATTTTGGAGAAGTGATATTATCTCCTCTCATATATTTTAATATGAAATATTTTCGGATGGAAAAATAATTAAAACCAAAAATCCTCGTTCCAAAATTTGATAAAAAATAAATTTGAAAACCGGGGAAATCCCCAACTCTCTCCGAGGGTCCTTGAGTTGCTTAGGATTTAAAGGATCGCGAGACGAAATGCAATAAAATATGATATGCAAGAATGATCTATGTATAACATTCCAAATTGAAATTTTGGGATGTTACAAACCTACCCCCCTTAAGATGAATCTCGCCCTCGAGATTCGGGTTGGCTAGAAAATAGGTGTGGGTGGTCTTTGCGAAGATCATCCTCTCGTTCCCAGGTGGCTTCATCCTCATAAGTCAAATCATTGTCGAACTGAATTGCCTCCAAGGGTACGGTATCTCTTAGCAGTATATCGGCCATCTCAGCATGGCACTTCTTCATCTGGGAAACGTGAAACACATCGTGAACTCCTGACAGTCCTTCAGGTAACTTCAACTTGTAGGCAACTTCTCCCATCCATTCCAAAACACGATACGGTCCTACAAATCTCGGGGCTAACTTTCCCTTAACTCCAAAATGTTTCACTCGTCGCAAAGGTGATACTCGCAGATATGCTCTATCTCCAATTCCATAGGTTACCTCCTTGCGCTTTGAATCTGCATAACTCTTCTGTCTGGACTAAGTTATCTCCAGTCTATCTCGAATCAGTTTAACTTTCTCCTCAGACTCTTTGATCAAGTCTGGTCCAAACAACTGTTGGTCTCCTACTTCATCCCACATCAACGGTATTCTGCACCTTCTTCCATATAGGGCTTTGAACGGTGCCATCTTCAAACTGGCTTGGTAACTATTGTTGTATGAGAACTTTGCGTAAGGCAAATTGTCATCCCAACTAGATCCATAGTCTAGCGCACAGGCTCTCAACATGTCCTCCAGAATCTGGTTGACTCTCTCGGTCTGTCCATCGGTCTGTGGGTGAAATGCTGTACTGGACTCCAGTCTCATTCCCAAAGTCTGGTGCAACTGATGCCAAAACTTTGAGGTAAACTGTGTTCCTCTATCTGATACGATGGTCCTCGGAACTCCATGCAGACATACGATACTGGTCATATATATCTTGGCAACTTTGCACTGGTATAAGTTGTTTTCACTGGGATAAAGTGTGCCACTTTGGTCAAGCGGTCAACTACTACCCATATAGAATCATAACCTGATTTGGTCCTGGGCAATCTGGTGATAAAACCCATGCCAAGTTTATCCCACTTCCATTTGGGTATCGACATAGGTTGTAGCAATCCTGCTGGCTTTTGATGCTCTGCCTTCACTCTCTGACATACATCACATACGGCTACATACTCGGCGACATCCTTCTTCATCCCTGTCCACCAGAAATGTTCCTTCAAATCCAAATACATCTTGGTGTTTCCGGGATGTTTCGAATATGGTGAGTCATGAGCCTCCTATAGTATTAATTTCCTGATCTCTATGTTATTGGGCACGTAAACACGGTCCTCAAACCATAAGGTAATCATGCTCATCCTCACGAAAACCTTTGGCCTTTCCTTCGCTCATTTTCTATTTTATCTCGGCAATCTCTTTGTCATCCTTCTGAGCTTCTCGAATCTTTACCAACAATGTAGACTGAACCTCCATTGTTGCAACAAAACCTCTAGGAACAATCTCCAATCGAAGTTCCCGGAGATCCTTTGCTAACTCTTTCGACAATCCCGTGCTCTCTAGGTTATTAGCATAACTCCTCCGGCTCAAAGCGTCTGCTACGACATTGGCCTTTCCTTGATGATAGTGAAGCTTCATGTCATAATCCTTTATGAGCTCCAGCCATCTCCTCTGCCTAAGGTTCAGTTCCTTCTGTGTGAAAATGTACTTCAAACTCTTATGATCCGTGTACACATCACAATGATTTCCAATAAGGCAATGTCTCCAAGTCTTCAACGCATGCACTACGACTGCTAGCTCCAAATCATGCGTAGCATAATTCAACTCATGTGGTTTTAGTTGTCGTGAGGCATACGAAATAACTCTTCCGTCCTGCATTAGCACACTTCCAAGTCCTAGGCGAGAGGCGTCGCAATACAGTTGGAAATCCTTATGTATATCTGGTAGTGTCAACACTGGGGCTGTAGTCAAATGTTTCTTCAGCTCCTGGAAACTTGCCACCCAATCTTCCGTCCAGTTAAACTTGGTATGCTTCTTCAATAATTCTGTCATTCGCTTCGTGATCTTGGAAAAATTCTCAATGAATCTCCGATAGTATCCTGCGAGTCCAAGAAAACTGTGAATCTCGCTAACTGAAGTGGGTGCCAACCATTCAGTGACTGACTGAATCTTGGTGGGGTCTACTGCTATACCTTATCCTGATATAACATGTCCAAGGAATCCGACTTCCTTCAACAAAAACTCGCATTTGCTGAACATTTGCATACAACTGGTGTTCCCTAAGTTTCTCAAGAACTAAACGCAAATGCTCCTTGTGCTCCTCCTCATTCTTCGAATATACCATTATATCATCAATGAACACCACAACAAACTTATCCAAATATTCCATGAATACTTTGTTCATCATGCTCATGAAGTAGGCAGGGGCGTTAGTCAGTCCAAACGACATGACCGTATATTCGTATAACCCATACCGTGTGGTGAATGCTGTCTTTGGTATATCTTTCTCTCATATCTTCAATTGATGATATCTTGATCGCAGGTCGATCTTCGAAAACACCTTAGCTCCTTGCAGCTGATAAACAGATCATTGATCATCGGCAATGGGTACTTGTTCTTGATCGTCACTTCATTCAAGGCTCGATAATCAACAACCATTCTTAGGGACTTATCCTTCTTCTCAACCAAAAGCACTTGGGCTCCCCATGGTGGTGAACTCCGTCGAATGTAAGCTTTCTCCAATAACTCCTTGATCTGTTTCTTAATCTCCTCTAGATCATTCACGGGCATCTGATAGGGTCTCTTGGATATTGGCCCTGTGCCTGGCAATAGCTCTATCAAAAACTCGATATCTCGATCCGGTGGCATGCCTGGTAACTCCTCGGGGAAAACATCCGGGTAATCCTTTACTACAGGCACTTCCCCCTGAACAACTCCCATGAGGGTATTTACTTGGCTACTTCTTGGCACATGCCTAGATACATACTTGATCCTTTTTCCCTCAGGGGTGGTGAGACAAATCGACTTGCTAACACAGTCAATGCTTCCTCCATACTTTGACATCCAGTCCATTCCTAATATCACAACCAATCCTTGTGACTCCAAGATAATTAGGTCGGAAGGAAAAACATGGTTGCCAATGGTTAAGGGTATCTCGTCGCACCATCGACTAGCCATATACTCTGCTCCAGGTGAACTTACTAACAGAGGGGTCCTAAGGGTTTGGGTTGGTAGTGTAACCTTATCCACGAATTCCCTTGATATGTATGAGTGCGATGCACCAATATCAAAAGAACAAGAGCGGTAAATGACTTAACCAAAAACTTACCTCTAACCGCGTCTGGCTGCTCTTCCACCTCCTCCACGTTAACGTGGTTCACTTGTCCTTTGTTGAATGGATTGGGCTTCTTCCAAGTGCTCCCATTTCCGTTTCCATTCTTCCCTTCAGGTCACTCCGTGGCATAGTCTCCAGTCTTCCCGCACTTGAAACAAGTAACGTGGCTTAGGTCTCTCTTGGTGGGTGTGGCTGGATTGGAGCGATTCTGATTGTTGCTTGCTCCATTCCCATTCCCATTCCTTGGGCCACTATGGTTATGGTTACTTCATCCATTATGGGTGTGGCCTCCATGGTTATGAACAAGTCCTCCCGAGTTCGGGGTTAGGCGAGGCTTCTGCTGAGCTCCTGAGTTATATCTCCCTTGTCCATACTTCCTCTTACGGTTCTCAATCTGTTGCTGCTTCCCTTCAATCATAAGAGCCTTATCTACCAAATCCTGGTAGTTTTTGAATGTTGCCACCATCAACTGCATGATCATCTCATCATTCAGCCCTTCCATAAACTTCTCCTGCTTTGCGGCATCTGTGGCCACATCATCAGGGGCATAGCGAGATAACTTGCTAAACTCATCCGCGTACTGAGCCACAGTACGGTTCCCCTAGCGTATGTTGCGAAACTCACGCTTCTTCATACTCATTGCTCCTGTTGAAACATGGGCTGTATGGAAGGCTTACTGAAACTGGTCCCATGTCACCGTGGCTATAGGGTAGGTGACAGTGTAATTCTCCCACCATGAGGCTGCTGGTCCATCCAACTGATGTGCGGCAAAATGCACCTTCTCAGCATCGATACATCCTGCAGTGGTTAACTCCCTTCCAATCTTGCGGAGCCAATCATCTGCTACTATAGGCTCGGTGCCACTGGAAAACACCGGCGGCTGCAACCTTAGAAAATGGGCTAAGTTGTCAACTGGTGGTGGTGGTGGTGGATTGTTGTTGTTGTTGTTGTTGCCTTGGTTCTGGACTAACAACTGCATCAGGGTATTCTTTTGCTGGATCAACTGAGTGAGCTCGGGTGGGAAAGCAAATCCGGGGTCACGTCTCGGAGGCATCTGATGGGTTTAGAGGGGAGAGATTAGAATAGAATGAGGTCTAATAAGAAAGCACTACCCATATGCACATGAGACAAACACAAACATATCACTCAATCAATCAAGCAAGGGCATACAATCGGTCTAGAACTATCGCAAAAGTGCTCGGACTACAATATTTACATGGTGGATTACTACTACTTATGTGGTGGTCTACTAAAAATATTCCTCGGTTGAAGACTCCATGATGTCTGCTCCAGCTTCGTCTTTAAAGTCATCATCGCTAAGGTCGGAGTCGGTGTCGTCAATGATGATGTAGTCCTCCGGGCCAATCTCCTTGGGTTCTTTGTCTTCTCCTCCTGGTGCAGGGTCTCCCAGGAATACTCCTAGCTTCCTTTCCAGATTGTCATTCTTCTCCACTAGTATGATGATTTCTTCCTCATAATCTTCATGTGTAGCCTTGAGTTCTTCCTCTAGTTCCGTGATCCTAGTCACTGCCTTCTTCAGATCTATCATGCCTGCGCACATCTGATTCTCCTAGCGTCGAATGTGCTGGTTTAGTTCCTGGGTGAAAGCTGCAATTGATCTATCCTTCCTGGTGCTGATCATGTCCCATTGCTTGTCTCGGCGCCCACAAATCTGATAGATAGTATCCTTAAGCTCCTTGTGATAAACTTCTCCAATGCGTCCCATGGTGATGTGAGCTGCCATACTCTTTCATAGACTCCAGGTTGGTGCATCAAAGGAAAACTCTATGTGTTTAGTGACTGGCGTGAAGGTCCTTCCGGGAACTAGAATTTGAATCATCCATCGCTCCTCTTCTGGTAAAGTGGCGTTGTAAGTCCCGGTGAAGCTTGGTATTCCTATGTTCAGGTACCTAGTGACTTCCTTCAAGTGTCATCCAAAAGGAGCTTCCTCATCCGGTTGTGCAAACTTGTTCCTTGCATCCGCCATCCTAAAGAGTAGAAAATGGAGAGGAGTCAGAAATGGGAAGAGAATAGTGATCTATAGTTTTAGCTTAGAGGTCGTGTCCTACACTTAGTGTGTGCTCTGATACCATCTTGTAGAGACCCGACGTCAAATGGTCAAGTCTCTGTGCTTCAGTGTCATCCCTGGATCGGTAATGCTGACACACACAGTACTCGAGGATTTATAATAGAGTAGCAATCACACACTTATTACATCGAATGTCTCCAAAGAGAACTTATTACAATAAATATGGCTTAAGGCCATCTAATACGATAACAGCGGAAGGCTTGGAAGATAAAGTGAGTCCATCAACTCCAACGGCATAGCTGAGCTGCATGGCAATGACCTAACGAACCTTACTCCTCGTCTGAAAAATCTGCAACATAATATGTTGCGGCCCAAAAACGGGTCAGCACATGGAATATGCTGGCAAAGTAACACAGTAGAGCAAGAACAGTATAATGCTATAACTACATGCATATTTGGCTGGTGGAAAGCTCTATGGTTACAATTTTGCGAAAAGCCAATTTTTCCCTACAACAAAGGAATAGATTTTTAATTTCACTATCATGGTAGTTGAAGCATCATTGAGAAGGTTCCTCCAACTCAATTCCAATTAAAGTAATTAACAACCCAACAATATTAAGTTAAAAGTGATGAGATACTTATGATACTCCAAGTACTAGATACTCAAGATGTCCATAACCGGGGAAAAGGCTAACCATGATTAGTTTGTACACTCTACAGAGGTTTGGGCACTTTTCCCCACAAGACTCGATCGCCTCCGTTGAATTTCTCGCACTACATGGTGTTTGAGAAACGAATGACCGAGACATAGTCTTTCAGAAACATTAACTCTCTACTCCGGGCAGACCATACCAAACCTACAACCCACTACCTGCTGATCCACCTCTTCAAGAGCTTCACGTAACTTACTCAACTATGCTAGAGCCCATAATAGCTTGTGGCTGCACACTGAAGTTTCTAGCATGAATCATCTCAGTTCCCTTTGAGCCTGGGTGGCGGTCCATAGGAAAATCACACGGAACCCCGGGATTTCCAAAAAATGCAGGCAACACTGGGTTCTCCAGGTGCCTCAATGCACCCAGATGTGTATTCAAGTTGCCACTTTAAGTTAAACCATTATTTAACAATCTCACATCTGTCATGGATTTCACTCACCCAAACCACGTCTACGAGCATAACATAGCAATATAAGCAATTGGTATAAGTAACTCCCAAGGTTTGAATATAACGGGGTAATAGGTTCTACCTCATCAACTATTTCCCAACCCACATGTTAATGACATCCTAACCATGCAATGTTTGAGGATTGGAACTAATGCATAAAAACTGGGTGATAAAGCAATATGATCAAAGTGTTACTTGCCTTGCTGACGATCCGCGAAACCTAGGGATTCAAAACAACACGCTTCGCACTCCGGGAATTCTATCGCAAACAAGCAATAGCATACATAAGCAATCAAGCAAAGAAACACGGGTAAATCTCAAATAAGAAGATCTAGCAGAAACTTCAACTTAAGAACTCCGGTTAGCAAAAGAATCAAATCAAACGGAGCAACGAAACTCAAACGGCGAAAAAACAAGATCCGTTTACTAATATGGACCCAGGTCAAATTTTACAGTAGCAAAAGCTTGTTCAAGTTGATTAAACAGAAAGAGGGCCTCGAGACGAAGATCTAGGCGCTTGAATCGCCTGATTTCGACAAACGAGCGAAAAGATAAACTAGAACGAAAATTGGATCAGAAATCGCGATCAGAAATAATCGTGGAAAATCCAATAAAAGAAAGCTGACGAACAGGCTAACGAACGAGCTTTCGTTGTCTGTAACTAACGAGCGAAAACCGTTCGTTGAAACGAACGTACGGATGAATGTTCGCTAAAGAGAAGAACCGAAAAAAAACCGGTGAACCGAACAAAGAAATACGAACCAAGTTTTTTTCTAAAAAAACGAATCGGTTTTCTTAAAAAAACCGGCGGCGAACGGCTACCTCGTCGGTCCGGTGAGACGCGGGAGCGGCGGCGGCGGCGAGGCGTGGAAGAGGCGGGGCTACGGCGGCTGGGTGG
>NC_041388.1:69800546-69848119 GCF_002162155.2 Triticum dicoccoides
TAAAGGAGGGGGGAGAGGTGGCTTGGGGAGGGGGCAAGGGCGGCGGGAGGCGGAGTCCGGCTTAGACTTTGTCCGAGTCGGCGGCGGCGGCGCGGCGGCCGGTCTCCAGGAGGGAGACGGCGCGCGGGAGGGAGTGGGCCGGCCCGGCTGGGGTTTCGGCCCAGTCGGTGCGCGAGGATTTTTTTTAAAACAATTTCATCGAACAGAAAAAAATCCTAGAAAATAAAATAAAACTCTAAAAATGCCAATACAAATTTTCATCGTCTAAATAAAATATTTAGAACGAGATGAACATTTTCTTGGCCCTAAAATGCAGTTTTGAAAACGTGCAATTTTTCTAATGCAAACGAAATTGCAATAAAATCCAAATAAAAACAAATATTTGATTTTAATATTTTTCCTCCAATATTTCATTTATTTTAGAGAGGTCTTATTATCTCCTCTCATATATTTTAATATGAAATATTTTTGGAGGGAAAAATAATTAAAACCAAAAATCCTCGTTCCAAAATTTGATAAAAATCAAATTTGAAAACCGGGGAAATCCCCAACTCTCTCCGAGGGTCCTTGAGTTGCTTTGGATTTCGAGGATCACGAGACGAAATGCAACAAAATATGATATGCAAGAATGATCTATGTATAACATTCCAAATTGAAAATTTGGGATGTTACATGGTTCCTGCGGCTCCGGACGTCCGGTAAAGGGCTAGTCGTCCGGTGGGTCAGGGTCAACGCGAGATGCGAGATCCGGGGCGTGATTTTGGGCGGAATTTGGGGATTTTGGGGTCAAAATTGATGAGATTTCATGGGTGAGAGATGGGGAAAATTGGGCGATGCTAGATCCACTTGAAACCAAGCAAATCCATGGATCAAAATCAACAAAACTTCGTCAAACTAACAAATCACAAAAAAAAATTGGGGCTATTTCTGGTGGGATTTCCAAAATTGGGGAAGAACACAACAAAATTAGGCTAGAAAACAAAGAGGGGAGGCTTCGAAATTGTGATCAACGTGGCTCATGATACCAAGATGATGTAGGGTGGAACCCTATACGGCCGATCTTTCACAAAAGGAGCGGATCCCGCGAAGAACACGAGGGAAATCACAAGGGGAAACACGAGAGAATCACTCAAACCAACAAGAACGATCACACATGTGCTAGATCCTCGAAACACGAGAGGAGATACAAGATCCAAAGTCAACAAGGGATGATACAAAGGGTAGCCGGTTCTTCTCCGTGAGGAGGTCTTGAATCCACAAGGGGATCTTCCCGTAAAGGGGTCTTGAATCCAAGGTGGATCTTCTCCGAAGAGGGGTCGCGGTCTCTCTCAAGGAGTAGATATGATATGGATGAGCGAAGCTCTATCTCACAAATGAGCTAACACAACGCTAACCCTCAAATGGAGGAGGTGGAGGAGTATATATAGTCTAGGGCCACGAAGGGGTAAGTGAGGGCGAAGGGATACATGGGGCCGACCCGATACACTGCGCACAGACAGGCGTCGGACGTCCGACGGGTATCGGACGTCTGGTGGTTCGCAAGGGTCCGGTCGTCCGGTACTTGTCGGACGTCCGGCGTTTTGGCTCGGGAAAGCCATCGTCGGATTTCCGGAGACTGACGGTCGTCCGGTGGCTGATGGTCGTCGGACGTCCAGTAAGGGCCGGTCGTCCGGTGGCTGTAGATCTCGGGCAGCTTCTCCGTTTGGTCCTTGTACTTGGTGCCCTCGCCGTCTTGTCCATGGTCTTCCTCTTTGTTCCTGGTCAAGCATGGCACATATATTCGAGGTAGTAGCCATGTCTCACATGTGGAAAGTGATGGTTCAGAGAGGAGCGAGTTCACCTTGTGTCCAATGGCAAATAGTCAAGGTCTCATCTTATGTATCCTTGGGTCATGGGGAGTGGTCTAAGTGGACATGGGGATGATCGTAGGATGCTCCGCATCAGTAGGCCAATAAAATCTAGATTGCAATAGCTTATGAGCAGTTCTATCTCCAAGATGATGCCCTCCATAAGCTTCGGAGTGACATTTCCGTAGGATTTGTCCCTGTTCATGCTCAGGTACACAATGTCTAATAATACCATCTACTCCTTTATGAAGATATGGGTCATCCCAAAAGTAATGTCTTAAATCATAGAAGAATTTTTTTCTTTTGTTGATATGTAAAACTAGGTGGTAAATATTTGGCAACAATGTAATTAGCATAATCAGCATACCAAGGAGTATTATGAGCAACATTTATTGCAGCTCATCAGGAAAACTATCATCAATAGGTAGTGGGTCATCAGGCACATTTTCAAGCCTAGACGAGTTATCAGCTACAGGGTTCTCATCTCTTTTTCTATCAATGATATGTAAATCAAATTCTTGTAACAAGCGAACCCATCGAATAAGTCTAAGTTTAGCGTCTTTCTTTTCCATAAGGTATTTAATAGCAGCATGATCGGTGTGAACAATTACTTTGGAATCAACAATATAAGGTCTAAATTTATCACAAGCAAACACCACTGCTAAGAATTCTTTTTTAGTAGTAGCATAATTTCGTTGAGCACTCTCTAGAGTTTTGCTAGCATAATGAATAACATTCATTTTCTTATCAACTCTTTGTCCTAGAACAGCACCAACAGCATAATCACTAGCATCACACATGATTTCAAAAGGCAAGTTCCAATCAGGTGGTTGAACAATAGGTCCACAAATTAAGGCTTTCTTGAGTATTTCAAAGGCTTCTAAGCAATCATCATCAAAAACAAAAGGAATATCCTTTTGCAAAAGATTCGTAAGAGGCCTAGAAATTTTAGAGAAGTCTGTGATAAATCTCCTATATAAACCAGCATGACCTAAGAAACTACGAATACCTTTTATATATTTAAGATATGGCATTTTCTCAATTGCATCAACCTAGCTTTGTCCACTTCAATACCTCTTTCAGAAATTTTATGACCCAAGACAATGCCTTCATTAACCATAAAGTGGCACTTCTCCCAATTCAAGACAAGATTTGTTTGTTCACATCTCTGCAAAACTTGATCAAGATTGCTTAAACAATCATTAAAAGACTTCCCATAAACAGAGAAGTCATCCATGAAAATCTCAACAATCTTTTCACAAAAGTCGGAGAATATAGTAGTCATACATCTTTGAAAGGTAGCAGGTGCATTATATAAAACCGAAAGGCATACGTCTATAAGCATCGGTTCCAAAGGGACAAGTAAAAGTGGTATTTTCTTGATCAGGTTGACAAACAGGTATTTGTGATAAACCAGAATATCCATCAAGAAAGCAAAAATATCAGTGCTTAGACAATCTTTCAAAAATCTGATCAATAAAAGGCAGAGGGTAATGATCTTTTCTAGTTTCTTTGTTTAATTTTCTAAAATCAATTACCATTCTATAGCATGTAACAATTCTTTGTGATATAAGTTCATTCTTATCATTAGGAACAACAGTTATACTTCCCTTCTAAGGGACACAATGAACAAGACTTACCCATCTACTATCAGCTATAGGATATATTATACCTGCTTCCAGAAGTTTTAAGATTTCCGTTCTTACCACTTCCTTCATTTTTGGATTTAACCAACATTGGTGATCAACGACGGGCTTAGCATCAGGTTCCATATTAATTTTGTGCTCACATAGAGTGGGACTAATGCCCTTTAAATCATCAAGAGTATATCCAATAGCAGCCCAGTGCTTCCTTAGAACTTCCAATAATCTTTCTTCTTCATGTTCTGAAAGGTTAGCACTAATAATAAAAGGATGTATCTTCTTTTCATCAAGATAAGCATATTTCAAACTGTCTGGCAATTGTTTTAATTCAAACACAGGATCACCTTTAGGTGGAGGAGGACCTCCTAGAGTTTCAATAGGCAAGTTGTGTTTAAGCAGAGGAGGTTGTTTAAAGAAAATCTTATCTATTTCATTTCTTTCATGCATATGTAAATCATTTTCATGGTCTAGCAAATATTGTTCTAAAGTATCAGTAGGAACAACAAAATAGAAGCAAGACCAATTAGTTCATCCTTACTAGGCAATTCTTTTTCATGAAGCTTTCTACTAAACTTGGAAAAATTAAACTCATGAGACTCATCACCAAAACTAAAACCTACAGTTTGCTTCTCACAATCTATTCTAGCATTAACGATGTTCAAGAAAGGTCTATCAAAGATAATGGGACAAAAGTCATCTTGTGGGGAACCAAGAACAAGAAAATCAGTAGGGTATTTTATTTTCCCACACAAGACTTCAACATCTCTAACAATCCCAATTTGTGAGATAGTGTCTCTATTAGCAAGTTTAATAGTAACATCTGTTTCTACTATCTCTGCGGGTGCTATGTCATTCATAATATCTTGATATAAGGTGTAAGGAATAGCACTCACACTAGCACCTATGTCACATAAACCATGATAAGAGTGATCTCCTATTTTAACTGAGACAATGGGCATGCCAACAACAGGTCTATGTTTATCCTTTTTATCAGGTTTGGCAATTCTAGCAGCTTCTTCACAAAAGTAAATAACATGCCCAACCATATCTTCTCCCAAGAGATCTTTAACCATAGAAATACTAGGTTCTACTTTAATTTGTTCCTCAGGTTTAGGTGTTCTAATATAGCTTTTGTTAACCACAGTTGAAACTTTAGAATGTTCCTTTATCCTAACAGGGAAAGGTGGTTTCTCAATATAAGCAGAAGGAACAACTAGATCAACATTGCAAAGTATAGTTTCTTATTTAACTGGTACCGGTTCTTTGATTTCTTATTTAATAGGTGGGTGATATTTAAACCACTTCTCTTTAGGGAGATCAACATGAGTAGCAAATGATTCATAGAAGGAGGCTACTATCTCGGAATCAAGTCCATATTTAGTGCTAAACTTTTGAAAAGCATCGGTATCCATAAAAGATTTAACACAATCATACTTAAGTTTAATACCTGACTCTTTACCTTCGTTGAGTTCCCAATCTTCAGAGTTGCGTTTAATTCTTTCCAAAAGATCCCACGGGAATTCAATAGTCTTCTTCATAAAAGAACTAGCACAAGAGGTATCGAGCATGGTTTGATCATTACGAGAAAACCGGGTATAAACGTTCTGGATAATAATTTCTCTTGAGAGATCATGATTGGGGCATGAATATAACATTGACTTAAGCCTCCCCCAAGCTAGAGTGATACTTTCTCCTACACGAGGCCAAAAATTATATATACAATTCCGATCACGATGAACTAGATGCATAGGATAAATTTTTTGGTGGTACTCTAATTTCAACCGATTCCAATTCCAAGATCCAATATCATCACATAGCCTATACCATGCCAGTGCTTTTCCCTTCAAAGATAAAGGGAAACCTTTTCCATAACTTCATCTCCGGGTAAACCTGCAAGCTTGAACAATCCACAAATTTGTTCTACATATATCAAGTGCATATCAGGATGTTCGGTTCCATCTCCCGCATAAGGATTAGCTAGCAGTTGTTCTATCATACCTGAAGGAATTTCATATTCAATATTTCCAGTAGGTGCAGTAGGTTGAGGGGTGGCTAATTATGGTTCTGGTCGAGGTGAAGATACCCCGAACAAACCCCTCAAAGGATTGTTTTCCATAGTAACAAGTGACAATAATTTACATCACACTATATAAATGTTTCCTTACCAAATTCCACTTACCAAGAGCGCTTCACTCCCCGGCAACGGCGCTAGAAAATAGCCTTGATGACCCACAAGTATAGGGGATCAATTTTAGCTCTTTTCGATAAGTAAGAGTGTCGAACCCAACGAGGAGCAAAAGTAAATGACAAGTGGTTTTCAGCAAGGTGATGTCTGCAAGTGCTGAAATTGTAAGTAACAGAGTAGTTTGATAGCAATATATTTTTAACGAGCAAGTAATGATAATAGTAGCAAAATTGCATCAAGGTAGCCCAATCCTTTTGAGGCAAAGGATAGGCCAAAACAGTCTCTTATAGTAAGCAAATCGTTCTTGAGGGTACACGGGAATTTCATCTAGTCACTTTCATCAGGTTGGCTTAATTCGTGTTCGGTACTTTGATAATTTGAAATATGGGTGGGCCATTTATTAGGTGTTGTTCTTACTTGAAAAAACTTCCTACTTATGATTAACCCCCCCCCCCCCCGCAAGCATCCGCAACTACGAGAAAAGTATTAAGAATAAATTCTAACCATAGCATTAAACTTTTGGATCCAATCGGTCCCTTACGGAATATCGCATAAACTGGGGTTTAAGCTTCTGTCACTCTCGCAACCCATCATGTAATTGCTACTCCACAATGCATTCCCTTAGGCCCAAATATGGTGAATTGTCATGTAGTCGACGTTCACATGACACCACTAAGGGAATCACAACATACTTACTATCAAAATACCGAACACATATCAAGTTTACATGATTACTTGCAACATGATTTCTCCCGTGACCTCAGGAACAAAAGTAACTACTCATAAATGATAGTCATGCTCAAGATCAGAAGGGTATTAAATAACATATTGGATCTGAACATATAATCTTCCACCAAATAAACCATATAGTAAGCAACTCTAAGATGTAATCAACACTACTAGTCACCCACAAGCACCAATCTATAGTTCCGGTAACAAGATTGAACACAAGAGATGAACTAGGGTTTGAGAGGAGATGGTGTTGTTGAAGATGTTGATGGAGATTACCCTCCCCAAGATGGGAGAGTTGTTGGTGATGATGATGACGATGATTTCCCCCTCCGGGAGGGAAGTCCCCCCGGCGGAATCGCTCCGCCGGAGGGCAAAAGTGCTCCTGCCCAAGTTCCGCCTCGAGACGGAGGTTCTCCATCCCGAAAGTCCTCCCCTTATTTGTTCTAGGTCAAATGACTTATATACCAGAAGATGGGTACCAAAGGTGGGCCTGGGTGAGCACAACCCACTAGGGCGCACCTGGGCTCCTTGGCGCGCCCAGCTGGGTTGAGCCCACCTGGTGGGCCCCCTCTGGTAGTTATTTGCTCCAATATTCCTGATATATTTGATAAAAAAATCTCTATGAAGTTTCATCTTGTTTGGAGTTGTGCAGAATAGGTGGCCTGACATAGCTTTTCTAGGTCCAGATTTCCAGCTGCTGAAATTCTCCCTCTTTGTGTATACCTTGCATATTATGAGAGAAAACGCATTAGAATTACTCCAAAAAGCATTATTATGGGTAAAAACATTATAAATAACAGTAAGAAAACATGATGCAAAATGGACGTATCGCATCCTGTCCTCTCTCTTCATCCCCGCCGTCGTCCACCTTTGTCGGCGCCGCTGCTACGATCGTCTCGTCCACCGCGCCGGGATATTTCCCCCGCCGCCACCATCTACCCTCCTAGATCTGCTTCCACGCCGCCGACAGCCATCGCTATCGCAGCAGCGTCAAATTCTCAGCATATGCATACACGGCGCCGCACCAAAGGCGGTACTCTTTCGTATTTGTTCAACTTATTTATCATAGCAAGAAAATAGATCACCACTGCTTTACTGTGATTTCTTGTCCACCACTTAGGATCTTACTTGTTTGTTGAAATCAAACATTGGTTGCGAAGTTGCCATGGCACCTTCAGATCCTCCATGGCACGCTCAACACTATACTCGCAATGCTTATGGTTTTCCCCTTTTATATTCCACACTAGTTAACTGACAGTAGACTAAATTTCAAAATTGGATCAGTCGATTTTTTAGAGCTCGCCGGAGTTCGCCAGAGGGAAGGAAGGGCTGGCCGGAGGGCTGCCCCGTTGTCTATCTTAGGGTTTTGGGTAGGGACAGTGGTTGTGGGGGGCTATCATCGGGCTATGGTGGGGCCTCGCCGGAGGCAAAACTCGATGCGGGTGGGGGCTGGGGTTAGCTAGAGGGATGACCGGGAGCGGCGGAAGATCGGAGGTGGTGGGCAGTTCAGGGGAGGGCGGGGGCCGGTGGTTCAGCCGATGACTCGTGTGGTGGTCTTTAGGGGTAAGAGGCGAGGAATAATAAGGGTTAGGAGACGTAGATTCTTCATCCAACCGCCTGAAATGGTCGACTGACCTAAATGACGAAAGTCGGGCGACTTGCATGTAGACATTCCCATATATTCAGTACTATTATTGTAGGTGCTTCGAGACGTACGTGCAAGCAGTGCTCCTCAATCCATCAAGCTAAACAACATGCCACTCATAATTCCAAGCTTAGTTGCTCAAATACGAATCTGATATGATGCTAACATGTACTAAACATAGAATGTTTAATTGGTCAGTTAATGTTCCTACTTTACTTTCGAAAAGCACATGCGCCACATATCGAGGGACGACAGGGAGTTGCGTTCTTTATGCTCTTCGGTTCATCATGTGTGCCCAACCAACATTTTATTATCCAAAATCTGCTTGCTCTTCTTTAGCATGCTCCTCTTCTGTTCTTCCTTTGTAAGTACTCTCTCCGTACCTAAATATAAGTCTTTGTAGAGATTCCTCCATGGACTACATACAAAGCAAAATAAGTGAATCTACACTCTAAAATGTATCTATATACATCCATATGTGATCCATAGTGGAATCCCTACAAAGATTTGTATTTAGGAATAGAGGGAGTATAATAGTTGTACAGTATGTTCTTTGTAGTGAAGAGGAGCAGGGACATTTGCAGTGTACATGTCTATTCGGTCGCTTGTCATGGACGCTTTCAACTCCTCGTGTTGGTCTTCATGTCGATTTTCATGGACACTTTCAACTCTTCGTATTCGATCGTATGTGTCACCTTTGAGAGTTAGACTGATAGTAACAGTATTGCGCCTTCAGTTGTAGAGAGCTGGTATATGCGAAGCCTTTCTAGCCGTACCGGCAATACTAGCACATATATTCCAGCAAGTTCCACTTTCTTGATTTTACTCCTGATGCTTAGGGTTTTCCCATTATATCTACAGTACGATCTGCGTAGGTGCTTTGTGTCCTACTAGCAATTGTCCACCCTTTAAAGCTAAATAACACACCAATCATACGTCCTAAGGTTCTTCAAATACGAATATGATATGATACTGACATTAGCTAACAGACACACCTTTAATTGGTTAGCTAATGCTCCCACTCGAGTTTCCAAATGCATGTGGCCACATATAGAGAGGCATCATGGAATTAAATTTCTTTGGGCGCTCTGATTCATCATGGGTGGGCAACCAACATTGTATAGAAAGAAGGGAATCTCAATAATATGCTTCCCCTTCTATTCTTTAACATGTTCCTCTTTTGTTCTTCTTTAGTAAGTACAGTATGTTCCTTGTCAGGAAGGGGAGCATGCACATCTGTAGTCGACGGCTCTATTGGGCCGGTTCTACTACATGATTTCGCACTTCGAGTTGGTCTGCCATAATATCCCAGAAATGGTGGGAGCCGCGCAGTCTTTGATAGATTAAACTGATAGTAACAGTTGTACACCTTCAGATGAATAGAGCTGGCCTGTAGGTGATCGATAGGCTTCATATTAGTAGCGGCAAAACCCTATATTTTCCAGCCAGTTCCGCTTTCCCGATTTATTTATGGTGGTTATGGTGTACCCCTATTATCTACACTATGATCTGCCTACTGGCTCTGTGCTCTCGTTATCATGGTTTGGCAAAACTTTTTATACGGTATATTATGAACCTATCATCCACCAATTATCCTTACATCCGGAGCTCCCAGCAGGGAGCCTATTTTTTGTGTAGTTGTGCCAGATTATATTAATCTACTCATCATATTACAACACACATGGGCTCTCTCATCAGAATCTAGTGATAGCACACAAGGGTTTATAGGGAGCCCCTATTATATTACATTATCCTCTGCATTACAAAGATAATCTCACTATTATTTATGTTTTCATGCTTTTCAGATATTGTATGTAATCATAATGAATATAAGAATGCGCACATCAGAAGAATATTGCGGAATAGTTCAATGGGTAAAAAACTTGGCATCAAGGGATTGAGGTCCATTGTGGATGCAATGAAACCCACATGCTCCCGACCTATAGATTCGTATTCAGAATATGATCCTAATGACTATTCTGAGCTCAGGGAGTCAAAGGCAGATGGCCTATCCTGTTCACCCAATAAGGTGTCTGTTCTAATTTGGCAAAGGCTTTATTGGTTCCACATATCTTGCATAAGGTGTCTTGCATTTCTCTTGCTTCGTTACACCACCATCTGCTTAGTTTACTCATGATATATGTGAAGATGACATGCCCATCCATTATCAACACCTATTCCATTTGTCGTCATACCATGTTTTTCCATTCAAATGATGTTCTTGTGTTTCAGACCTCCAAAAGGAAGAGGGTGAGTGCAGAACTTGAAGGAGTAAAAGAAAAGTCCTTGAAAAAGGTGGTGCTACTGAAGAAATCACATAGTGCCCGACGTATATTGGCGACAGAACCAGCACCACAAAACCTAGGATATCGCAACTATGCTGGTCGCTGCTATGCTCTTGTGAGTACCTATTGCCCTGTCATTGTCCTTACATTCATACCTGGTGGATTATGTGACATCATTGTGTATTATAGCTTGCTTATCCACCGCTCCAAATTATCAGATCTGTATTAATGCTTAAATTAATGTAGAATAAACCCAATGCTTATGAAGAAATTTAGTTCTACATTGTTCTTGTAGGTATCCGTTGTCCTTCATCATTGTACTTATATTTGTCAGCTACTTCTTCATGTACACTTTGTAGCTTATTTTCCCTTGTCCTCCATTTTCTACACATCAGATCTACATTTACTCTTGCCAAAATATTGAATAAAACCAATGTTACTGAAGAAGTTTAGCTCTACATTGCTCTTGTCAGTGCCTTTTGCCTGTATGTTGTATTTATATTTGTACTTTGTATCTTAAGTTAAATAATCTCCATTTGTTCCTATATTTTCACATCTATATTTACTCTTAACAAAATGTAGAATAAAGGCAATGCTCTTGAAGAAGAGTGTGCGGTAAACTTCTTGAATTGACCCCCCCCCCATTAATATGGACAAGGGCTTTATAGATCCTGTCTTCACTACTAATGTAAGTTTGTCCTCCTCGAGCCTTCAAACTTTGTTGTGTATATTTGGATAGCTATGAGTGCAAATGTTGTTTATTTTTGTCGTCTGCATCAAATTTCTTGTTCAAAGTTTATAAAGAAGAAGTACATTAACATAAGTTTGTCCTTCTCAATTTTAGTCTTTAGTTGTACAACCTAGTTCCTTATTCGTACCATGTAAATTAAACTAAACATAGCAAGTTATCTTCTTTAGCACTATGTGTATGCTTGTGTTCTTGATCTGTAATCCAGTGGTGTAGTGAAACTACCAATAACAGCACATTGTCATATCCTGATATGTCTCAACTATGACCAATGTCATATTATATTAATGTTATTTAAATCGTGTCTCTTTATTTACCAGTCTGAAATGGTATAAATTGACATTACACTCACCATTCATTCTTATATGTTGTTTAGAACTACATGTATGCTTCTGTTCTTGATCTGTAATCCAGTGGTCTGCTGAAGCTGACCGCTCCTGCACAATGCCATTTCCTACCGTCTTAACTATGAACAATGCCTATTATGTTAATGCTATTTTAAACCATGTCTCTTTATTTCTGACAAAGAAATGAGATGAATTGACAGCGCTGATGCTTATACTTGCAAAACATGTTATCTACCTACTTGTTTCTCTTTCAGGGTGATAGCACTGCTGCTAGGAAGAACTGCCACAATAGTGAGACGAACCCATTGTTTGTCCCTCTAACATATATTCTAGAGAAGAAGGCAACACATCTTGAGGGTAGGGATACAACCACAAAGTCATATCTTGATGTAGTGTCGAACTTACTCAGTGACACAAGCTCGACGAAGTCGCTGCCTGAATCTATTCGACTTCTTCAGTCTGAAATTCAAGCAAAAAAACATGCTTCCACTCAAATCCGACTAGAACTCCAATATATATGCAAGATTAACCATAAGTACAGGATGTCTATTGATGCTATGCAGCTTAAGTTGGTGGATATAAGCGTCAAAGAAGCGTAGTCTCATCAGGTTGCTAAGTTGCTTGCGCTGCAGCTCCTGGGTCGGGCTTACCTTTCTTGAACTGTGTTGAAGTACTGTCGGTTATGTCTATTATTTTGTTGGCCTGTTAACTTCCACTGGTGGCGACCTGCCCAGTTTATGGAATCTGCTGTCTGGTTGCCCTTTATTATCACTGGCGGCGAACTTTGATGTCCACAGGATGTAATATGCTGTAATTTCTTTGTTGTATAGTATAGGTTTATGCTTCATCACGATGTTGTAATTTATTTGTTGTTTCTGTTATCGTCGCTCTGAAAAAAGGTCATAATCTTCGATCGGTGCACAATGAGCCAATAGGTTAGGTTTATAAAATAATAATTTCTATACTAAAACTGGCCGGTCACCAATCGCTAGTACGGGCTGAACCATGGGCCTACAATCATCTTGGGCCATTAGTTAGGTCTAGTCTTAATCAAGCCCACCATTAGTTTCGGGCCTTTAAAAGGCCGACTAAATTGCTTGCCTTAATTGGGCTGGAAAATTAAATAGGCTTTTAACAGGTTGAAAACTAGATTTAGCCTTAATTGTAGCAAACAAATCACGGGCCAACAGCGTGCTGTAATATAAATCGACCCATTATTGGCCCATTCGGGTGACGGGCCATTAATAGGGTGAAATTTTTTTGGGCCTTGGCTGACCCAATTACATGACAGGCGGGAAGCAAGCTGGATGTATAACTGGCCAAAATTAGGCCCAACACTCTCAAGGGCCTTTAACGAGCCGATTGGCAGTTTGGGCTAGAACGTATCCACAAAGACTACGGGCCGTTAAGATGCCGGAAGTAACTACGGACCATAATTAGGCCCAGGTGCAACTCGGGCCTTTAAATGGATGAAAGTGAAACCGGGCCAAAAGAGGCCCATATGTAGACAGGGCCACTGACAGGCCGAAACTAATATCGGGCTGAACTATTAAACGGGACATTAAGAGGCCGAAGAGCAAATTAGGCCCCCAATGGGCCCAATTGCACAGTAGCTATTAAAACGGTTGTATCTGTTATGGGCCGTAATTTGTCCCAAGAAATGAAAGTCAGTTAACGAGCCGAATCAGGTATGGATTGTAATTTGTCCCAAACTATTGCAGGCTGTTAATGGGCCGAATTTGATGTGGGCCGTAAACTGGCCCAGAATATTGTAGTCATTTAATGGCCGGTATCTGATGTGGGCTCTAATTTGGTCCAGAAAATGTTAGGCTATTAATGGGCCGGCCCAATGGATCTGACGAAATCTTATGGGCCTGTACCTAGGCAAGCTTTTAAACCTATATGGGCCTCTATTGGGCCATCCCATGTGTCAACATTCATTGGCGATTCTTGTCAAATGGACGGTTGACATCTATCCAAATGCTGAGCCAACACGTGGATCGTCGCGAATGAGAATTTTACACGTGGAAAATCGCCATTGGTCTGGGCTTTTAACGGGTTATCGGATCCAAACCGGAACCTGATAGCTTAACGGCGACCCGTTATGGTGGATGCCACATGTCGGTTACCCTTGACGAAAGCACTTCTATGACGCGCGATTTATCATCATGGAAGTGGACACTTCTGTGATGATAATTTTGGTAATGCCATGGAACACTTCTACGACAGCACATGTATGACTATCTTGATTCTATCATAAAATCTTCATGGATGTACATGCATGACAGAAAACGTGACCTACGGTGACAAAAATGTATCATCACAGAAGTGGTTTTCTTTGTAGTGCATCAAGCTCTTTTCTGGCACCGTTGCCGGGGAGGTGAGTGCTTGAAGGTATATCTTTAGATCTTGCAATTGAATATTTTAGTTTCTTATTATATCACTAGTTTGGTTTATAAAAGAAGATTACAAAAAATGGAATTGAGGTTGCCTCATATGCTTCATCTTTTTAATGTCTTTCGTGAACATGATGGAAAGGAAAATTGTGCTCATGTGTTAGAAGAAGAAGTTAATAAAATGTTTGGCATAAAGTCTTCGAATGATGAGCATCATTGCAATGTTGTTAGTATGAATTCTTTGAATATCCATGATGCTATTAATATGCAAAGCCATAAGCTTGGGGATGCTTGATACGTCTCCAACGTATCTATAATTTTTGATTGTTCCATGCTATTATATTATCAACCTTGGATGTTTTATATGCATTTATATGCTATTTTATATGATTTTCGGGACTAACCTATTAACATAGAGCCCAGTGCCAGTTTCTGTTTTTCCTTGTTTTGAGTTTTACAGAAAAGGAATACCAAATGGAGTCCAATTGACGTGCCAATTTTTGATGATTTTTTATGGACCAAAAGAAGCCCCGGGAGTAAAATAGTTGGGCCAGAAGAGTCCCGAGCCATCCACTAGATAGGAGGGCGAGCCCAGGGGGCAGGGCGCGCCCTCCACCCTCGTGGACGACTCGGAGACCCCCCTGACTTGTTCCCGACGCCAAAAATTCCTATAAATACTGAAACCTCCAGAAAATAACATAGACCAGAAGTTCCGTCGCCGCAAGCCTCTGTAGCCACCGAAAACCAATCTAGACCCGTTCCGGCACCCTGTCGGAGGGGGGAATCCCTCTCCGGTGGCCATCTTCATCATCCCGGCTGGAGTAGTTCACCCTCGGGGCTGAGGGTATGTACCAGTAGCTATGTGTTTGATCTCTCTCTCTCTCTCTCTCTCGTGTTCTTGATTTGGCACGATCTTGATGTATCATGAGCTTTGCTATTATAGTTGGATCTTATGATGTTTCTCCCCCTCTACTCTCTTGTAATGGATTGAGTTTTCCCTTTGAAGTTATCTTATCGGATTGAGTCTTTAAGGATTAGAGAACACTTGGTGTATGTCTAGGATGTGCTTATCTGTGGTGACAATGGGATATCACGTGATCCACTTCATGTATGTTTTGGTGATCAACTTGCGAGTTCCGTGACCTCATGAACATATGCATAGGGGTTGGCACACGTTTTCGTCTTGACTCTCCGGTAGAAACTTTGGGGCACTCTTTGAAGTACTTTGTGTTGGTTTGAATAGATGAATCTGAGATTGTGTGATGTATATCGTATAACCATACCCACGGATACTTGAGGTGACATTGGAGTATCTAGGTGACATTAGGGTTTTGGTTGATTTGTGTCTTAAGGTGTTATTCTAGTACTAACTCTAGGATAGATTGAACGGAAAGAATAGCTTCGTGTTATTTTACTATGGACTCTTGAATAGGTCGATCAAAAAGGATAACTTTGAGGTGGTTTCGTACCCTACCATAATCTCTTTGTTTGTTCTCCACTATTAGTGACTTGGGAGTGACTCTTTGTTGCATGTTGAGGGATAGTTATATGATCCAATTATGTTATTATTGTTGAGAGAACTTGCACTAGTGAAAGTATGAACCTTAGGCCTTGTTTCCTAGCATTGCAATACCATTTTCGCTCACTTTTATCATTAGTTACCTTGCTGTTTTTATAATTTCAGATGACAAAACCTATATCTACCATCCAAATTGCACTTGTATCACCATCTCTTCGCCGAACTAGTCCACCTATACAATTTACCATTGTATTGGGTGTGTTGGGGACACAAGAGACTCTTTGTTATTTGGTTGCAGGGTTGTTTGAGAGAGACCATCTTCATCCTACGCCTCCTACGGATTGATAAACCTTAGGTCATCCACTTGAGGGAAATTTGCTACTGTCCTACAAACCTCTGCACTTGGAGGCCCAACAACGTCTACAAGAAGAAGGTTGTGTAGTAGACGTCAAGTTCTTTTCTGGCACCGTTGCCGGGGAGGTTAGTGCTTGAAGGTATATCTTTAGATCTTGCAATCGAATCTTTTAGTTTCTTGTTTTATCACTAGTTTAGTTTATAAAAGAAAACTACAGAAAAAATGGAATTGAGGGTGCCTCATATGCTTCATCTTTTTAATATCTTTCATGAAAATAAGGATTTTGATAATTGTGCCAAAGTGTTAGAATAAGAATGCATTAAAATGTTTGGCACTAAAACTATTAATGATGAGCATGATTGCAATGTTGTTAGTACAAACTCTTTGAATATCCATGATACTAATGATGATTGCACTAGTCATGATGAAAATGTCTCTTATAAGCATGTCCATTTTTGTGGAGTGCATAGAGTTTGCAAGTACACACCAAGTAGGGAAGATAGATTTTGCTATAGGCATAAGTACTTAGAAACTAAATGGTTGCAAGAAAGGCTAGATGTTTGTGCTGAAAAATTAAATTTTCTTAGCCATCCTTGTGAACTTTGCAATGAACGTGGTCATTTAAATATCCAATGCAAATTGTTTCATGATCGAATCGTGTCCAAAAGTTTTGATGACTTGATTTCCCTTGCGCATCATAATGAACTTAGTTTGCTTTTGGGTTATGAAGAAATGAAACATATAACTAAGGATATTCCATAATTTTCCCTTGATAAAGTTCTTGATTTTGATCTAGAGGAAATTTATATGTATTGTGCGGTGAATTGCATTGAAAATACTTATATTGCGAATTACATAAAGATAAGAAAACAAATAGAAGATGAATAGAATATTAATGAAAGGGAAGAGACTTCCCAATATCCTCCTATTATTTCTTATGATGAATCAGGTAACGAGGAGGAGCCTTCTATTCAACCAATCTCATTAATAAGGAGCTCCAAAAAGGGGATGAAACCCACACATGATGTGGAGAAGAAAAAGAAAAGATGGAGAAGCAAAGGTAAAAAGGCATCCATCTCAAATGATGTTGCTCCTACTACTCATTGTGATGATAATAGTTGCTACAATATTGGTGCTATCCATACTATTAATGATGAGAGTGATTATGCTTATGATATGAAAAGACCCAAGCTTGGGGATGCTATGCTTGATGAAAATGACATGTTTGAGAATTTATTTGCTGCAATTAATGTTTGTCCCAAGCTTGGGGATGCTATGTTTTATGAAGATGATGTTTTTAACCTCCCAAGTTTTGATATGCAAATTTATTATGATGATAGCATGCCTCCTATTTATGATGATTATATTGATGAAAGTGGGTTTGGAACAGTGTCAACTTTAGTAAGTAATGATCCCACTATTTTGGAGGGTGTTGAATATTATTGTGACAATTATGTAAGTGGATTTGGAGAGGTCATGACTTTATTTAGTAATGATTCCACTATCTTGGAAGAGGTTTCAATCGATTATGATGAGAACAAAGTTGCTACTTATGATAATTATTGTGATGATACTTATGCTATAAAAAGTAGTGATGATTATATTTATAAAACTTGTCATGACTATGATTACCCTTTTTCTTAATTTTATTCTTTCAATGTGGAAATAATTTATAGTATTCGAGTTTCTTATGATACTCTCACTATTCCGAATGAGAATAAATTTGCTTATGTGAAGAGTAATAAAAATTCTATGCTTGTAGATCACGAAAAGAATGATTTATGTGATGGTTATATTGTTGAATTCATTCATGATGCTACTGAAAATTATTATGAGGGAGGAATATATGCTTGTAGGAATAGCAATAATATCAAGTTTCCTCTCTATGTGCTTAAAATCTTGAAGTTATGCGTGTTTTGCTTTCCTATGCTAGTTGATTCTTGTTCCCATAAATTGTTTGATCACAAAATCCCTATTAATAGGAAGTGGGTTAGACTTAAATGTGCTAGTCATATTCTTCATGATGCTCTCTTTATGTTTCATTCTCATCTTTTATGTGAGCATCATTGAAATCGGCATGCCTAGCTAGGGGCGTCAAACGATAGCGCTTGTTGGGAGGCAACCCAATTTTATTTTTGTTCCTTGCTTTTTGTTCCTGTTTAGTAATAAATAATTCATCTAGCCTCTGTTTAGATGTGGTTTTATGTTTTAATTAGTGTTTGTTCCAAGTAGAACCTTTGGGAAGACTTGGGTGAAGTCTTTGCGATCTTGCTGTAAAAAACAGAAACTTTAGCACTCATGAGATTAGCTGCCAGTTTTTACTGGAGAGTGTGATTAGGTTGATTCTTTTTGAAGATGATTAACAGAAAAATTCCTCATGTACACCAATTTATTTCAGAATTTTTGGGGTTACAGAAGTATACATTTGATACAGATTGCTACAGATTGTTCTGTTTTTGACAGATTCTGTTTTCTATGTGTTGTTTGCTTATTTTGATGAATCTATGAGTAGTATCGGAGGGTATGAACCATAGATAAGTTGGAATACAGTAGATATGACACCAATGTGAAGTTAGAATGAGTTCACAACAGAACCAAAAGTGGTGTTTTATTTTCTTATACTAACGGAGCTTACGAGTTTTCTGTTGAGTTTTGTGTTGTGAAGTTTTCAAGTTTTGGGTAAAGATTAGATGGACTATGGAATAAGGAGCGGCAAGAGCCTAAGCTTGGGGAAGCCCAAGGCACCCCCAAGGTAATATTCAAGGACAACCAAGAGCCTAATCTTGGGGATGCCCCGGAAGGCATCCCCTCTTTCGTCTTCGTTCATCGGTAACTTTACTTGGAGTTATATTTTTATTCACCACATGATATGTGTTTTGCTCACTGTTCAAGATATCTTCCGATATGCCAATAAATCGGCCAATTTATCGCTTACTGTTGTCAGACCGATAAGATAAATCGGCCGATAAATCAACCGATATGGCGATAAATCGGCCGATATGCCGATAAACTGGCCGATTTACCCCTTATCATGGGTCGACCGATAAGTTCCCAATAAGCGATATCCGCAACATGTTGCTTGGATTGTCATTTTATTATATTTTGTTTTTCTTTCTGTTTGAATAAAATAGCAAGATCTGAAATTCTTAAATGTTAGGGAGTCTTCACATAGTTGCATAATTATTCGACTACTCATTGAGCTTCACTTATATTTTTCGGAGTAGTTTATCGTTTTCTCTAATGCTTCACTTATATCTTCTTAGAGCATGGCGGTGGTTTTATTTTACAGAAATAGATGAACTCTCATGCTTCACTTATATTATTTTGAGAGTCTTTTAGAACAACATGGTAATTTGTTTGGGTTATAAAATTAGTCCTAATATGATAGGCATCCAAGATAGGTATAATAAAAACTTTCATATAGAGTGCATTGAATACTATGAGAAGTTTGATACTTGATGATTGTTTTGAGATATGAAGATGGTAATATTAGAGTCATGCTAGTTGAGTAATTGTGAATTTGAGAAATACTTGTGCTAAGGTTTACAAGTCCCGTAGCATGCACGCATGCTAACCGTTGTGTAACAAATTTGAAACATAAGGTGTTCTTTGATTGTCTTCCTTATGAGTGGCGGTCGAGGACGAGCGGTGGTCTTTTCCTATCAATCTATCCCCCTATGAGCATGAGCGTAGTGCTTGATTTTTGATGACTTGTAGATTTTTGCAATAAGTATGTGAATTCTTTATGACTAATGTTGAGTCCATGGATTATAGGCACTCTCACCCTTCCATCATTGTTAGCCTCTTTGGTACCGTGCATTGCCCTTTCTCACCTCGAGAGTTGGTGCAAACTTAGCCGGTGCATCCAAACCCCGTGATATGATACACTATGTCACACATAAAAATCCTTATATCTTGCTCAAAACAGCCACCATACCTACCTATTATGGCATTTCCATAGCCATTCCGAGATATATTGCCATGCAACTTTCCACCGTTCCGTTTTTTATGACACACTTCATCATTGTCATATTGCTTGCATGATCATGTAGTTGACATCGTATTTGTTTCAAAGCCACCATGCATAATTTATCATACATGCCACTCTTGATTCATTGCCCATTTCGGTACACCGCCGGAGGCATTCATATAGAGTCATACTTTGTTCTAGTATCGAGTTGTAATCTTTGAGTTGTAAATAAATAGAAGTGTGATGATCATCATTAATAGAGCATTGTCCCGAAAAAAGGGAGAAAAAAAGGAAGGCCAAAAAAAGGAAAAAAAGAAAGGCCAAATAAAAAACAAAAAGGAAATAAAAGGGGACAATGCTACTATCCTTTTTTCACACTTGTGCTTCAAAGTAGCACCATGATCTTCATGACAGAGAGTCTTTTATGTTGTCACTTTCATATACTAAGTGGGAATTTTTTATTATAGAACTTGGCTTGTATATTCCAACAATGGGCTTCCTTAAATGCCCTAGGTCTTCGTGAGCAAGCAAGTTGGATGCACACCCACTTAGTTTCTTTTTGATGAGCTTTCATACATTTATAGCTCTAGTGCATTCGTTGCATGGCAATCCCTACTCCTCGCATTGACATCAATTGATGGGCATCTCCATAGCCCGTTGATTAGCCGCGTCAATGTGAGACTTTCTCCTTTTTTGTCTTGTCCACACAACCCCCATCATTATATTCTATTCCACCTATAGTGCTATGTCCATGGCTCACGCTCATGTATTGCGTGAAAGTTGAAAAATGTTTGAGATTACTAAAGTATGAAACAATTGCTTGGCTTGTCATCGGGGTTGTGCTTGATGGGAGCATTTTTGTGTGACGAAAATGAAGCATAGCCAAACTATATGAGTTTATTTTGTTGAGCTTTCATATACTTATAGCTCTAGTGCATCCGTTGCATGGCAATCCCTACTACCTCACATTGATATCTATTGATGGGCATCTCCATAGCCCGTTGATACACCTAGTTGATGTGAGACTATCTTCCCCTCTTTTTGTCTTCTCCACAACCACCATTCTATTCCATATATAGTGCTATATCCATGGCTCACGCTCATGTATTGCGTGAGGATCGATTTTTTTTGAAAATGATAAAGTATGAAACAATTGCTTGGCTTGTCATCGGGGTTGTCCATGATTTAAATACTTTGTGTGGTGAAGATAGAGCATAGCCAGACTATATGATTTTGTAGGGATAACTTTCTTTGGCCATGTTATTTTGAGAAGACATGACTGCTTAGTTAGTATGCTTGAAGTACTATTATTTTAATGTCAATATTAAACTTTTGTATTGAATCTTATGGATCTGAATATTCTTGCCACGGTAAAGAGAATTACATGGATATATATGTTAGGTAGAATTCCACATCAAAAATTCTGTTTTTATAATTTACCTACTCGAGGACGAGCAGGAATTAAGCTTGGGGATGCTTGATACATCTCCAACGTATCTATAATTTTTTATTGCTCCATGCTATTATATTATCAACCTTCAATGTATTATATGCTATTTTATATGATTTTTGGGACTAACCTTTTAACCTAGAGCCTAGTGCCAGTTTCTGTTTTTTCCTTGTTTTTGAGTTTTACAGAAAAGGAATACCAAACGGAGTTCAATTGACGTTCCAATTTTTGATGATTTTTTATGTACCAAAAGAAGCCCCGGGAGTAAAATAGTTGGGCCAGAAGAGTCCCGAGCCGTCCACGAGATAGGAGGGCGAGCCCAGGGGGTAGGGCGCGCCCTCCACCCTCGTAGATGACTCGGAGACCCCCTGACTTATTCCCGATGCCAAAAATTCCTATAAGTACTGAAACCTCCAGAAAATAACCTAGATCAGGAGTTCCACCGCCGCAAACCTCTATAGCCACTGAAAACCAATCTAGACCCATTCCGGAACCCTGCCGGAGGGGGGGGGGAATCCCTCTCCGGTGGCCATCTTCATCATCCCGGCGCTCTCCATAACAAGGAGGGAGTAGTTCACCCTCGGGGTTGAGGGTATGTACTAGTAGCATGTGTTTGATCTCTCTCTCTCTCTCTCTCTCTCTCTCTCTCTCTCTCTCGTGTTCTTGATTTGGCACGATCTTGATGTATCGCGAGCTTTTCTATTATAATTGGATCTTATGATGTTTCTCCCCCTCTACTCTATTGTAATGGATTGAGTTTTCCCTTTGAAGTTATCTTATCGGATTGAGTCTTTAAGGATTTGAGAACACTTGGTGTATGTCATGCATGTGCTTATCTGTGGTGACAATGGGATATCACGTGATCCACTTGATGTATGTTTTGGTGATCAACTTGTGAGTTCCGTCACCTCGTGAACTTATGCATAGGGGTTGGCACACGTTTTTGTCTTGACTCTCCGGTAGAAACTTTGGGGCACTCTTTAAAGTACTTTGTGTTGGTTTGAATAGATGAATCTGAGATTGTGTGATGCATATCGTATAACCATACCCATGGATACTTGAGGTGACATTGGAGTATCTAGGTGACATTAGGGTTTTGGTTGATTTGTGTCTTAAGGTGTTATTCTAGTACGAACTCTAGGATAGATTGAACGGAAAGAATAGCTTCATGTTATTTTACTATGGACTCTTGAATAGATCGATCAGAAAGGATAACTTTGAGGTGGTTTGGTATCCTACCATAATCTCTTCGTTTGTTCTCCGCTATTAGTGACTTGGGAGTGACTCTTCGTGGCATGTTGAGGGATAGTTATATGATCTAATTATGTTATTATTGTTGAGAGAACTTGCACTAGTGAAAGTATGAACCCTAGGCCTTGTTTCCTAGCATTGCAATACCATTTTCACTCACTTTTATCATTAGTTACCTTGCTGTTTTTATAATTTCAGATTAAAAAAACCTATATCTACCATCCATATTGCACTTGTATCACCATCGCTTCGCCGAACTAGTGCACCTATACAATTTACCATTGTATTGGGTGTGTTGGGGACACAAGAGACTCTTTGTTATTTGGTTACAGGATTGTTTGAGAGAGACCATCTTCATCCTACGCCTCCTACGGATTGATAAACCTTAGGTCATCCACTTGAGGGAAATTTGCTACTGTCCTACAAACCTCTGCACTTGGAGGACCAACAACGTCAACAAGAAGAAGGTTGTGTAGTAGACATCAATGATATGTTTGATGAACATGATATTTTTTGTCCCCCAAGTTTTGTTGAGAAAATTTATTATGATGATAGCATGCCTCCTATTTATGATTATTATATTGATAAAAGTGGGTTTGGAAGAGTGTCAAGTCTAGGTAATGATCCCACTATTTTGGAGGGTGTTGAATCTTACCATATTGATAAAAGTGGAGTTGGAGAGGTCATGACTTTATTTAGTGATGAATCCACTATTTTCGATGAGGTTCCAATTGATTATGAGAATAAAGTTGCTACCTATGATGATTATTGTGATGACATGTATGCTATAAAGAATAATGATAACCATGAAACTTTTCATCATGATTTTCATTTGCAATTGGATTATGCCTCTCATGATAGTTATTTTGTTGAATTTTCTCCCACTACTATTCATGAGAATAAATTTGTTTATGTGGAGAGTAAGAAAATTTCTATGCTTGTGGATCAAGAAAAGAATGCTTTATGTGATAGTTATATTGTTGAATTCATTCATGATGCTACCGAAAATTATTATGAGAGAGGAACATATGCTTTTACACATATCAATAATATCAAGTTTCCTCTGGATGTGTTGAAAGTTTTGAAGTTGCACTTGTTTTGCCTTCCTAGGCTAGTTGATTCTTGCTCCCAAAAATTATTTGCTCACAAAACCCCATGCATAGGAAGTGGGTTAGGCTTAAATGTGCTAGTCATATGCTTCATGATGCCCCCGTTATGTTTCAATTCTTATCTTTTATATGAAATCACCATGCCTAGCTAAAAAGGCATTAAAGAAAAGATCTTGTTGGGAGACAACCCAACATTTACCCCTACTGTTTTGTGTGTTCACATGATTAGTCTACTGTATTAATCATGTTTTATAGCTTTTGTTTCAATAAAGTGCCAAGTAAGACCTTTGGGATGATCTATGGTGATAGTTGATTTGATCTTGCTGAAAAACAAAAACTTTCACGCTCATTACCGGAATTAAAAAAACATAGAAGCGTGTTTTTTATCTGAATTTCTTAATAAAAGATTGATATAAAAATTAGCCAGGTTTTCCTAATTTTTCATAATTTTTGGAGTAACAGAAGTATGGTTGTTGTTAAGATCATTACAGACTATTCAGTTTTTGACAGATTCTATTTTCAATGCATAGTTTGCTTGTTTTAGTATTTCCATAGCTTATATTAAGTGATATAAATTGTGGAAATGATAAGGTACCATAGGAATTGTTTTAGAATAATTATGAATCTTATCTTGACAGTACCGAAGTGAATGATTTGTCTTTATCATACTAACCCATCTCACGAAGTTCCGTTAAGTTTTGTGTGATTGAAGTTTTAAAGCTTTGGGTGAGATATCGATATGAGGAGAATAAGGAGTGGCAATACCCTAAGCTTGGGGATGCCCAGGGCACCACAAGGTAATATTCAAGGAATACCCAAGCAACTAAGCTTGGGGATGCCCCAGAAGGCATCCCCTCTTTCATCTCCAACATCATCGGTAACCTTGCACTACTAGGGAAATGCTTATAGGTAGGACATCAGTAGTAGCTCTCATTTTGGGGCCAATGCTACTAACACTTAGTAGTAGTGATGGCTTCCAGAAACCGCTACAAGTAGCAAATTAGCAGTAGCACTGGGCCGCCGGGCAGCGCTACTACTAAGTGGTCCCATGTCCACTGGCAGGGGCTACACGTAGTAGTAGCGGTTGGCTGGAACCAGCGCTACTAGTAGCGACTTAGCAGCAGCGCTTGGCGGGCAGCCAGTGCTACTGTTATTGATACCTTATCCCCCCGTGTGTTGGCCCAAACACTCCCTTTCCCACACACTCTCATCGTCCGCTGCCGCCACCCGCTGCCGCCGTCGCCCACTGCCGCCTTCTCCCGGTATGCCGCCTCCCTCCCTTCTCCTTCCATCCCTCCCTTCTCCCTCCCTCCGACCCTACCTCTCACGCCTTCACCCGATATGTCGCCATCGTCCCTCATGCTTCTCCCTCCCTACTCCCTCCCCCTCTCCCTCCATCCCTCTCTCCCTCCCAGCCCTATCCCTCCCTCCGAGCCCTCCCGCATTGCACTCATAGATAGATGGATAGATAGATGAATGGATGGATAGATAGATGAATAGATAGATGGTTATAACTATGGTATTTTTTGATATATTGTATAGATAGACAAATGAATGGATGGATATATAGATAGATGGATGGATGGATAGATGTTAGGGCTAGAACTAGGGTATTTTTAGTAAATGTATAGGTCTTTTCAATTTTTAGGGCTAGAACAAGGTTTTACAAATTATTAGGGTTTTACAAATTTTGTTTCTATTTTAGACATATGGTTTCATTAAGTCCTAATAATGTTTTTGTTTATATTTTGTTTTTGCAGAAATCAAGAAGCCCCTACATCATCCCGGCCTTCGTCGTCCCCATCATCGACCCCCTCCGACCTCGAGGTGACCAGCCGAAAACCCATGTCGACGATTATGTAGATGTTTTGATAGATGTAGTAGAGTAGTGGATGAGTAGCTCTGAGAATGTGTTGACCAGCCAAACACCTCCAAGTAGCCTATGTTTTGCCAGAGTGTTGATTAATTTTCATTATGGAAAATTTCAGGTGCTTAATATGTCCTTTCTAGCAAAGCTCATGCCAGATTATTCCATGAATTTTGGCATGACTTGTGCTAGAATATGTAGGAAATATCGAGCCGCGCGGATTTTCTAGAAAGATAATTAAACGACATTTCGGGTTGACTTTAAGTTTGTCGAGGCTCCATACATGACAGTCAAAAAATGAGTGAGGGAGAAAGTCTGCACCATATATGAGAGAAGAAGAATCCCGACTATTGTCGTGGGGGTCATTTCTCCTTCTTCTCCTTGTGCTAGACCTTTGTTATGCACTAGGGGAAGGAGGAGTAACGACCACCGCTCACGGTCGAAAAAACAGTGAGGGAGTGTGTCCACCATATGTAAGAGAGGACATAGAATCCCGACTATTGACATGGGGGTCGTTTCTCCTTCTTCTCCTTGTGGCAGACCTTTGTTATGCACTAGGGGAAGGAGGAGTAACGACCATCACCGACGGTCGAAAAATCAGTGAGGGAGTGTCCACCATATACACCACATGAGATGAGATGAGGGTTTTCAAGAAAAGACTCGACAGACCGACAGTGAACCCGTGATGAATAATAATGATCTAATTTAGTTTTTGTAGTACATATATTGAATTTTACAGGTTTAATATTTGAATTATGAACATAGTAAATGTTTGAGGATGACGATATGACCCCGGAGTGTGACTACTGCGGCGACGACCGGGGTCTGTGCGATAGGCCTCACCTGGTAGATGGTCGGTGCTTCAGTGTTAAGCTCGATGAGACCTTAGATGTTGAAATGGTACGCAACGACAAGTCTTTTTCGTAATTAATCATGACTTATGCTTCGTCAACATGTAATCTTCATCTTTTACAATTCGACTAGCTTATCCCATGCCATGCAAGACGCTATGTCTTGGAGCATCTGAATTTCGAAGATCATGAAAATATGGAGACAAAGATAGTTCATCTCAGGACCGATCATGTTATGATTTTGTTGTAAATCTATACAATTCGGAGAGCGTATCCCATTTTGGTTGCTCGAATTGGGAAGCTCTATTCAAGGCGTATGATTTTCAGGAGGGTGTGTATGTCACCTTCGATCTTGGTGATCATGACGATGGCATTTGGGTCCTTGTTGATACACTTCCACTTCTACCTCTATGTGAGTTTCTCAAATATATTTTTAAGTAATTTATATTGTTTATTTCAAAATAGTTGAAAGTTTATTTCCATTGTCAGCTTATTTTCATTCTTCAAAAAATGTACGGAAGATGGTAGATAGAACCTACTACACTGATGGCGCTCAATTAACTTATGAGGAGAAAGATCATCTTATCTCATTTAATATTGATGTTGAGAATTACAATATCAATTATGAAACTCCTGCCCATTATGGCCAATATGTGCTACTAGTGCATGTGTTGAACTACGGTAACATCCATGGAGATGGCATGGTAAGATTTTTTTACTAGTACAACATCCGTGCATCTTTTGCATATATTCTTGTAAAGCTAAACTACATTGCTAACTACGATGTTATTATTATGTTTTTCAACAGAAAATCCCAAAGGATTGTGTGCCTGATCTGATGTTTCCGAAAAGTCAGCTTGATGTTATTAGCTTATGGCCAGGTCATCCTAGGCTTCGCCGTTGTTCATACCGGATTTCTAAAACCGATGAAGACATGACAAGCAAAGAATGAAAATAAATTATGGACAATCATAGGGAGCTACTTGGAAGCAACATTGTGCGAAGTGCAAGAATTGGAGACAGGATAATCTCCATTCTCCATAATGGAGTGTCAGGGCCACTCTTGTTTTATGCTATTTTACCTTAGAGAGGGTAGTAGGTCCTAGCTAATACTCATGATCATGTGGTAAGAACAATTAAATAGGGTTGGATAGATGATTAAGATGATGATGAGTATGACTTGTTATTATGATAACGAGTAGAAGTTGTATGATGATGATGAGTATGATTTGTTATTATGATAACAATGATGCATTATGCTAAGTTGTTATATGAGCATGATGAGTTATTATATATATATATATATATATATATATATATATCAGTGGGTGAAATAAAAAAGGATTAGATTCAAGTGGAGGCAACATGGTGCAGATCGTAAGTACTACTAATCCAAACTAAGGTGATCAAGTTTGGATTAGTAGTACTTTTGATGTGCACCACATGTTGCCTCCACTTGAATCTAATCCATGTTCATTTCACCCACTAATATAGCATGGAACAAGTACATTGAAGACGTATCAAGCATCCCCAAGCTTAATTCCTGCTCGTCCTCGAGTAGGTAAATGATAAAAACAGAATTTTTAATGTGGAATGCTACCTAACATATTTATCAATGTAATCTCTTTATTGTGGCATGAATGTTCAGATTCGTAGGATTCAAAACAAAAGTTTAATATTAACATAAAAACAATAATAATTCAAGCATACTAACAAAATAATTATGTCTTCTCAAAATAACATGGCCAAAGAAAGCTTATCCGTACAAAATCATATAGTCTGGCTATGCTCCATCTTCTCATCACTCAAACTTTTTCAACTTTCACGCAATACATGAGCGTGAGCCATGGACATAGCACTATAGGTGCAATAGACGGTGGTTGTGGAGAAGACGAAAAGAAGAAGATAGTCTCACATCAACTAGGTGTATGATGGTGCTTGTGGAGTAGGGATTGACATGCAATGGATGCACTAGAGCTATGAGTTTATGAAAGCTCAAAAAGAAAACTAAGTGGGTGTGCATCCAACTTGCTTGCTCACGAAGACCTAGGGCAATTTGAGGAAGCCCATCATTGGAATATACAAGCCAAGTTCTATAATGAAAATTCCCACTAGTATATGAAAGTGATATCATATGAGACTCTCTATCATGAAGCTCATGGTGCTACTTTGAAGCACAAGTGTGGTAAAAGGATAGTAATTGTCCCTTCTCTCTTTTCTCTCATTTTTTTGTTGGGCCTTCTCTAATTTTTTGGCCTATTTTATTCTTTTTTTAATTTTTCATCCGGAGTCTCATCCCGACTTGTGGGGGAATCATAGTCTCCATCATCCTTTCCTCACTTGGGACAATGCTCTAATAATGAAGATCATCACACTTTTATTTACTTACAACTCAATACTTAGAACAAAATATGACTCTATATGAATTCCTTCGGCGGTGCACCAGGATGTGCAATGAATGAAGAGTGACATGTATGAAAGAATTATGAACGGTGGCTTTGCCATAAATACGATGTAAACTACATGATCATGCAAAGCAATATGACAATGATGGAGCATGTCATAATAAGCGGAACGATGGAAAGTTGCATGGCAATATATCTTGGAATGGCTATGGAAATGCCATAATAGGTAGGTATGGTGGCTGTTTTGTGGAAGGATATGTGGTGGGTTTATGTTACCGGCGAAAGTTGCGTGGTACTAGAGAGGCTAGCAATGGCGGAAAGGTGAGAGTGCGTATGATCCATGAACTCAACATTAGTCTTAAAGAACTCACATACTTATTGCACACATCTATTAGTCATCGAAACAAAGTACTACGTGCATGCGCCAAGGGGGATAGATTGTTAGGAAAAGACCATCGCTCACCCCCGAACACCACTCATACAGAAGACAATCAATAAATAAATCATGCTCCGACTTCATAACATAACGGTTCACCATACGTGAATGCTACTGGACTCATAAACCTTAACACAAGTATTTCTCAAATTCACAACTACTTACTAGCATGACTCTAATATCACCATCTTTGTATCTCAAAACAATCATAAGTAATCAAACTTCTCATAGTATTCAATGCACTTTTTATGAAAGTTTTTATTATATCCCTCTTGGATGCCCATCATATTAGGACTAAATTTATAACCAAAGCAAATTACCGTGCTGTTTAGAGACCCTCAAAATAATATAAGTGAAGCATGAGAGTTCATCAATTTCTTAAAAATAAAACTACCTCCGTGCTCTAAAAAGATATAAGTGAAGCACTAGAACAATGACAAACTACTCCAAAAGAGATAAGTGAAGATCAATGAGTAGTCGAATGATTATGTGACTATGTGAAGACTCTCTAACACTTAAGAATTTCAGATCTTGGGATAATATTAAAACAGCAAGCAAAACAAAATAAAATGACATTGCAAGGATAGCACATATCATGTGAAGAAGCAAAAACTTAGGCTCAACCAAAATTGACCGATAGTTGTTGAAGAAGAAAGGTGGGATGCCAACCGGGGCATCCCCAAGCTTAGATGTTTGAGACTTCTTGAAATATTAATTAGGGATGCCTTGGGCATCCCCAAGCTTGATCTTTTGTGTCTCCTTAATTCCTCTCATATCATGATTTTGCTAATTCCTAAAAACATCATCCACACATACTCAACAAGAACTCATGAGATAAGTTAGTATAATTTTATTTTATTTTTTGACTATAAAGTTAGTATAAATTCACGCTAAACCTTATCATTCTCTACTGTAGAAAATCACTAAAATTATTATTTGACATTGCATACTAAATGCCTCTACATATTTAATAGTCCTATCCACAAATAGAATCATTAAACAAGCAAACATATGCAAATAATGCAAACATAACAGCAATCTATCCAAACAGAACAGTCTGTAAAGAATGCAAGAGGAATCATACTTCTTTAACTCCAAAAATTCTAAAAAATTACCACACTGTAGATAATTTGTTGTTGCTCATTGTGTAAAAATTTCAAGATTTTATCATGTTCTGACTATTCACAAATATTCAAAACATAACAGCAATGTTTCTTTTTCAAACAACAACATATGGACTAGCAAAATAAGCATGGTAAAGGCTATACTTGACCTTTTTATTCAACTAAGAAATGCAAAACATTATCTAAATAACAGCAAGCAAATCCTAATAAAAGAAAATGACGCTCCATGCAAAACACATATCATCTAGTGAATAAAAATATAGCTCCAAGTAAGGTTACCGATGAATGAAGACGAAAGAGGGGATGCCATCTGGGGCATCCCCAAGCTTAGACTCTTGGTTGTCCTTGAATATTACCTTGGGGTGCCTTGGGCATCCCCAGGCTTAGGATTTTGCCACTCCTTATGTGATGCCAGGATAATTAAGCTATAGTGATTCCCAGTAAATGATGTCACGTTACCACGATTACTATTGTTAATATCACGATCATTCAAGTCCCATTCGAATTCAATTTTAAAGTAAAGTTAAACAACAAAACAATTCAAACATTAAAAGTAAAATGTTTGATGGGATGCAGATATTCAGTAGCTAATTATATTATAGAAACCAACATTTTACAAAATATTGGAATGCCCCTTATATATTCAAAATAGGACCAAGAGCATTTAAATTAACCAATTAAATATAAACAAATTTGTAAACTATTCAAAATAAATTGAAACTTATTGTGCTAACTCAACTCACTCCCTAGTATTTATGTGATAAATATTGGTTTTATATAATTTGATTTAATATAGAAAATAAGTGCAAAACAAGAAAAAGGAAATATGATATAGAAAATAGAAGAAACAAAAAAATGGAGAAAAGGCTAAGTGCACATTGTTTACTTGCGGCCTGCTACTACAGTAACTAGGGCCAACCCACGATCGGCCTTCTCCTTCCTCTACAGAGGAGGAGGCACATCCACGGCTGCCATGGCCGTAGATGGCCGCCACGTCGATCCCCTTCGCTTATAACTGCGCCAACGCGAACCCTAGGTCACCCTCGTTCATTCCCCCTCTTTCCCCATCGCCGCCTTCTTCTTTTGCTCAAATTCGAGCTTGGAAACGCTCACAATGACCGTGCTCGTCATCGTCATTACCACGACCACCGTCATCGCCTTTGCGTGGGAGGACATCCAGGAGGCCCGCCACGGACGTCTTCATCCGTCCCGAGCACCGAACGGAGCCGAGGTGGCCCGTGCGCTCGCCATCGAGCCAGCCTTCGTCATGTACGTCATCATCGTCCGTCATCAATTATCGCCATTCCGGTCAACCCTGACTCTCACCAACCTCACCATCAGCATCAAAGTGAGTTGCTCATCCCTATCTCCTGTTAGGCAATCCGATCTAATCATAGCCTACCATATTTAGTGCTCCTATATTTGCATATAAATCGGGCCATTATGGTTAGGATTGTATTGATTTGTTTCCTTGATTATCTTGTAACCTGTCTATATATATATGAGATAACACAGAACCCACATGTGTGGTCAATTACTCTTGCCTTCTGTTTCCATCATGGTATCAGCCAAACGATTCTCTTCCATCCCCATCCACTTTCGCCGCCGCCCTAGGGTGCCGCGCCGCCCCTCCTCTCCACCTCCAGCCGCCGCCGTCGTGCCAGACGCCGGCCCTCTCCATCCCTGTAGCGATCTGACCTTAGACGGTCAAGTCTCTGTGCTTAAGTGACATCCCTGGATCGGTATGCTGACACACACAGTACTCGAGGATTTATAACAAAGGTAAATCACATGTAAAAAGTAACATAAATACTATTACCTCAATCAAAAATAGCGGAAGTAACAAGGTTGTGGATTCCCATCAACACCAATGGCAAAGTTGAGTGTAGAAATCATAACCCTAACGTATCACTTACTCGTCATAAGAAATCCTACAACATGAGACGTTGCAGCCACAGTGGGTCAGTACATTGAATGTACTGGCAAATTCACACCATAGAGAATGATGAATAAAGGCTATCACTACATGCATATTTGGCTGGTGGAAAAGCTCTATGGTTATAAGGTTTTTGCGAAAAGCCAATTTTTCCCTACTTCAAAGGAATACAATTTATTTATCTATCATGGTAGTTGTTAAACATTGAGAATGGTTGACAACATTCTCAATCCCAATTAAGCATCATCATTAAACAAAACCCAACAAAATTAATTTAGAGTAACATGTTGAGATCAATATGATAATTCAAGTACGAGATACTCAAGATGTCCATAACCGGGGACATGGCTAATCATGATTAGTTTATACACTCTGCAGAGGTTTGCGCACTTTTCCCCACAAGACTCGATCTCCTCCGTTGGATTTCTCGCACTACATGGTGTTTGAGAAACGGATGACCGAGACATAGTCTTTCAGAAGCGTTTGCACCTTACGATGGGTAGACCGTACCACCTACAACCCCTACATCTGCTAGTCTACCACTGTAAGAGTTCACACGACTTAGTCAACTATGCTAGAGCCCATAATAGCTTGTGCCTGCACACGGAAGTTTCTAGCATGAATAATCTCATGATCCCTTTGAGCCTGGGTGGCGGTCCAAAAGAAAACAGGCAATCCTGGTCTATCCAGGTGCCTAGACAGGCAATCCTGGAATAACCCGGTGCCTCAATCCACCCAGATATGTGTTTAAGTTGCCACCTTAAGTAAACCATTAATTAAAAATCTCACATCTGTCATGAATACTCTCAAAACCCAATCCACGTCTACGAGCATAGCATGTAACTATAAGCATAATGTAATAGTAACTCCCAAGGTTTGATAATAAACAGGTAATAGGTACTACCTCAACTACTTCCCATCCCACAATTTAATTAGATCCTAATCATGCAATGTTGGAGGTTTTGATCTAATGCAATAAAAACTGTGTATGAAAAGGTATGATCAAAGTGTGAACTTGCCTGCAATGTTGATGAAGATGATTCACACTCAAAACTCTTGATAGTTCTACTCGTCACACTCCGGTCAATCTATCGTAAGCAAGCAATAGTAACCACACATAAGCAATCACTCAAAAGATCAGAAAGAATGAAGAAGACGATTCGGAAAACTTCAAAACCAAGCAAATAACTCTTGCAACATAAAACATTTTCTAACAGTACCAAAATTATGTGAATTTGGCCTTATCAGAAAGTTTAGGTCAAGAGCTTCGATTTGCAAAAAGAATCAACTCAAACGGAGTTACGAAACTCAAGTTATGATCAAACGAAGTTTGAATTCAAATCTGGTCTAATTAAAATTTTAAACTTTTCAAAAAACATGTTTGAGTTGGATTACTAGATAGAGGAGATCATAACGAAGACGTGGGCGTTGGTTTTGTTGGATTTGGACTAATGAGTAAAAAGTTAAGAGTGTTTGAAGTTCAGGAACTAAACTGTAAAGAAAAATCTTCACATATATGTCCCTGGCCGAAATTAAAATAGAAAAAGAAAAAGACTAAATTACAAACGTTCGTTACCGAATGCTAACGGATGGATTCGTTCGCTCCGAAGGGATAGACAGCGAACGTTCTCTGTATAAGACTAACCACAAAAAAACGATCTAAAAGAAAAACTGAAGGAAACCGGATCGGGTTTTTTTGCGGGTTTTACCGGTTCGCGACGGGTTGGCAGTTTTCGGAGAGAAAACCGGTGGCGGCGAGGGCGTTCCCCGGCGAGACAGTACGGCGGCGGCGGCTCGGGTCCGGCCGGGGCGGCGGCTCCGGTCGTCCAGGAGGGCGGCGAAGGGGTCGGGAAGGGGCGGTGCGGCGAGGCAAGGCGAATGGCGGGGTCGACAGCAGTCAACGGTGACGGGACGGAGTGGGGTGGCGGCGGCGGAACGCGGCGCAAGGGCGGCGGCGAAGAGAGGAACGGGGCCTGGGGCTCCGGATTTATAGGGAGGGGAGGAGGTGGCGTGGAGCACGGGGTAGAGGAAGCCGGAGCGGACACGAATGCCGAGGTCGGCGCTCGGGAGGCGTGCGGCCGGCGGTATCCTCCGTGAGGTGGGAGACGACGCGGAGCGGGCTGGGCTGGCCTGGCGCTGGCTGGGCCGGGCGCGGCCCAGTTCGGTCGGCCCGAGAAGTTTTTTTTTTTAAAAAAAATTCCACACAAACAAAAGAGATAAAAACAAATAGAAATAAAAATATTATATAGGCATATAATATATCAAAAATTTCAGAAAAAGATTTTCTACAACATGGACATTTTAGTAAAATCAAATAAAATCCACACAAATTCAAATAATTCAAACAGTGCTCCTGCTCTAATAAAATCCACCAAAAATCATTTTAAAAATGCCAAAATGATTTCAAATTAATTTTTCTCCAATTTTCTAATGTAGGGAATCATGTTACCCTATTTTCCATATATTTTATTTTTGGAGAAAAATAATTTGAATAAACTCGAATAACTCCAAATTGAAAATAAATTCAAAAAGGAATTTAAATGTGATCTTTGAAACTCCCAACTCATATTTCATAATTTGAAGAAATCATTTTATCTTCTCTCGTGAAAATCATTGAGTTGCATAAAGTTTCTGAATTGGAAAAATATTTCCCAATGGAATTCAAATATTTTTCAAACACCCTTTTCATTTATTTAAATGGAAGAAGTCATGTCATCTTCTCTCTAGGGTTTTTGTATGTGAAAAGAATTTGAATTCACGAAGATCAGAAGGCAAATATGAAAGTTTTGGGAAAGTCCTTTTATTCCCTCTCATTTAACTTTCAAAAAGTTTCAAATTCACTCACTTTCAGACAATCAATCAAACAATCAATCAAATCTATCTATTTATTATAACATTCCAAAATTTCGAATTTTGGGATGTTACAATCCCCACGCCGCTCTATGGGCGCAAGCCAACTCCATCCAGAACATCAAGAGCCTCATCCCAGTCACCCTCGACCTCAAGGCGTCCAACTTCTCCAAGTGGCGCCACTTCCTCACCATTGCCGTCAACCAGTTCGCCCTCACTGATCATCTTGAACCGGCACCCCATCCAGCTGACGCGGAGTGGCTGCAGATGGACTCCACCATCCTTCGGTGGATGTACGGCTCCATCAACCCCGACATCGCCGACATGGTCATGGCAGCCGGTACCACGGCTGTTGCTGCCTTCGCCGGCATCACCTCCCTCTTCCGCGATAATCAATAGGCGCATGCGGGCTACCTCGGCCAGAAGTTCCGCAACATCGTCCAAGGCGACAAGACCGTCACCGCCTATTGCCTCGAGCAAAAAACGGTCGTTGATGCTCTCACCGACGTCAATGCCCCGGTCTCTGATGACGCTCTAGTGTGGAACACCATCAAGGGCCTCAACGACCACTACAAGGACATCAGCAACCTCACGCCTCTCATCAAGCCGTTCCCCACATTCCTTGAATTTCGCAACATGCTTCTTCTCCAGGAACTTAAGCCGTCCTCCCCGAGCTCTACGTCGCCTGCGGTCTTCTACTCCGCTCCAGCCAACGGCGGGCCTCGCGGGGCATCTGTGCCTCCACCACCACAACCGGCCGGTCTCGGTGCTCCCACCGGGTACGGTACCGGTCGCTACAAGGGGAAGAAGAAGAAGACTTGGGGCGGTGGCGCCCCCATCTTCCCCAACATGCAGAACCCCTGGACCGGTGCCATCCACATGTACCCGATGATGGGTCCTGGCGTGCCCACGCATAGTCATGCTGGCCCCACCAGCATCCTCGGACTGGGACCCCGCCCCTTGGCGCCGCTGCATCGCCCTCCTGCTCAGGGCTACATGGCCATGCCTACCTCGTCACCTCCAACCCCCCAGGAAACGTACCCCCAGGCGACGTACTCCTACACCGGCTACCCCACCTACGGCTCCTCCTCAGTACAGACGTGGGATCCGTCCGCACTTGTGAGCTACTTCAATACCATGAGTCTCCAGGCTCCTACGGAGTGGCTCATGGACACTAGAGCCACTGCTCACATGTCTTCGGACGCCGGTAATCTCACCTCCCTCTCTTCATCTCCTCCACATCAACATGTCATCGTTGGTGATGGTTCTTCTATTCATGTCACTCATTTTGGACATGTTCGTCTCCCTACCTCTCATCATCTCACTCTTCGTGATGTCCTCGTTACTCCTGTATTGTTAAGAATTTAATCTCCGTTCGTCAATTTACCACTGAGAACTATTGCTCGGTTGAATTCGAACCTTGGGGCTTCTCTGTGAAGGATCTCAGGACAGGGCGCGTGATTCTCACGTGCAGTAGCTCGGGTGGCCTCTATCCGCTCACTACCTCGCCACACGCTCTCACCGCCATCACCATCGACTCCACCCTTTGGCACCGGCGCCTCGGCCACCTCGGTCATGATGTGTTCCGGCGCCTCGTCTCGTCATCATCGCTTCCTATAAATAAAGTGCACAAGGATCCTAGTTTATGCCATGCTTGTCAACTTGGCCATCATGTCCGTTTACCTTTTTTGCTTCTACCACTTATACTCATAGATTGTTTGAGTTAATTCACTGTGATTTGTGGACTTCACCTATTGAGAGTGTATCTGGCTACAAATATTATCTTGTCATTTTGGATGATTTCACTCACTATGTATGGACATATCCCATGCGGCAAAAATCTGAAGCTTTTGCTCTTTTGTCTAACTTTCGTACTTATGTCGCTACACAATTCTCTATTTCTCTCCAAGCGATCCAATGCGACAACGGCCGCGAATTCGACAATCGCGCCCTTCAGGATCTCTCCGTCCAGCATGGGATTATCCTACGTTTCTCATGCCCATACACCTCTCCACAAAACGGTAAAGCTGAACGCATCATTCGCACTATAAACGACGTAGTTCGTACTTTGCTTTTTCAAGCGAGCATGCCTCCAAAATTTTGGGTTGAAGCCCTCCATACGTCCACCTATCTTCTCAATAGATTACCCACCAAAGCCCTTGCAGCTCCCTGTCCTTTCTTCGCTCTTTTTAGCAAAACACCAGACTACACCCTTCTTCGTACTTTTGGTTGTCTATGCTATCCCAACATCGCGTCCACTATGTCTCCCAAACTGTCACACCATTCAGTCGCCTGTGTTTTTCTTGGTTATCCATCTAACCACTGTGGCTATTGTTACATGGAACTTGAAACTCACGGGTTATCATCTCTCGCCATGTGATTTTTGACGAAACTCGGTTCCCATTTGCTCTTCTTTTTTCTGTCTCTAACATGTAGCAGCACGCCTCTACACCGCCCCTGGATGTTGATCCGATCGACATATTCGACTTGGTCGTCGTGCCACCCATGCATGTTGGGTTGCGTCCCTCCGCTGGGTTGTCTCGGTTCGCTGGATAGTGCCTCGCCTCCTCACCAACAACGTCCGAGCCGGCCTCGTCACCCTCACGCACGCCGGCCCACTTGGCATCGTCCACGTCGGTCCACTCGGCCGCACGGACATCGGCCCCGCGCACACCGGCCCATCCGGCCTCGCCTGCGCCGACCTCGCCTGCCTTGGTCTCGCTCGACCGCGGCCCTTCTCCAGTGGCCTCTGCCGCCGACTCCGACACCGCGGCTTCTGGCTCCGCGGCCTCCAATGCTGCCTTATCCACGCCCCGTTCGTCTCCGACAATGACACCGCCGCGTTCGCCTCCCCCGACACCTATGGTCGTCCCTCCTCCACCAGTAATGCGTCGACCTGCTGTGGCTGCTCCTCACCACATGGTGACCCGCCGCCAAGCCGGAAGACCATCGGTCCACGTGAGCATCTTAACCTCCACGTCGACACCGAAGCTTCCCCATCACCGGTTCCCAAGTCTGTTCGTGGTGCTCTAAAAGACCCGAACTAGCTCGTAGCGATGACTGACGAGTACAACGCTCTCCTCGCAAACGACACGTGGGAACTTGTCCTCCCGCCAGTCAATGCCAACATCGTCTCCAGCAAATGGGTCTTTCATCACAAGCTCAAGCCGGATGGCACCCTCGATCGCTACAAAGCTCGATGGGTGTTGAGCGAATTCTCTCAGGAACACAGCATCGACTTCGATGAGACCTTCAGCCCGGTGGTTAAATCGGCTACCATCCGGGTCATCCTCTCGGTCGCCCTCTCCTCCAACTAGAAGATTTGCCAACTCAACGTCAAGAACGCCTTTCTTCATGGGCGTCTTAATGAGGTGGTCTTTTGTCAACAGCCAACTGGCTTTGTTGACTCCACTCGCCCTGACCATGTGTGTCGCCTCAACCGTGCACTCTATGGCCTGAAGCAAGCCCCTCGTGCATGGTATCACCGCTTTGCGAGCTTCATCACCTCCTTTGGCCTCACCTGCTCCAAGTCGGATACATCACTATTCACTCTGCACGGTTCTATGGGGACTGCTTATCTTCTCCTCTACGTCGACGACATCATCCTCACAACTTCTACATTGACCCTGCTTGAGTGCGTCATTACCGCTCTCAGCGCCGAGTTTGCCATGACCGATTTGGGCGAGCTACACCACTTCCTCGGCCTTGCTGTTCGTCGTGACTCCAGTGTGATGTTCCTCTCGCAGACACAGTATGCTCTCGAGATTCTCGAGCGTGCTGCCATGAGCTCCTGTCACCCTGTCTCAACACCCGTGGACACATCGCGTAAGCTGGCCGCCGCCGCCGGCTCACCTGTTGCTGATCCTTCGGAGTATCGGAGTTTAGCTGGTGCTCTTCAGTACCCGACGTTCACACGTCCTCACATCGCCTACGCCGTCCAGCAAATTTATCTTCACATGCATGATCCCTGTGACCAGCACTTGACCTTGCTCAAGCGTGTTCTCCGCTACGTCAAGGGTACCCTGCACCACGGCCTTTAGCTCACACCCTCATCCACGGATCGCCTTGTTGCTTACACTGATGCCGACTGGGCTGGTTGTCCTGACACTCGCCGATCGACCTCTGGCTAATGTGTGTTCCTTGGCGACAACCTGGTCTCGTGGTCCTCCAAGCGTCAGCACACCGTCTTCCGCTCTAGCGCTGAGGCAGAGTATCGAGCTGTCACTAATGCCGTCGCTGAAGCAAGTTGGCTTCGCCACCTCCTCCAGGAGCTTCATCGACCTCTCCCTGCTGCCACAGTTGTTTTTTGCGACAATGTTAGTGCCGTCTACATGTCCACGAACCCTGTTCAGCATCAGCATATCAAGCACATCGAGATCGATCTTCACTTCGTTCGAGATCGTGTTGCACTTGGGCACATTCGAGTTGTTCATGTGCCTTCTTCCTGACAGTTCGCGCACATCTTCACCAAAGGCTTGCCATCGCCATTGTTCTTGTATTTTCGGTCCAGTCTCAGCATCCGAGAATCTCCCATTGTGACTGTGGGGGGCTGTTAGGCAATCTGATCTGATCATAGCCTGCCATATTTAGTGCTTCTATATTTGCATATAATCGGGCCATTGTGGTTAGATTGTATTGATTTGTTTCCTTGATTATCTTGTAACTTGTCTATATATATGAGATAACACGGAACCCACATGTGTGGTCAATTACTCTTGCCTTTTGTTTCCATCATCTCCCTCGCCCTGCAGTCGGTCCGTCCCCGTAGACCCGTGCCCGCCTGAGGACGCCATGATCGGAGTTCCGCGTCTGAGCACATCCACTCCTGGCCCTGCTCGTGTTGCTCCTCCTGCCATCGCCCATTGCACGTGACCACACACGCGCTTGTCCACCCACAAACGCCCGCACTCGTGCCGTGCCTACTGTCGCTCGCTCGCTGCCGCTCCCCTGCCTCGCTTGGCCGCGCTCCGCGTGCCTCCCTGTCGGGCTCCACCGCGCCCAGGGTCACGTCTTTGGCCGCCCTCGCCAGTGCGCGCGCGCCCGTGGGCCGCGCCTAGCCCCTCCTCCCCCCGCTGGTGCGCTCCCACCGCTGCTTGCTTCTGCTGCTGTGTACTGCGGTTGCCAGCAGCCGCTCGCCCCTGCCGCTGCCTGTTGCTGCTCCTTGCCGAGCTTGCTGCCCGCTGCTGCTTTTCGGCTAGCTGCTGCGCTAGTGATGCTGCTTGCTACCACAGCTGCTCTGCTGCTCACTACTACTGCTGCTCATGCTAGCGACTGCCTTGATGATGCGTTGTCGCTGCTGCTAATGATGGCCATGGCCGTCGTGGCGCTGTGCCTATGCGTACTAGCCATGGCAACACATCTGTGGCACAACCACTAGATGTGAGGCCGGCCCATGCTCAATTAGTGCTAGTTTAGATTAGGATTAATTTTTTGATTAATTAGTACATAACAAATGACGTGTGAGACCACTTCGGTTATTTAACCTTTTGTATTAAACTAAAGTCAATGACAATCGGGACCCGCTTACACTATTCACATATTGATGGGTCAATCTTTGACTGGGTCAAACCAACCCCCACAGGCCCCACTGCCATACACTGTAGCTAGATGGCACTAGGTAGCAAAATTATATTCTGTTTATTTTTAATAAATCCAGAGAAACTTTAAACCTTACAAAATTAATAGTAAATAAACCGTCACTCGGATGAAAAAGTTTTATATATGAAAGTTGCTCAGAATGACAAGACTAACCCGAATACACATTCCGTTCGTCCTCCGCACGTCCCTAGTATGGCTAACATGCAACAATCCAGCTTCGGTTCGTCTGTCCAAAAACGCGAAACACCGGGAATACTTTCCTGGATGCTTCTCCCCTTCGCCAGCATCGCCCAGTACCACGTTAGGGCATACCTATCACCGCGTATTACCTCGTTATGTTTTGTGATGCTTTGTTTGCTCCATATTTATTGTTTCTCCCCCTCTTCTTCCCCGGTAGACCCCGAGACCGGCACTGATGCCACTGAGTAGGACTACCTCACCGACGACCCTTCTTCCTGTACAACAGAGCTTCCAGGCAAGCCCCCCCGCCCACTTGATCAACCCGGTATCGCCTATTCTTCTCTCTACTGCTTGCATTAGAGTAGTGTAGCATGTTACTGCTTGCGGTTAATCCTATTCTGCTGCATAGCTTGTCATCATTGCTACAATTGTTGTTACCTTGACCTGCTATCCTAAATGCTTAGTATAGGATGCTAGTACTCCATCAGTGACCCTACATTCTTGTCTGTCTGCCATGCTATACTATCGGGCCGTGATCACTCGGGAGGTGATCATGGGTACATGTGGTGACTGAAGTCGGGTCGGCTCATAGAGTACCCGCAAGTGATTTCGATGTGGGGGCTGAAAGGACACGTGGTTCCATGCCGGTAGTGGTGGGCCTGGGTTCCCGACGGCCCCCGACTGTTAGTTTGTGGTTTTCCCTTGAAGAGGAAAGGGTGATGCAGTAAGGCAGCGGAAGTATTTCCCTTAGTTTCTGAGAACCAAGGTATCAATCCAGTAGGAGACCACGCGCGAGTCACCTCGTTCCTACACAAATAAATAAGAACCTCGCAACCAACGTGATAAAGGGGTTGTCAATCCCTTCATGGACACTTGCAAGAGTGAGATCCGATAGAGATGATAATAATAAGATAAGTGTTTTTGGTATTTTTATGATATAGATTGAAAATAAAGATTGCAAAATAAAGAGTAACGGAAATAATGGTAGATTAATATGATGGAAGATAGACCCGGGGGCCATAGGTTTCACTAGTGGCTTCTCTTAAGATAGCATAAGTATTACGGTGGGTGAACAAATTACTGCGAGAAATTGATAGAATTGAGCATAGTTATGAGAATATCTAGGCATGATCATGTATATAGGCATCACATCCACGTCAAGTAGACCGAAACGATTCTGCATCTACTACTATTACTCCACACATCGACCGCTATCCAGCATGCATCTAGAGTATTAAGTTCATAAGAACAGAGTAATGCCTTAAGCAAGATGACATGATGTAGAGGGATAAACTCATGCAATATGATATAAACCCCATATTTTTATCCTCGATGGCAACAATACAATACGTGTCGTTTCCCCTACTGTCACTGGGATCAAGCACCGCAAGATTGAACCCAAAGCTAAGCACTTCTCCCATTGCAAGAAAGATCAATCTAGTAGGCCAAACCAAACTGATAATTCGAAGAGACTTGAAAAGATAAACCAATCATACATAAACTAATTTAGAGAAGATTCAAATATTGTTCATAGATAATCTGGATCATAAACCCACAATTCATCGGATCTCGACAAACACAACGCAAAAGAAGATTACATCGAATAGATCACCAAGAGAATCGAGGAGAACTTTGTATTGCGATCCAAAGAGAGAGAAGAAGCCATCTAGCTAATAACTATGGACCCGTAGGTCTAAAGTAAACTACTCACACATCACCGGAGAGGCCATGGAGTTGATGTAGAGGCCCTCTGTGATCAATGCCCCCTCCGGCGGAGCTCCAGAAAAGGCCCCAAGATGGGATCTCTCGGGTATAGAAGGTTGCGGCCGTGGAATTAGGTTTTCGTGGTGCTCCTGGATGTTTGCGGGGTACGTGGACTTATATAGGAGGAAGAAGTAGGTCGGTGGAGCAACGAGGGGCCCACGAGGGTGGAGGGCACGCCCCTGCCTCGTGGCCTCCTCGATTGTTTCTTGACTCCCACTCCAAGTCTCCTGGATCACGTTTGTTGAGTGAGGGAGTCATGGATTAGGGGGTCTCCGGACAGCCGGACTATATCCTTTGGCCGGACTGTTAGACTATGAAGATACAAGATTGAAGACTTCGTCCCGTGTCCGGATGGGACTCTACTTGGCATGGAAGGCAAGCTAGGCAATACAGATATGTATATCCCCTCCTTTGTAACCGACCTTGTGTAACCCTAGCCCCCTCCGGTGTCTATATAATCCGGAGGGTTTTAGTCTGTAGGACAACATACAATCATACCATAGGCTAGCTTCTAGGGTTTAGCCTCTCTGATCTCGTGGTAGATCAACTCTTGTAATACTCATATCATCAAGAACAATCAAGCAGGACGTAGGGTATTACCTCCATCAAGAGGGCCCGAACCTGGGTAAACATCGTGTCCCCTGCCTCCTATTACCATCCGCCTTAGACGCATAGTTCCGGACCCCCTACCCGAGATCCGCCGGTTTTGACACTGACATTGGTGCTTTCATTGAGAGTTCCACTGTGTCATCACCATAAGGCTTGATGGCTCCTTCGATCATCGCTAGGGATGCGGTCTAGGGTGAGGCTTTCCTCCCCGGACAGATCTTCATATTTAGTGGCTTTGCACTGTGGGCCAATTCGCTTGGCCATCTGGAGCAGATTGAGAGCTATGCCCCTGGCCATCGGGTCAGATTTGGAAACTTGAACTACACGGCCGACATCCGCGGAGACTTGATCTTCGACGGTTTCGGGCCCATGTCGGACGCGTCGTACAGTCTTGATGAGCATGACGTAACTCTGCCGTCGGACAATGTTCGGGAGATTGCATTCGCAGCTACTCCGTCCATCAATCCAGAGCAAGTTGCGCCATCCGAGAGCGGAGGGATGGACCCCGCCATGGAGGCCGCACTCTCAGTGGTGATAGAGCCGGATACTGACTTCACCCCTTACGAGAGCCGTGTCGCGGAACCACTGGATTCGTCTCTGGCCACGGACTTCGAGCCGCTCATAGCCGTGCCTGTCGAGTCCGATTGGGCGCCGATCATGGAGTTCACCTCCGCGGATATCTTTCAGCACTCACCTTTTGGAGATGTGCTAAACTCATTAAGGTCTCTTCCTGTCAGGAGAACCTTGGCCGAACTATGTCCGGCTAGAATGGGATGCGGACGATGAAGAAATTCGCTGCCCACCCACCACCCACTTAGTAGCCACTGTCGACACTTAACCGACATGCTCGACTTCAGCTTCGAAGACTTCGACGATATGGACGACGAAGCCGGAGACGAACATGATCCACCGCCCTCGGGGCACTCGACCGCCACCTCATCATATGATATATACATGGTGGACATCCCCAAAGAAGCCAATGGCGATGAGACAGTGGAGGATGACCCCTCCAAGAAGCAACCTGTAACACCCTCGATGCGACTATAGCTCCCACGTGTTGAGGCACGACTTAGAGATATAATCGCATTGAAGGCATATGTCACAAGTTAGGCAATCTTCACAACATCCCATGTAATGTAAATAATAAAGGGGAGATAACATAGTTGGCTTACACTCGCCATGTCAATCAAGTACATAAATAACATTACATCATCCAAACACTCATGGCCCGACTACGGCGCCAAAATGAAAGAGAACCCAACATGCGACACGGTCCCAATCACCCCCAACTGGGCACCACTACTGATCATCGGGAAAGGAGACATAGTAACGTTGTGAGTCTTCGTCGAACTCCCACTTGAGCTCATACGCGTCTCCTGGAGCGGAATCATCAGGCCCTGCATCTGGTGTAATAGTAATCTGTGAGCCATAGGGACTCAGCAATCTCGCACCCTCGCGATCAAGACTATTTAAGCTTATAGGTATGGCAAGGTAAAAATATGAGTGGAGCTGCAGCAAGCGACTAGCAAGTACGGTGGCTAACTTATTCACAAAATAGAGCGAGAAGAGGAGGCAAAGCACGAGCGAGAAACTAGAGGGCAACCTGCGCAAACATTACTCCAACATCGTGTCCACTTCCCGGACTCCGCCGAGAAGAGGCCATCACGGTAACACACTCAGTTGTTTCATTTTAATTAATTAAGGTTCAAGTTATCTACAACCGGACATTAACAAATTCCCATCTGCCCATAACCGCGGGCACGGCTTTCGAAAGTTCAAATCCCTGCAGGGGAGTCCCAACTTAGCCCATGACAAGCTCTCACGGTCAACGAAGGAATAGACCTCCTCCCAAGATGTTCCGATCAGACTCGGTATCTCGGTAATTCAAGACACTTCGACAGGTTAAAATAAGACCAGCAACACCGCCCGAATGTGCCGACAAATCCCGATAGGAGCTGCACATATCTCTTTCTCAGGGCACACTCAGATTGTCTTAGGTACGGGTAGGCCAGCCCAGAGTTGCCCCTGGTGGCCACCGGCAGCTGACAGGTGGACCAACACTCAGAGGAGCACTGGCCCGGGGGGGATTAAAATAAGGTGACCCTTGAGTCTGCAGAACCCAAGGGAAAGAAAAGGGCTAGGTGGAAAATGGTAAAACCAAGGTTGGGCATTGCTGGAAAAGCTTTAATCAAGGCGAACTATCAAGGGGTTCCCATTATAACCCAACCGCGTAAGGAGCGCAAAATCCGGGAACATAACACCGATATGACGGAAACTAGGGCGGCAAGAGTGGAACAAAACACTAGGCGAGAGGCCGAGCCTTCCACCTTTTACCAAGTATATATATGCATTAAGATAACATAGCAATATAATGATATCCCAACAAGTAAATAAATGTTCCAACAAGGAACGGCCTCCAATCTTCACCTGCAACTAGCAACGCTATAAAAGGGGCTGAGCAAAGCGGTAACATAGCCAATCAACGGTTTGCTAGGACAATGGTGGGTTAGAGGTTTGACATAGCAATTTGGGAGGCTTGCAATCAAGTGGTAGGCATCATAGCAATGGCATAGCAAAAGAGCGAGCAAACTAGCATAGCAAAGATAGTAGTGATTTCGAGGGTATGATCATCTTGCCTGCACAGTTGTCAGAGATGACTGGATCCTCAAAAGCAAACTCAACGGGCTCCTCGTTAGTGAACTCGTCTCCCGGCTCTACCCAAACAAGACAAACAAGCAACAAGGACACAATCAACCACGTGCAAGGATCAAGCGATATGATGCAATGATGATATGCTATGCGGGATGCAAAATGCAAGATATGACAGGAAATGCATGAACCTGGCCTCAACTTGGAATTCCAAGGGTGCCACTGGAAAGATGAGATTAAATCGCTTGAAAACGATATAAAGAACGCCGGAATCGGAGTTACGGTTTGGAAAAGGCAAGCGATTCAAAAATGACACCGGTCTGCGATTTATAGCAAGTAGGCATCTAAATGCAATGAGATGAACATGCTATAGCACCCAAACATGACAACAAAATACATGGCAGGGATGAAAACAAGATGCTTAACAAAAGTCTAGCACTGAGCTACGGCCAATTCATCCATTAGGAGGTTCAAACAAGCATGGCCAAAACGCAAATGGTAAAACAGATCTCAAACTTAGTGAAATTAACACTTGTCTAGAATTTCAGATCATATAGCCCTTGTCGGAGCAACAAAACAACATGCTACAGGACCTGAACATGACAAAGAAAGACATGGCATGGAGCTACTCAACAAGCTTAACAAAAGTCCCTTGGTGACCTTGAGCCAAAAGGGATCACAAAATATAGTAACAAGCACACGAACATAGCAAAAACATAATCAGTTTTCAGACTTAGTGAAAACTGGGACATGCTGAAATATAACTCACGAAGGCATGTTTACGAGCTCGATGCACTCACCAGGGTGCAAGTCATGGCAAGACAAGCATATACCCATAGAGAAGGCACAAAACACAAGCTAGACATGGCAAGAACAATGGCATAGCATGCACGGATCAATTATAATAACATCGGCAAAATCACAAACAAGTTGACGATCTGCCCAGATTCACAACGAAGCAAAAGTAGAGCTCGATTGACTCAAGCTAGGGTGCTCCATAATTGCAAAAAAAGACATGGATGTATAGAGCATAACAAGATTAACAAAACTCCCTTACTGATCATCCTCAAAAGTGGCACGGATCACTAGGAAACAACAAGAACATATGACATCATGAACTAAACAATCCCAGGACTTAGTGAAATCACTAAGTCCCTGAAAACAGAATTAGCAAGTGCACCACTTTGCAAGCTTGCACAAGTCACCACACACATCCTAAAAATACATGGCTTGCACCTATGGATAGATGAAAAAACCCTTAACAAAATATATGCAGAACTCACGGGCATAGCACGCACACATTAATCATGGCAAAAATGACAAAAGTCTAAGATGAACTAGCAGAGCTGACAATTAACACACGAAGTCCTCTTCTAACAGCATTTCGGGCATCAAGATGAACCCAAATGAAAATGATGCAATGGAATGAAATGATTTACTCATCGAGACGAACATTTTGATATACTATATGTCCAAAACGGAGCTACGGATGCGGAGATATCACAGGTCAAAATTTGCTTAAAAATTAGGGTTTCGGGGATAAAAACCAACCGTCAAATTTCAGATCTCAGATCTGCACGCTTCCCGAGGCTCGCCGACACGCACTGTTCACCGGAGCACGGAAGTCGAGGTTCGTCGGAGAGGAAGAAGACCGGGGGGCGCCGGGAGGTCGGAGGAGGCCGGAGCGGCCGGACGGAGGAAGAGGCGGCGGCCGGCGGGGTGGTGCGCGGCGGCCGGGCGGTGGCCCGCGGCGGCGGCGGCGGTGGTGGCCCGCGGCGGCGGCGCCCATCGGAGCTGAGGGAGGCGGTGGCGACCGAGGCGA
>NC_041388.1:69848460-69857871 GCF_002162155.2 Triticum dicoccoides
GCCTCCCGGGCCGCGGCGGCGGCGAGGTGGCGATGCCATGTGGCGGCGAGCCACTGGCTGCGGGTGGCGGCGGGCGTCGGGTCGAACACGTCCGGCGCGGGTCGGACACGTCCGGCGCGGCGGAGAGGGATTTAGGGTTTCGGGGAGAGGGAGAGATCCGAAATTCAGGGGGTCCTATTTATAGGCGTAAGTGGAGCTAGGAGAGTCCAAATGAGGTGCGGTTTTCGGCCACGCGATCGTGATCGAACGCTCTAGGTGAAGGAGCAGAGTTTGGTGGGTTTTGGGCCAAATTGGAGGGGTGTTGGGCTGCAACACACACGAGGCCTTTTCGGTCCCTCGGTTAACCGTTGGAGTATCAAACGAAGTCCAAATGATACGAAACTTGACAGGCGGTCTACGGTAGTAAACCAAGGCCGCTTGGCAAGTCTCGGTCCAATCTGGAAATGTTTAATCCCCACACACTAAAGAAAGCTAGAAATGACCACCGGAGGAGAACGAAGCGCCGGAATGCAAAACGGACAACGGGAAAAAATCTCGAATGCATGAGACGAACACGTATGCAAATGCAATGCACATGATGACATGACATGAGATGCATGACAACGACAACAACACACGGAGACAAAAACCCGAACCCGAGGAAATAAAATAACTTAACGCCGGAAACGGCAAGAGTTGGAGTACAAATAGGGAAAGTTACATCCGGGGTGTTACAACACTCCACCACTACGAAAAGATCTTGTCCCGAGATCTAGGACTGAAAGAACGCCGGGTACTCAGAACAGAGGTGATCCTCGCGTTCCCAGGTAGCTTCACGGTCGGAATGGTGTGACCACTTGACTTTGAGAAATTTGATTGACTTGTTGCGAGTCTTGCATTCAGTCTCTTCAAGAATAGCAACTGGGTGCTCACGATAAGAGAGATCTTCTTGGAGCTCAATGTCCTCGAAGTTGACGGTGCGGTCAGGAGTCTTGAAGCACTTTCGAAGCTGAGAGACATGGAACACGTTATGAACATTTGCAAAGTTTGAAGGAAGCTCGAGTTGATAGGCGAGGTCGCCTCTCTTGTTGACAATCTTGAAAGGTCCCACGTATCTAGGGGCAAGCTTCCCTTTGATACCGAAGCGACGAGTACCTTTCATAGGAGAGACGCGGAGGTAAACATGATCTCCGATCTCGAAAGCCGAATCACGGTTCTTACTATCATAGTAGCTCTTCTGGCGGGATTGGGCTGCTTTGAGGTTATCACGAATGACTTTGCACATTTCTTCTGCTTCTGTGATTAAGTCATTACCCAAAAGCTGACGCTCACCGGTTTCAGACCAGTTGAGAGGGGTGCGGCACTTCCTGCCATACAGAATTTCAAAAGGGGCCTTGCCCGAACTTGCTTGAAAACTGTTGTTGTAGGAGAATTCAGCATAAGGAAGACAATCCTCCCACTTCATGCCGAAGGAGATCACACAAGACCTGAGCATATCTTCAAGAATCTGGTTGACACGTTCGACTTGACCGCTTGTTTGAGGATGGAAAGCTGTGCTGAAGCGGATGTTGGTGCCCATGGCCTTCTGAAAAGAATCCCAAAACTTTGAGGTAAAGATGCTGCCACGGTCTGAAGAGATCACTTGAGGAATACTGTGCAGAGAGACAATACGAGAGGTATGGAGTTCCGCCAATTGAGCTGCAGTGATCGACTCTTTGATAGGCAGAAAGTGAGCCACTTTGGTGAGTTTGTCGATGACAACAAATATAGCATCATTGCCACGCTTGGACTTTGGAAACCCAGTCACGAAGTCCATTTCAATGCGGTCAAACTTCCATTCTGGAATGGCAAGAGGTTGGAGGAGACCTGCTGGCCTTTGGTGTTCTGCCTTCACTCTTCTGCAGACATCACATTCATTCACGAATTGAGCGATCTCGCGCTTCATTCGAGTCCACCAATAAGCTTGCTTGAGGTCCTGATACATCTTCGTGCTCCCGGGGTGGATGGAGAGGAGAGAATTGTGAGCCTCGTTCATGATCACTTTACGGAGGTCACCTTTGGGCACAACAATACGATCCTCGAAGAAGAGAGTGTCCTTGTCATCAAGGCGGTAGCACTTGTACTTGGACTGACTCTTGGCAATCCCAATCTTCACCTTTTTCACCATAGCATCAAGAAGCTGGGCTTGGCGAATCTGGTCTTCTAAGGTAGGAGAGACTTGAAGGTTGGCGAGGAGACCTTGAGGAACAACTTGTAGATTGAGTTTGCGGAAAGCTTCACAAAGCTCGGGTTGATAAGGCTTAAGAATCAGACTGTTGCAGTAAGCTTTCCTGCTCAAAGCGTCAACAATCACATTAGCCTTGCCTGGAGTGTACTCGATACTCGGATTATACTCTTGAATCAATTCGACCCATCGAGTTTGCCTGAGGTTGAGATTAGGCTGCGTGAAGATGTACTTGAGACTCTTGTGATCAGTGAAAATGTCCACTTTTCTTCCCAACAGAAGATGTCTCCAAGTCGAAAGAGCATGCACAACTGCCGCCAACTCGAGATCATGAGTGGGGTAGTTCTTCTCATTAGGCTTCAACTGGCGAGATGTATAAGCAACAACTTTCTTCTCTTGCATCAAAACTGCGCCAAGACCTTGGAGAGAGGCATCACAAAAGACCTCGTACGACTTGGATTCATCAGGTGGAGTTAGAACTGGAGCAGTGATCAATTTCTCTTTCAAAGTGTTGAAAGCAATATCACACTCCGGAGACCAAACGTACTTGACGTGCTTCTGGAGAAGATTTGAGAGAGGCTTCGCAATCTTAGAAAAGTTTTCAACGAATCTTCGGCAATAGCTTGCGAGACCGAAAAAACTGCGGAGTTGCTTCACGTTCTGAGGAGGTTCCCAATTCACAATTGCAGACACCTTCTCAGGATTCACGGCAATGCCCTTGGCAGAGATGATATGACCAAGATAAAGAACCTCATCGAGCCAAAATTCACACTTGGAGAACTTGGCGTAGAACTGATGTTCTCTGAGCTTATCAAGAACCAAACGCAAGTGCTTGGCATGATCTTCCTTGTTCTTGGAGAAAACCAGAATGTCGTCGAGATAAACCAAAACGAAGTCATTGGTGTAGGCGTTGAAGATGGAAGTTCATCATGCGAGAGAACGTCGGAGGAGCGTTGGCGAGGCCAGAAGACATGACAGTGTATTCATATGAACCAAAGCTTGTTCTGAATGCTGTCTTGGGAATATCTTCTTCACAAATGCGAATCTGGTGATAACCCATACGGAGATCAAGCTTGGAGAATACTTGGGCACCTTTGAGTTGTTCGAACAGCTCATTGATGTTGGGAAGTGGGTATTTGTTCTTGATGGTCTTCTTGTTCACCGGACGGTAATCAACACAAAGTCGGTCCGTTCCATCCTTCTTCTTCACAAAAAGAACACCACAACCCCACGGAGAAGAACTAGGCCGGATGAGACCCATTCTTTCTTGCTCATCGAGTTGCTTCTTCAGCTCTTTCAACTCTTCAGGTCCAAGCTTGTAAGGACGCTTGCACACAGGTTCCGTGCCAGGCTCAAGTTCAATAACGAATTCAACTGGCCGGTGCGGAGGCATTCCTGGGAGCTCTTCTGGAAAGATGTCTTGATATTTGCAAATGACTAGAATTTGAGAGATGGCATCCAATTCACCCTTCTCATTAAGAGAAAACAGGCGGATGGTATTATCCCGAGCGGCAAAGACAATTACATCCTCAGACGAATGAGTTAATTGAATCTGCCTGGCTGCACAATCAAGCTGAGCCTTGTGCTTAGAAAGCCAATCCATCCCGAGAATAAGATCAATATCCGAGTTACCAAGAACCGTAGGAGAAGCCAAGAACTTGTAGTCACCCAAAGTGATAGAAACATCCGGAACGATGGAGTTAGCCTGCATACGCTTACCGGGATAGACAACTGCTAAAGGACTAGGCAAAATTTGCAAAGGCAAACCATGCTTAGATGAAAATGGTCTCGAGATGAAACAATGCGATGCACCCGTGTCAAAAAGAAATTTTGCAGGAATATCATTTACAGGAAGGTTACCCATGATCACATCTGACGAGTCCTCTGCCTGAGCTGCATTCATCAAATTGACCTTGGCATGCTTGGGGTTATGCTTGACCACAGCTGTACTTGTCGATCTGACAGGAGGAGGAGGAGGAAGACGCCTCTGGTTGAGACACTTGTTGGCATAGTGACCCTTCTGTTGGCACTTGTTGCACGTGACTTCTGAAAGCGGACGGTGATACGGAGCACTCGATCTTGGAGCTTGAGACGAAGTCTTGTTCTGAAAGCCAGGGTTGGATGGGTGGGAAGAACCACTGCCACCTTTGCTCTTCTGCTGAAACGGCTGACGGAACGGAGGAGGAGGAAGCCAAAACTTCTGCTGCTTGGCCACTTGAGTAGAGGAAGAAGGAGTAACATCTCTGACTCGCTTCTTGGAAGCATCACACCTCAACTGAGCAGCCTCTTGCTTCAGTGCCATGTTGTAGAACTCATCGTATCTCAAGGGCTCAAAGAGGACAAGAGCGAGCTGAATATCTTCTCTGAGACCACCCCTGAACTGATATATCATGCTCTTCTCATCAGGCACGTCCTGCTTGGCAAAGCGGGCAAGCTTCTGGAACAACTTGTTGTAGTCATAGACAGACAAAGAGCCTTGCTTCAGATTGCGGAATTCCTCACGCTTGCTTTCAACCATGCTCTGGGGAATATGATGAGCTCGGAAATCTCGACGGAAGATTTCCCAAGTGATAACACGTCCACCTCTGGAGTCCTTGTACTGTTAGAACCATTCTGCAGCTTGATCTTTGAGTTGGAAGGAAGCGAACTTGACAAAGTCCTCAGGCCTGATGTTACTGCACTCGAAATTCTTACACAAATCCACAAGCCAATCGTCAGCATCGGTTGCCTCAACACAATTGCTGAAAGTCTTTGGCCCGTTAGCAAGGAACTAGTTGAGTGTAGCAAAGTGACTCTGATTGCTGCCTTGATTCCCTTGGCTGCCTTGATTGCGCTCTTGAAGAATTTTCATGATCAGCTGCGTGTTTGCATTGGTTGCAGCCATCACAGCTTGCCACGCCTCTGGAGGAGGTGGGGGTGGTGGCAGATCAGGATTCGGAGTCGTGTGCGTTGGAGGAGCCATCCTGAAGAGGGTGACCACCATTAGCACATTGACAGATAAATATTGAAGCTGAATCCAACGGAATGAAAATTGCAACATATAGTCTTCACATCCGAACAAAATGAATGAATGCATTCCTCTTGAAATGGTCACATATCCATAAATTGAGAAGCCACGTAGAATTAAGGTAGAGAAATAAATCAACAAGGTACGGATCAAGAACGAATAATCGGTAAGAAATCCCAATCTCAAACCAATATCCGTGGAAGAAAAACTAGAGCTACTAGAATTCCCACCTATGAAACTCCCGAACCTTTCCGGTTATGCAATCAGGTGTTGGGGATACAGGGGAAGCATAATATCTCACCCAAACTAGCAAATCCTACATCCAGCTGTATCCATCCTTCAACACATAACCAAGAAACCTTCGGAAACCATCTACCTCAACCTTCGAAAAGCATCCGTTATACAAGTTATGGCGATACTCCCGAACTCCCGCCCCAGTACTGGGTGGCGTCGAGGTTATCTCACCAACGAACTGCATAAAAGAGATTTTCGATGTCGGCGTACTAGACTCAGGTATTCCAGAACTGCAACGATAAAATTATGATGACAACACCTCAGAGCTCAACTCCCCGGGACACTTCCACTAAACCCCTGACATGAGGCACCAAGACAATGTTCTCATCATAAATCATCGGAACGATTCCAAGATACCCGCGTGATCCTAATTTTTTTTTGTGAAATTTGAGAAGAGAAGAGTCAAAACTCTACGTCAGGAAGCCTTACCAGAGCGATGAGGAGACTGGGAAGTAAAAAGAATTCCTAATCTCTCCGATATATAATTCCTAAAGACTCAAAACATTTTTCGAGACACAACTCGGCCGCTAAAAACGATCAAGCAATGGGGCTCCTAAGGTCGGGGAAGGCTCTGATTACCAACTTGTAACACCCTCGATGCGACTATAGCTCCCATGTGTCGAGGCACGACTTAGAGATATAATCGCATTGAAGGCATATGTCGCAAGTTAGGCAATCTTCACAACATCCCATGTAATGTAAATAATAAAGGGGAGATAACATAGTTGGCTTACACTCGCCACGTCAATCAAGTACATAAATAACATTACATCATCCAAACACTCATGGCCCAACTACGGCGCCAAAATGAAAGAGAACCCAACATGCGACACGGTCCCAATCACCCCCAACTGGGCACCACTACTGATCATCGGGAAAGGAGACATAGTAACGTTGTGAGTCTTTGTCGAACACCCACTTGAGCTCATACGCGTCTCCTGGAGAGGAATCATCAGGCCCTGCATCTGGTGTAATAGTAATCTGTGAGCCACAGGGACTCAGCAATCTCGCACCCTCGCGATCAAGACTATTTAAGCTTATAGGTATGGCAAGGTAAAAATATGAGTGGAGCTGCAGCAAGCGACTAGCAAGTACGGTGGCTAACTTATTCGCAAAATAGAGCAAGAAGAGGAGGCAAAGCACGAGCGAGAAACTAGAGGGCAACTTGCGCAAACATTACTCCAACACCGTGTCCACTTCCCGGACTCCGCCAAGAAGAGGCCATCACGGTAACACACTCAGTTGATTCATTTTAATTAATTAAGGTTCAAGTTATCTACAACCGGACATTAACAAATTCCCATCTGCCCATAACCGCGGGCACGGCTTTCGAAAGTTCAAATCCCTGCAGGGAGTCCCAACTTAGCCCATGACAAGCTCTCACGGTCAACGAAGGAATAGACCTCCTCCCAAGATGTTCCGATCAGACTCGGTATCTCGGTAATTCAAGACACTTCGACAGGTTAAAACAAGACCAGCAACACCGCCCGAATGTGCCGACAAATCCCGATAGGAGCTGCACATATCTCTTTCTCAGGGCACACTCAGATTGTCTTAGGTACGGGTAGGCCAGCCCAGAGTTGCCCCTGGTGGCCACCGGCAGCTGACAGGTGGACCAACACTCAGAGGAGCACTGGCCCGGGGGGGATTAAAATAAGATGACCCTTGAGTCTGCAGAACCCAAGGGAAAGAAAAGGGCTAGGTAGCAAATGGTAAAACCAAGGTTGGGCATTGCTAGAAAAGCTTTAATCAAGGCAAACTGTCAAGGGGTTCCCATTATAACCCAACCGCGTAAGGAACGCAAAATCCAGGAACATAACACCGATATGACAGAAACTAGGGCGGCAAGAGTGGAACAAAACACTAGGCGAGAGGCCGAGCCTTCCACCCTTTACCAAGTATATAGATGCATTAAGATAACATAGCAATATAATGATATCCCAACAAGTAAATAAATGTTCCAACAAGGAACGGCCTCCAATCTTCACCTGCAACTAGCAACACTATAAAAGGGGCTGAGCAAAGCGGTAACATAGCCAATCAACGGTTTGCTAGGACAATGGTGGGTTAGAGGTTTGACATGGCAATTTGGGAGGCTTGCAAGCAAGTGGTAGGCATCATAGCAATGGCATAGCAAAAGAGCGAGCAAACTAGCATAGCAAGGATAGTAGTGATTTCGAGGGTATGATCATCTTGCCTGCACAATTGTCAGAGTTGACTGGATCCTCAAAAGCAAACTCAACGGGCTCCTTGTTAGTGAACTCGTCTCCCGGCTCTACCCAAACAAGAAAAACAAGCAACAAGGACACAATCAACCACGTACAAGGATCAAGCGATATGATGCAATGATGATATGCTATGCGGGATGCGATGCGAGATGCAAAATGCAAGATATGACTGGAAATGCATGAACCTAGCCTCAACTTGGAATTCCAAGGGTGCCACTGGAAAGATGAGATGAAATCGCTTGAAAATGATATAAAGAACGCCGGAATTGGAGTTACGGTTTGGAAAAGGCAAGCGATTCAAAAATGACACCGGTCTGCGATTTACAGCAAGTAGGCATCTAAATGCAATGAGATGAACATGCTACAACACCCAAACATGACAACACAATACATGGCAGGGATGCACACAAGATGCTTAACAAAAGTCTAGCACTGAGCTACGGCCAATTCATCCATTAGGAGGTTCAAACAACCATGGAAAAAATGCAAATGGTAAAACAGATCTCAGACTTAGTGAAATTAACACTTGTCTGGAATTTCAGATCATATAGCCCTCATCGGAGCAACAAAACAACATGCTACAGGACCTGAACATGACAAAGAAAGACATGGCATGGAGCTACTCAACAAGATTAACAAAAGTCCCTTAGTGACCTTGAGCCAAAAGGGATCACAAAATATAGTAACAAGCACACGAACATAGCAAAAACATAATCAGTTTTCAGACTTGGTGAAAACTGGGACATGCTGAAATATAACTCACGAAGGCATGTTTACGAGCTCGATGCACTCACCACGGTGCAAGTCATGGCAAGACAAGCATATACCCATAAAGAAGGCACAAAACACAAGTTATACATGGCAAGAACAATGGCATAGCATGCACGGATCAATTATAATAACATCGGAAAAATCGCAAACAAGTTGACGATCTGCCCAGATTCACAACGAAGCAAAAGTAGAGCTCGATTGACTCAAGCTAGGGTGCTCCATAATTGCAAAAAAGACATGGATGGATAGAGCATAACAATATTAACAAAACTGTCTTACTGATCATCCTCAAAAGAGGCACGGATCACTAGGAAACAACAAGAACATATGGCATCATGAACTAAACAATCCCAGGACTTAGTGAAATCACTAAGTCCCTGAAAACAGAATTAGCAAGTGCACCACTTTTCAAGCTTGCACAAGTCACCACACACATCCTAAAAATACATGGCTTGCATCTCTGGATATAAGACAAAACCCTTAACAAAACATATGAAGAACTCACGGGCATAGCACGCACACATTAATCATGGCAAAAATGACAAAAGTCTAAGATGAGCTAGCAGAGCTGACAATTAACTCACAAAGGCCTCTTCTAACAGCATTTCGGGCATCAAGATAAACTCAAATGAAAATGATGCAATGGAATGAAATGATGTACTCATCGGGGGGAACATTTTGATATACTATGTGTCCAAAACAGAGCTACGGATGCGGAGATATCACTGGTCAAAGTTTGCTTAAAAATTAGGGTTTCGGGGATAAAAGTCAACCGTCAAATTTCAGATCTCAGATCTGCACGCTTCCGGAGGCTCGTCGGCGCGCACTGTTCACCGGAGCATGGAAGTCGAGGTTCGTCGGAGAGGAAGAAGACCGGGGGGCGCCGGGGAGGTCGGAGGAGGCCGGAG
>NC_041388.1:69858342-69936135 GCF_002162155.2 Triticum dicoccoides
GCCTCCCGGGCCGCGGCGGCGGCGAGGTGGCGATGCCATGTGGCGGCGAGCCACTGGCTGCGGGTGGCGGCGGGCGTCGGGTCGAACACGTCCGGCGCGGGTCGGACACGTCCGGCGCGGCGGAGAGGGATTTAGGGTTTCGGGGAGAGGGAGAGATCCGAAATTCAGGGGGTCCTATTTATAGGCGTAAGTGGAGCTAGGAGAGTCCAAATGAGGTGCGGTTTTCGGCCACGCGATCGTGATCGAACGCTCTAGGTGAAGGAGCAGAGTTTGGTGGGTTTTGGGCCAAATTGGAGGGGTGTTGGGCTGCAACACACATGAGGCCTTTTCGGTCCCTCGGTTAACCGTTGGAGTATCAAACGAAGTCCAAATGATACGAAACTTGACATGCGGTCTACCGGTAGTAAACCAAGGCCGCTTGGCAAGTCCCGGTCCAATCCGGAAATGTTTAATCCCCACACACTAAAGAAAGCTAGAAATGACCACCGGAGGAGAACGAAGCGCCGGAATGCAAAACGGACAACGGGGAAAAAGCTCGAATGCATGAGACAAACACGTATGCAAATGCAATGCACATGATGACATGACATGAGATGCATGACAACGACAACAACACACGGAGACAAAAACCCGAACCCGAGGAAATAAAATAACTTAACGCCGGAAACGGCAAGAGTTGGAGTACAAATAGGGAAAGTTACATCCGGGGTGTTACACAACCCAAGCGCCAACGCCAGCGGCGCTGCTCTAAGTCTCGCCACAGCAAGAGCAGTGATACCGGCACAGGAGATAATAACACTCCGGATAGCGCCGAAGACAAGAACAATCCCCTCCAGCACGGTGTAGAGCTAGAGGACAAACAAGCTAGCCCTCCAGAGCAGGCAGCAGATGGAGAACCGGAAGAGTACAATTGCATGCCTCTCTCCGAAGACGAAGCGAGCCTCAGCGACGACGAGTTTATCGTGCCTGAGGACCCCATCGAGCAAGAGCGCTTCAAGCGTCGACTTATGTCCACGGCAAATAGCCTAAAGAAGAAACAGCAACAGCTTCAAGCTGATCAAGACCTGTTAGCAGACAGATGGACCGAAGTCCTTGCGGCCAAGAGCATGAAGTCGAGCGCCCGTCCAAGAGTTACCCAAAACGCAGGTTGCTACCTCATCTCGAGGAGGAAGCATTGAAACCTCATTCACCAGTGTACGATGCGGCTGACCGGCCACTACGCGGCCGAGCCAGAGAGGCGTTTCAGCCTAAAATTCAGACCGCACCCCGTCGCCACTCAGTTAAAAATACTAAGGCCTGGGGCAGCACAGAGGACCTGCGAGACATCTTGGACAGTAAGGCAAAAATCACAAGGTCAATATACGGGACACGGGCACATGCGCCCACACGGGACGATGATCGTCGCGTCGGATACACTAAGAGTAAATCCGGCCGGGCCGAATACAGCAGACAAGACTCATACGAACTACATCGGGATATAGCCTGGCACAGAGGCGCCGCACACCCCCTATGCTTCACTGATGAAGTTATGAATCATGAATTCCCAGAGGGTTTCAAACCCGTAAATATCTAAGCATACAATGGCACAACAGATCCCGCTATATGGATTGAGGATTTCCTCCTTCATATCCACATGGCTCGCGGTGATGATCTACATGCCATCAAGTACCTCCCACTAAAACTCAAAGGACCAGCTCGGCATTGGCTGAATAGCTTGCCAGCAGATTTCGTTGGCAGTTGGGAGGATTTGGAAGATGCATTTCTTGACAACTTCCAGGGCACTTATGTGCGGCCACCGGATGCTGATGACTTGAGCCACATAACCCAGCAGCCAGGGGAATCGGCCAGACAATTCTGGACACAGTTCCTGACTAAGAAAAATCAAATTGTAGACTGTCCGGATGCAGAGGCCCTAGCGGCATTCAAGCATAACATCCACAATGAGTGGCTCGCCCGCCACCTCGGCCAAGAAAAGCCAAAATCTATGGCAGCCCTCACAACACTCATGACCCGCAATAACGACGATAACACTGAAGATACGGCAGTCAATGCCGGATTCAGAGGCTCTAGATCCGGTCAGGGGAAAAAGCCATTTAAAAGAAATACTCTGGCTCCGTCCAGTCTGGATCGCATACTGGATCGCTCGTGTCAAATCCACGGCACCCCCGAAAATCCAGCCAATCACACCAACAGAGAATGCTGGGTGTTCAAGCAGGCCGGCAAGATAAATGCCGAAAATAAGGAGAAGGGGCTGCATATCGATGACGAGGAGGAGCCCCGGCCGCCGAACACAGGAGGACAGAAGGGGTTTCCCCGACAAGTGAAGATGGTGAACATGATATACGCATCCCACATTCCCAAGAGGGAGCGGAAGCGTGTACTAAGGGACGTCTACACGATGGAGCCCATCGCCCCGAAGTTCAACCCATGGTCTGCTTGTCCGATCACCTTCGATCGCAGGGACCACCCCACTAGCATCCGTCATGGCGGATCCGCCGCACTGGTCCTAGACCCCATCATTGACGGATTTCACCTCACTCGAGTCCTTATGGATGGCGGCAACAGCCTGAACCTGCTTTATCAGGATACAGTGTGAAAAATGGGTATCGACCCCTCAAGGATCAAACCCAGCAAAACCACCTTTAAAGGCGTCATCCCAGGTGTAGAGGCCCATTGCACAGGCTCAATCACACTGGAAGTGGTCTTCGGATCACCGGATAACTTCCAAAGCGAAGAGTTAATCCTCGACATCGTCCCGTTTCGCAGTGGCTATCATGCACTGCTCGGACGGACAACATTGCAAAATTCAATGCAGTGCCGCATTACGCATACTTCAAGCTCAAGATGCCAGGACCCCGCGGGGTCATAACAGTAAATGGAAACATAGAACGCTCGCTCCGTACGGAAGAGCACACTGTGGCCCTTGCAGCAGAGGCACGAAGAAGCCTGTTCAGGCAGACCACTCATTCGGCGCTGCAGCCCCCGGACACCTTCAAGCGAGTCTGGAACAATCTGCAACAGGATCGCCTGGCGCGATCAGCGCTCGCTTAGCAATCCGGCCCCCGTACCAGTCCACGTGAAGCGATGAAATTCGTGCCACATGTACATAACTACGCATTGAAAATACCATGGACATAGGCGGGCGCACAATCAGGACACGCCCCGCATTGTGGCTTAACCCCACCAGGGGTTGTATACCTTTGACATTCCTTTTCTCTTTTAGGGCCTAACTCTTCGGAAGCCCTTTCCGGCATTCCGATTGCCGGACACATTCTGGAAGCAACAACCGGCGGCAAGAAGCTAAGATGAACACGGGAACCGCCAGGTGGTCTCTAGTAATACTTGATATAACCGCTTTTCACTATTTATGCGTAGCTTGCCTTGGGATAGGACATTTTGAATTGTCCTACTTTATGCTTACTGCACTACTTGTACCAGTACGCTTCGACGTATTATTCAAATAACAATGCATATTATTAATCTGTCATTGCATTATTTAAGTTTTTCTCTTTCTCTTGTATGTCCATCTACGACATTCCGCACCGGTACGCTCGGGTACGGTCAGTACGCCAGGGGCTCTCGTTTACCCCGTAATACAGCGCAAGAAGTCTGAACACTTTCGACAATGTGGCACCCTAAACTTATAGCATTATATGCATCAGCTCCGAATCATGTCTTGGGTCAAATGTTGGGTTGTCCGGCTCCCATGCTTTGGTACCTTATGTTCTGCTATATCGGCTAAGGTAGCTGTCGGGGATATACCCCGCGGCGTAAACCGACCGAAAGTATAACCCGGACGGACTAGGCGTTTCATTGGTAAACCGCCAGAGGATTGGTGATTTATGTGTCCGGCGGTTCACTGGTATGACGATTCATGAGCCTGAAGACTCATTGGTGACCCGGCTGGACTTGGCGGTTTACTTGAGACCCGGTTTACACTTGGTGATTCACTGGCGACCTGCCCTGACCTGGCGGTTTACAAGCAATCCGCCGGAACATTATGACACACTTATGACCCGGCGGATGGGTCAGATGAATGACAAGGCCCAAGGCCCAGAAGGCCGGTTTATGTCAATGGTGGGCCGGTTTAAGAGGAAAGGCATGAGGAACATTTATCTTACAAGGAGTTAAGACCTGGACTTGTATCCGGTTTGTATTAGAAGATAGACTAGTCCTAATCCTAATAGGACTCCACATGTAACCCGCCCCTTCAACATATATAAGGAGGGGCAGGGCACCCCAAGAGGAGAAGAGGGACAAGATTCACAAGTTCCACAAGTTGGACAAGTTAGGTTTAGACAATAGCTCTCAAGATAAGAGCACTTTTGTAACCGTGGTCATCATCATCATCAATATCAATGAAGCAGGATGTAGGCTTTTACCTCCACCGTGAGGGGCCGAACCTGGGTAAAACATCGCGTCTCTCGTCTTGCTCAACCCCTCTCAAGCTACCACATAGATGCGTTGGCCTCGCGACTAAGTCCTGACACTAAGGACATCTGACATGACAATTCCACGATAGTTGGCGCCCACCGTGGGGCCTGCGCATGGTGGTATTGAGTTCTTGAAGGGATCTCTTTCAGGGACCGAGAAGCTACGACCTGCCGGATCAGCAAGAGCCGGCATGAAAAAAAATCGCATCAACTACAAGTTCATCCATCAAGATCAAAAGAAGTTTTCAGCGGTGGCATATACAAAATTCAGATACAAAAGAAATTAGGGTTATGATTTGTTCATAGCCACGAGTTGGCAGTACAACTCGCCGAGATCGAGACGAAGCCAAACGTAATGCGGTAATCAACCGAATCTGTTAGCAATTTCCACTGTAGGTTTGGTGATTGAATCCAATGTTTACTAGTACATCCACAAGCAGCGATCCAATCGGCCCAGCTGTTTCCATTCCACGAAGAGAAGTCCCAGGCTACAAGCCCCGATGGAATCAATTGTAGTAGCTCCTGCTGCTACTTTGGGCATGGAGGACAAGTCAAACAAAGAACGACTCGGACGAACTCGCTTCGAGTAGTTGCCTCTGCGCCATGCCTGGCTACCAGACCGCGACCGCATCCACCTCGCTTTGAGCCACCGCCGCTGCAGGCACACGTATTAATCAAACAAGTACTACTGGTCATATCAAGCAAAAGACTAGGATGGTTTACTATTTCTCAATGGCTAGAGCCACGATTCGTTGGGCTTGAAAGATTTAGATGGAAGAAAAGTCAAAGTAGGAAAAACGGCCACCACCCTGAAGGGAACACGGACGTGAGTAAATGGATCCAGCCACGACCCGGAAGCGGACGTCTCCGTTGACTCAGGTTCCGCCGTTGGCTCGTCTATGACTTTGCGGCAAGCTGCTGGCGGTAACAGCTGCACCGAGCCAGCCTCGCCTTCACCTCCAAGCTGCTACATCGACCTGCCACGGCCACTGTGCCAAGATGGCCTCGCCTTGCTCCACCTCAAGCCGCCTCCAATCCACTGCCGTCGAGCCACCAAGTATCAAAGGATCATCTCCGCCCATGTTGGGGTTCTGCCTGTGCCGCCGTCATGGCCTCGGCCCGTCCGTGCGTTGAGCCGGCCTTGCCTCTGCTGCAAACTGCTGCGCCTCACCTTGATCGCATCGCCAGCTCCGCCCGGCCACGAGCGCCCTTGCCAGCTCCGTCTACCCCAGCAGCCGACCCGGTCTGGTTCACCGCTGCACGAGGCTACGCCTGCGAACCTCCGCTCCAGTTTCGCTACTGTCGCCGCAATCTGCTTCTACTGGACCGGCCTTGAGGCATCCATAACCGTGTCCCCTCAGCCTCGTGTTGAACTGCTGGATGCTACCAAAGTCCACAATCACACCCGCCGGTTTGGCTTCTAGTTCACCGCGTCAGTGCCGCCCCTGGTTTTTTGAGCTGCCTTGGGCTCGTCCTGCCACTGCCAGGCTCTCTAAAGCCTAAGCAGGAAAGCACATAGAATCAATCTAGCAAGTAGTACCTGAAGGTAAAGGAGCAGGCCGTGGGAGTTGAACCAGCAACTTGAGGGTCAAATCCTGGTGCTAACAGTCATCAGGCCATGGCATGTGTTCTGGCCGGTTTACTGTGGAGCAGTCGGTACGTGCAGACAAAAAGCATGCTACTACTTGTTGGTAGCACGACCAATTAAATTTCCAGGTGCTATCTTTTCCATCTGTTTCTTTTTTATACATATTGTTTTTCCAAGAACGATTACTCTGGCCCATATCTTTCTATACAGGACAAGTGCTCACTATAAAAGTGATGCCCTACTACGGACGACGCGCGATAGCTGTTCTGCGCCGGCATTTGTGCATATCACACTGGTGAACCAAAACACAGACCACCGCCACCGCAGCCCGGACTACATCAGCAATGTCGCGGCCGACTCTTTTGTCCGTACTGGCGTATAACACCGCAATGGATATCAACTGGACTGACACATCAGGTGAAATCCATCCAATATATTTTTATATTATATATTGCTTTCTTTGAAAGAGCAATTACTCCGGCTTGCAAAGTTATCTAAATGCAGGACCCTAAACCGTCATATTGGTGCAAATTTTAAAGGCCGCCAGAAAATTTCCGGCTGAAAGTGAAGATTCCAGTTTAAAATCCGGTTCAAGGGAAATATATCTCCCACAAAGCTTTGAAGCTCTCAATATCCGGTTTAACATCCGGTTCAAGAAGGATTTATCTCTTGCAAAAAGTTAAAAGGTGCCAAAGAGGACCTGCTGCCATGATGCGCGGTTCAAACATGGGTATCATGCCTTATTGGCTTATCATGTTATTGATCACTTGGGGACTTGTGGTCACGTCTGAACCATAGTCACGCCTCTTGATCGCCCTAGTGCCACAACATCACTTGGGGGCTTGGTCATGTCTGAACCAATGCAACACCTTTTGATAGGCGAAAGCCGCCAGATCACTTGGGGACTTGGTCACGTCTGAACCAGTCACGCCTCTTGATCGACCTAAGGCCACATAATCACTTGGGGGCTTTGGTCGAACCCGAACCATCGCTACGCCTGTTGATCGGCATAATGCCACTGCATCATTTGGGGACCTGGCTGACTTGAACCATAGCTACGCCTATTGGGGGCTTGGTCGTGTCCGACCATGGTAATGCCATTTGATGACCTCAATTGCTTCTTTTTTGCCAATTGTTTTATCATTGCCTTTGAAATTTTGTTTCATTTAGACATATATTTCTTTTGTTGCATTTTGAAAACTGACAAATTGTTAAACCGTTTCGACTGTCAATTACAAATTGACGGAACACGGTCAAAATCTGGAGACTATCTGCCCGGTTTGATTTTCTGTTACCATCCTATTATGGAGTAAACCGGTGTTTATCAACCCGGCTCGACTTTCAACTACAAGTTGTCAGTACACGATCAAATTATAATCCGGAGACTATCAGCCCGGTCTGGTTTGACTACGAGTCGCCAGTATTATATATGGTTAAACCGGTGTTTATCACAACCCGGTACGGTTTTATCATAAACCGGCACACTATGAAGGGAGTTATCATACTCAAGATTTGGGTTATCACCCTTACTAAAAAAAGTTGGTAAACCAAGGATGTGATTCAATGTCACAGGTATGATCTATTTCATATTTGATTATTCTTAAGTGCAGCCTTGGTTATAAACCCGGGTTATATGTTGGGCATAATGACCCGTCCGGCAATAAATCGCCAGGACACTTTAAACTTGTTGTATGCAGAAACAGGTTTGTTAAAACAGGCCTGGATTTGGACTATAAGTCGCCAGTATATATATATTTGGATTGCACCATTGGAATCATGCGCTTATACATCATTGGGTTATATTATTCAAATAGCCAAACTTGGTTGAATTTTCATTATGATATTGAATGAATAAGGTTTTCACCGGATTATATTATCTTGAATAGCCAACATGGCTGGATTTTTATGGTTATTAATAACCGGTATTATTAAGTTTTCAAAGTCGCTTTAGCGCAATGGCTATTATGTTATCAAAGGATATGATTTATTCTACAATGGAAGGAATAGTGCCGAGTCGCTGCAGGCTTACAACCCGACACTTGGGGGCTACATTATTCAAATTGAAATTACATCAAATACACAAGTCTCATGTCGCTGCAAGCATGCACCATGACACTTGGGGGCTAATGCAAAGTCATTTTTTGTTCACCTTATTGAAGACCCGACTCATCACATTGTAATGAGCCGGCCCTTGGGGGCTACCAATTGCCTCTGTCAACAATTTAAGGTACAAAGCTTTTTAAACATTACATTGAAGGGTCCACTGCTCAGTTGGTAAAGCACAAGGTTCTTAACCTTGTGGACGTGAATTCAAGCCCCATGATGTGGGTTACATCATATGATGTTATTTTCATTGAAGAATATATCAAAGTCCCAACTCAATATTATCTTACTGAGCCGGCCCTTGGGGACTACACTGCTTGAAGTTTCTATGAGCATCAAGCAATTACAAGTCCCAGGTTGCTGCAAGCATGACAACCCGGCACTTGGGGGCTACATATGTGGAATACTCAATTCTGACTAGTGATTGAGATGAACAACCTGGATTTCTTCAAGATTGTGATATTCATATTGAAGCAAGTCTTAAGTTGTTGCTATGCTACCTTCTTAAGACCTGGGGGCTACAAGTGATAGGCATATAAGAGGTATATTTTCAAGCTTCAGGCTAACTACAATTATGACCTGGTGCCATCAATATTTGTAAACTGGCAATGATAAACCGACACAGTTCTACATTATCAAACTGGCAAGTTATACATTCTTAAACCGACTGAAGATCAAATGAGTATTTCAAAGGCCAATATTTTTGTTAAGCATTGGGAGCTGAAGTCAAAGGAGTTATTCTTCACAATATTTATCTATGACAAACCAATGTCAGCAAATTGAGCATGAAGCTGGCTTGTTAACCCGGATTTTCTAGAAGGAGGAAATGACAAGGACTTAAGGATCATCAGGTACCGGTTTACAAGAATTCTTAACCCGGAGCATAACCTGTCAAATTTGTTCTTGTGTTTATTTTGCAGCATAAGTTTACCATGGATAAATCCAAGCTAAACTTGGGGGCTAATGTCGGGGATATACCCCGCGGCGTAAACCGGCCGGAAGTATAACCCGGACATACTAGGCGTTTCATTGGTAAAGCGCCATAGGATTGGCGATTTACGTGTCTGGCGGTTCACTGGTATGACGATTCACGAGCCTGAAGACTCATTGGTGACCCGGCTGGACTTGGCGGTTTACTTGAGACCCGGTTTACACTTGGCGATTCACTGGCGACCTGCCCTGACCTGGCAGTTTACAAGCAATCCGCCGGAACATTATGACACACTTATGACCCGGCGGATGGGTCAGATGAATGACAAGGCCCAAGGCCCAGAAGGCCTGTTTATGTCAATGGTGGGCTGGTTTAAGAGCAAAGGCATGAGGAACATTTATCTTACAAGGAGTTAAGACCTGGACTTGTATCCGGTTTGTATTAGAAGATAGAATAGTCCTAATCCTAATAGGACTCCACATGTAACCCGCCCCTTCAACATATATAAGGAGGGGCAGGGCACCCCAAGAGGAGAAGAGGGACAATATTCACAAGTTCCACAAGTTGGACAAGTTAGGTTTAGAAAATAGCTCTCGAGATAAGAGCACTTTTGTAACCATGGTCATCATCATCAATATCAATGAAGCAGGAAGTAGGCTTTTACCTCCACCGTGAGGGGCCGAACCTGGGTAAAACATCGCGTCTCTCGTCCCGCTCAACCCCTCTCAAGCTACCACATAGATGCGTTGGCCTCGCGACTAAGTCCTGACACTAAGGACATCTGTCGTGACAATTCCACGACAGTAGCGGTGGGAGAACTACTGCGATTGTGTCCCGGTTCTTTCGGACGAGCACCTCAGTAGAGAAAGCCAAAAACTGACTGTCATGATAACGCGAGAGACTGGTCGCTGTTCGAGAGGTCTCAAGTCCTTAAAGACTTTTTCTGCTTCGGGAGAGGAGTCGGCCTTGTCTGGCTTAGGCGTGTATAGCGCCCCAAATTCGGCCCTCCGAATACCAGGGGCTTCACCAAAAATTTAAAATCATAGACTCCTATGGCTAAGTGAGAGTGATAAAGCATTATAGTCCGATTGCCTGGTTCGTTGCGCTGAACACCTCCCTTGAAGGACCCAAAATTGGGGTAAAGAGTGTTCAGATTTACCCCGAACACCCCAGTACTAGTTACATGGAGGTAGAAGCCGACGACTGGCCAACTCTCAGATTTTATAAACGGCCGCACAGAAGGTAATATTTTAAATTAAGAAAGCGTCGCATGGCGCAAAAGAACCCGTTTCATATTACAGGATCTCATGGGCATGTTCATTCAAAAATTACATCCTTGGCACACTCATCTGCCACTAAGCGGGAACCCTTCAGGACGCTCTCATAGTAATTCTCGGGGCAGCGATGCTCCTTGCCCTCCGGCGGCCCTTCCTTCACAAGCTTCACGGCGTCCAGCTTCGCCCAGTGCACCTTCGCCCGGGCAAAAGCCCTGCATGCACCTTCGATGCAGACGGACCGCTTGATAACTTCAAGCCGTGGGCAGGCTTCGACCAGCCACCTCACCAGACCGAAGTAGCTGCCGGACAGGGGCTCGCCAGGCCACATTCGGACTATAAGGCCCCTCATGGCCTATTCGGCCACCTTGTGAAGTTCAACAAACTGCTTCAGCTGGTCGCTCAAGGACACGGGGTGTTCGGTCCTAGTATACCGAGACCAGAACAACTTCTCCATTGAGCTCCCCTCCTCAGCCCGGTAAAACTCCGCGACATCTAGCACACTGTGGGGAAGATCTGGAAACGCTCCTGGAGAGCTCCGAACTCGGGTAAGAAAAAAGAAAGTCTCCTTCACATGCTTGCTTTGCATATTGAATGCCTTACCCGCTGCTATCTTCTTCGGCTCATAAATCTCCTGGAGGGCCTTGTGGGCTTCGGCCTTGGCACTCCGGACTCTTTCAAGCGCCTGCGCAAGCTCAGACTCTCGCATCTTGGAGTCAAGCTCCAAGGACTCGTGCTTTTTGGCAAGAACCTCGAGCTCTTGCTGCACCTTGCCCACTCGGGCTTCTTGTTTCTCCCGTTCAATGCGTTCTTTGGCCACTTCGTCTTCGGCCTCGGACAATGCCTTCCTCAGGATCTCCACCTTGGTCGTGGCCCCTGACAAATTCATGATGATCCTATTACTTTACACCGAACTTCTTTTTTAACTATATAAACTGGGGTATATCTTACCTTTGCTTTCTTCGAGCTGCCCCTTGGTATGGCCGATCTCGTCCTCGGACCGCTTTAGGGCCTGCTTTAGCGCAGAGACCTCCGAAGTATGTGCGGCAGCGGCCAGCAGGGAAGCCTGCACATACACATAGACAAACTCTAATTAGACTCCTAAGTTATCATTTGATACTCTATTTGGCTTTTCTTCGCGAACGCCGAACAGAGCATCAGGGGATACTATCTATGCGGTAATATTTGCTTATATTTTGAATGCTTACCTCAAAGCCTGTTAGGAGGCTGGCGCAAGCTTCGGTCAGTCCGTTTTTGGCGGACTGAACCTTCTTGACCACCACACTAATGATAGTGCGATCCTCTTCATCGGTGGAAGTGCCGTGAAGCGCTTCCAGTAAGTTGTCCGGTGCCTCTGGTTGGACAGAGGACACCGGCACGGATGGTTGGCCCCCCTTAATGGGGGACCACTTGCCGGAGTCCGGAACCATCAAAGGTTCCGGCGCAGTGTCCGGCTGGGGCCCGAACTCGAAGCCCGTAGGAGCCTCGCTCCCTTGGTACCCAGGATCCGGGAGGTCACCGTGAGGCGCCCCCAGGATCACCTCCCCTTGGCTCAATGCCTTTTGAGACAACACCTCGGCGTTGTCCATAGGGCGAGGGGTGGAAGCCGTCGGAGGAGAACCGCTGTTCATATCCGACGAGCCCAAAGAGCCACTCGACGAGGGTACATCGAGATGAGCTTGGGCCGGACTGCATAATCATGTTCGGCATGAGCAAAGGCAGTACAATAAAACATACCATGAAGTACTATGGTGTCCGGACACTTACGACTTCGCCAGGGGCTTGTCCCTGGGTAGCCACTCGTCGCCGCTATCGGCGGCAGTCGTGGCACAGTCCGGAGGGAGGGTCTTTCCCTTCTTGGACCCTTCGGCCTCCCCGGATGGGTCGACCTTCCTTTTCTTGTCTCCCCCGACTGGGAGGGAGAACTTTTCTCCTCCTCCTTGTTTTCGTGGGAGGGGTGCGCGTCGGACTCATCGGATGATGAGTCCGATAGAACCTTGCGCCGGAGACCCTTTCGGGTCCCCGCGGCCTTCTTCTTGGCCTTCTTTTCCGGCACCTCGTAAGGTGCCGGAGTCAGCATCTTCGTTAGAAGAGCGTTTGTAGGATCTTCGGGCAGGGGGCTGGGAAATCAAGCTGCTCCGCTGTCTTTATCCAGTCCTGTTAATGACATGAAAGCCTAGATCTAGCACATAACTAAACCAGGGCAAATAAATACCCTGAGAGATATAAAAGCCTACCGGATGGGCGCGGTGCTTTGTGCTGAGTTCGTGGTCCTCGATGAGGGAGGGAGGCATCTCGGCGCCCTTGAACATCACCCTCCAGACGTCCTCGTGCGTCGTGTCGTAGAGCTCTCGCAGCGTCTGGTGCTAGGCCGAGTCGAACTCCCACAAAATAAATGCCCGTTGTTGGCACGGAAGGATCCGACGAAAGAGCATAACCTGGACCACATTGACGAGCTTGATTTTCTTGTTCGTCATGTTCTGGATGCAGGTTTGGAGTCCGGTCAGCTCTATCAAAGAAACCCCAGGACAGGCCCTTCTTTTTCCAGGAGGTGAGCCGCATGGGTATTCTGGATCAAAATTTGGGGGCCGCCACCCAGATGGAGTCGCACAGCTCGGTGATGTAGAACCACCCCGATTGCCACCCCTTTATGGTATCCACGTAGGTACCCTCGAGCCAGGTGACATTAGGCATCTTGCCCACCATGGCGCCTCCGCATTCTGCTTGCTGGCCACCCACCACCTTCGGTTTAACATTGAAGGTTTTCAGCCATAGGCCGAAGTGGGGCCTGATGCAGAGGAAGGCCTCGCACACGACGATAAACGCTGAGATGTTGAGGATGAAGTTGGGGGCCAGATCATGAAAATCCATCCCGTAATAGAACATGAGCCCGCGGACAAACGGGAGGAGAGGAAATCCCAGTCCGCGGACAAAATGGGTAAGAAAAACTACCCTCTCATGGGGTTCAGGCGTTGGGACGATCTGCCCCGCATTCGGCAGCCGATGCACGATATTCGCAGCTAGGTATCCGGCTTCCCGTAACTTTTTGATGTTCTCCTCCGTCACCCACTTGCCTCCTGCTCCGGACATGATTGGAGTGGTTTGAGAAGAAGAACGCAAGCTTGGGCGCTAGAGCTCGGGTGTGCGGGAATGGGTAAGCTAGAAGGAAGAAGCCGTGGGTGAAAAAATTAAATCTTTGTCCCTTACTTCCTTTATAAGGGCGAAGGAGGCGATGAGTCTCCCCACTTTCCTGGCAAAATCGCTTGTTCCCCAGGCGCCGTAATGGATGGCGCGGTTGGGTTACCCACGTCTGTATTAATGAGAATCCCGTGATAAGGGGAACATGATCTCTGCTTTGACAAGACGTGTCAAGAAAACTGCCTCGCGATATGTGCGAAGCTGGTTAAGAAAAGCGGTTCGAATAATAACCGGGCCATGAAGTGATGTCATACTGTCAAAACGTGTCAACAGATTAGATTTGTGGAAGTATTATTCTCTCTACGGTGGTATGTGGAACTTATTTTGCAGGGTCGGACACTATCCTTGCATTCAAGCTCTTCCATGGTGTATTCGGAGGAGGAACCCGCCTTGCAATGCCGAAGACAACGCTGCGCGCCGGACTCATCGTCATTGAAGCTTGGTTCAGGGGCTACTGAGGGAGTCCTGGATTAGGGGGTCTCCGGACAGCCGGACTATATCCTTTGGCCGGACTGTTGGACTATGAAGATACAAGATTGAAGACTTCATCCCATGTCCGGATGGGACTGTACTTGGCGTGGAAGGCAACACTACAAAAAAAAGACACATCCGTGACATTTTGGGCCGAACGATTTTTTTCTGTCATACATATGACACTTCTATGATAATTGTGACAAAACCCAGTATCATCATATATGTGGTGGGCTCCTACTTCTATGACAAATAATCATGACAAAAAATGGGCTTTTTGTCCTGGGCGGGTCGGAGACGCAGCTGCATGACATTCTTTGGGCCGTCCATGACGGAAAAAACCATGGTAGAAGCGAGGGGGAGGAAAATTTCGAGGAGTTCTCAGTTACGGTGGGAGGTCGGGGGCCGAGCGATGTGCGTTTCTCTCGTACACGTACGCGCGTGTGTGCGAGGCATTGGCTCTAACTGAACCCGAGCGAGGCGTTGGGCTCTAACTGAACCCGAGCGATTGCACTGCAGGCTACGCGTTACTGAACCCGAGTGATCGATCGATGGATGTTAACTTAACCCGATCGAGCGATTCCTTCGCTACTGCTGCTAACTGAAGCCGACCGATGCTACCTCTGGGATGAACAGTGAGTGTTGCGGGGGGGAGTTGGATGAATAGTGAGCGGTGGCGTTGCCTCTGGATGAAGAGGACCCCGTGGTGTGGTGGAGGGCTGGATGAACAGTAGACGATGGAGGGGTGCCCGTGGAGGGGTGGTTGAGCATGACCCCATGGCGTGGAGGGCTGGATGAACTGTAGACGGTGGAGGGGTGCCCGTGGAGGGGTGGTTGAACAGTAGCCGGTGGAGTAGCGCGCGGTGAAGGTTGGATGAACAGGAGCCCATGGAGGCTGGAGGAGGTCGACAGTAGCCTGTGGAGGCTGGAGGAGGTCGACGGTGGAGATGAACAGTATCCCGTGGAGTCCCGTTTTGCGGTACGCCACACCCCTCCCGATGAACAGGACCCCCATTTCGACCGTAGCGCTCCAACACAAGTCCGTTTCATCCGTTTTGCGGTACGCCACACCCCTCCCGATCAACAGGACCCCCGTTTCGACCATAGGAGGTCCGTTTCCTCCGTTTTGCGGTACGCCAGACCCCTCCCGATCAACAGGACCCCATTCCGAATGTAGGAGGTCCGTTTCCTTTGTTGTGCGGTACGCCAGGCCTCGTTTCCATCGCATGTTCCGTCCAAGCCCTCCCGATGAGCATGACCACGCATTCCGTTCCGACCCAGCCGGTTGGCTCCCACGCGTTCCGTTGCCTCCCAATGAACATGACTCATTCCGTTGCCTCCCCATAAACATGAGCATTCCGTTGCCTCCCCATGAACACGACGATGAAGCTGCCTCCCCATGAACACGACGACGACGCTGTTTCTCCGTTCCGACCCAGCCATGTACACGAGCCCTGGCCGTACGTGTGCGCGAGTAGGCGTTCGAGACCCTGCCCATATGTACACATACGTGGCCGTATTTTATTTCTTGCACCCTGGCCGTTGTACGTACGTGTACATGCTACGTGCGCGCCTCTACTACGACACGTACGCCCTCTACTACAACACATGCGCGCCTCTACATCCACCAGTATATATGTACGTACACGTTCGCGACCAGAATGACAACGATACGTACGTTTCGACCAGGTGGGTCCCGACTGTTAGACACTTCCTTGCCTGCGAAGATGTAGCTCGTGGGTCCCAGCAGTTAGGGGGGCGAATCGTTTTTTTTTTGCCCGGACGCACTTCCTTGCGTGTGAAGATGTAGCTGGTGGGTCCCAGCAGTCAGGGGCAAACGTTTTTTTGCAAAATACGGTGGCCCGTCCGGTGGGTCCCCGCTGTCAGGTGGAGGAATAATTATTTTGCACGTAATAAGGAGGCACTTCCTTGCTGCGGCCGTGGACCCAGCTGCCAGCTTCTCCACGTACAGTCTATGTCCGATGGAAGCCGTTACTTGACCAAGTTGACCACGCCGCGCCGAGAGCACCAGGGCGGTGGACGACGGCGAGGCCTAGGAAGGGGACGACGCGAAGCCGGGGAAGACGCGGCAGTGGATGCCCACGTGTAGAAGAGTACGAGGGTTCACTGGTTCACTGCGGTGTGAGGCTGCCATCGCCGTAGAATAACAGGGGGTGTGGGTGAGTAGAGGGATGGCCTGGCCAGCGGTGGGAGTAGTAGGGGGAGGTGAGTTAAGAAATTTGCCCTAGAGGCAATAATAAAGTTATTATTTATTTCCTTATATCATGATAAATGTTTATTATTCATGCTAGAATTGTATTAACCGGAAACATAATACATGTGTGAATACATAGACAAACAGAGTGTCACTAGTATGCCTCTACTTGATGTGTGAATACATAGAAAAACAGAGTGTCACTAGTATGCCTCTACTTGACTAGCTCGTTGATCAAAGATGGTTATGTTTTCTAACCATAGACATGAGTTGTCATTTGATTAACGGGATCACATCATAAGGAGAATGATGTGATTGACTTGACCCATTTCGTTAGCATAGCACTTGATCGTTTAGTTTGTTTCTATTGCTTTCTTCATGACTTATACATGTTCCTATGACTATGAGATTATGCAACTCCCGTTTACCGGAGGAACACTTTGTGTGCCACCAATCATCACAACGTAACTGGGTGATTATAAAGGTGCTCTACAGGTGTCTCCGAAGGTACTTGTTGGGTTGGCGTATTTCGAGATTAGGATTTGTCACTCCGATTGTCGGAGAGGTATATCTGGGCCCTCTCGGTAATGCACATCACTTAAGCCTTGCAAGCATTGCAACTAATGAGTTAGTTGCAGGATGATGTATTATAGAACGAGTAAAGATACTTGCCGGTAACGAGATTGAACTAGGTATTGAGATACCGACGATCGAATCTCGGGCAAGTAACATACCGATGACAAAGGGAACAACGTATGTTGTTATGCGGTCTGACCGATAAAGATCTTTGTAGAATATGTGGGAGCCAATATGAGCATCCAGGTTCCGCTATTGGTTATTGATCGGAGACGTGTCTCGGTCATGTCTACATTGTTCTTGAACCCGTAGGGTCTGCACGCTTAAGGTTTCGATGACAGTTATATTATGAGTTTATGAGTTTTTGATGTACCGAAGGAGTTCGGAGTCCCGGATGAGATCGGGGAGATGACGAGGAGTCTCGAAATGGCCGAGATGTAAAGATCAATATATTGTACGACTATATTCGGACATCGAAAAGGTTCCGAGTGATTCGGGTATTTTTCAGAGTACCGGAGAGTTACGGGAATACGTATTGGGCCTTATTGGGCCATACGGGAAAGAAGGAAAAGGGCCTCAAGGGTGGCGGCACCCCTCCCCTTGGTCTGGTCCGAATTGGACTAGGGAAAGGGGGCGCCCCCTTCCTTCCTTCTCCTTTTCCCTTCCTCTTTTCCTATTCCATATGGGAGGTGGAATCCTACTAGGACTAGGGAGTCCTAGTAGGACTCCACACATGGCACGCCCCCTCCTAGGGCCGGCCTCCTCCTCCCTTGCTCCTTTATATACGGGGGCAGGGGGCACCCCAAAGACACAACAATTGATCATTGATCTCTTAGCCGTGTGCGGTGCCCCCTTCCACCATAATCCTTGATAATATTGTAGCGGTGCTTAGGCGAAGCCCTGTGACGGTAGAACATCAAGATCGTCACCACGCCGTCGTGCTGACAGAACTCTTCCCCGACATTCTGCTGGATCGGAGTCCGGGGATCGTCATTGAGCTGAACGTGTGCTAGAACTCGGAGGTGCCGTAGTTTCGGTGCTTGATCGGTCGGACCGTGAAGACGTACGACTACATCAACCGCGTTGTGCTAACGCTTCCGCTTTCGGTCTACGAGGGTACGTAGACAACACTCTCCCCTCTCATTGCTATGCATCACCATGATCTTGCGTGTGTGTAGGAAATATTTGAAATTGCTACGTTCCCCAATAGTGGTATCCGAGCCTAGGTTTTATGTGTTGATGTTATGCACGAGTAGAACACAAGTGAGTTGTGGGCGATATAAGTCATACTGCTTACCAGCATGTCATACTTTGGTTTGGCGGTATTGTTGGACGAAGCAGCCCGGACCGACATTGCGCGTACGCTTACGCGAGACTGGTTCTACCGACGTGCTTTGCACATAGGTGGCTGAAGGGTGTCAGTTTCTCCAACTTTAAGTGTGGATATGCCCGATCCTTGCGAAGGTTAAAACAACACCAACTTGACAAACTATCGTTGTGGTTTTGATGCGTAGGTAAGAACGGTTCTTGCTAAGCCCATAGCAGCCACGTAAAACTTGCAACAACAAAGTAGAGGATGTCTAACTTGTTTTTGCAGGTCATGTTGTGATGTGATATGGTCAAGACATGATGCTAAATTTTATTGTATGAGATGATCATGTTTTGTAACCGAGTTATCAGCAACTGGCAGGAGCCATATGGTTGTCGCTTTATTGTATGCAATGCAATCGCGCTGTAATGCTTTACTTTATCACTAAGCGGTAGCGATAGTCCTGGAAGCATAAGATTGGCGAGACGACAACGATGCTACGATGGAGATCAAGGTGTCGCGCCGGTGACGATGGTGATCATGACGGTACTTCGGAGATGGAGATCACAAGTACAAGATGATGATGGCCATATCATATCACTTATATTGATTGCATGTGATGTTTATCTTTTATGCATCTTATCTTGCTTTGATTGATGGTAGCATTATAAGATGATCCCTCACTAAATTATCAAAGTATAAGTGTTCTCCTTGAGTATGCACCATTGCGAAAGTTCTTCGTGCTGAGACACCACGTGATGATCGGGTGTGATAGGCTCTATGTTCAAATACAACGGGTGCAAAACAGTTGCACACGCGGAATACTCAGGTTAAACTTGACGAGCCTAGCATATAACAGATATGGCCTGGAACACAGAGACCGACAGGTCGAGCGTGAATCATATAGTAGATATGATCAACATAGTAATGTTCACCATTGAAACTACTCCATCTCATGTGATGATCGGACATGGTTTAGTTGATTTGGATCACGTGATCACTTAGAGGATTAGAGGGATGTCTATCTAAGTGGGAGTTCTTAAGTAATATGATTAATTGAACTTTATTTTATCATGAACTTAGTCCTGGTAGTATTAGCATATCTATGTTGTAGATCAATAGCTCGCGTTTAGCTCCCCTGTTTTATTTTTGATATGTTCCTAGAGAAAACTAAGTTGAAAGATGTTAGTAGCAATGATGCGGATTGGATCCATGATCTGAGGTTTATCCTCATTGCTGCATAGAAGAATGATGTCTTTGATGCACCGCTAGGTGACAAACCTATTGCAGGAGCATATGCAGATGTTATGAACATTTGGCTAGCTCAATATGATGACTACTTGATAGTTTAGTGCACCATGCTTAAACGGCTTAGAATCGGGACTTCAAAGACGTTTTGAACGTCATGGACCATATGAGATGTTCCAGGAGTTGAAGTTAATATTTCAAACAAATACCCAAGTTGAGAGATATGAAGTCTCCAACAAGTTCTCTAGCTAAAAGATGGAGGAGAATAGCTCAAGCAGTGAGCATGTGCTCTGATTGTCTGGGTACTACAATCGCTTGAATCAAGTGGGAGTTAATCTTCTAGATAAAATAGTGATTGACAGAATTCTCTAGTCACCATCACCAAGTTAGTAGAACTTCGTGATGAACTATGATATGCAAGGGATAATGGAAACGATTCCCAAGCTCTTCGTAATGCTGAAATCCACGAAGGTAGAAATCAAGAAAAATATCAAGTGTTGATGGTAGACAAGACCACTAGTTTCAAGAAAAGGGCAAAGGGAAGAAGGGGAACTTCAAGAAGAACGGCAAGCAAGTTGCTGCTCAAGTGAAGAAGCCCAAGTCTAGTCCTAATCTTGAGACTAAGTGCTTCTACTGCAAAGGGACTGGTCACTGGAAGCGGAACTGCGCCAAGTATTTGGCGGATAAGAAGGATGGCAAAGTGAAAAAGGTGTATTTGATATACAGATTATTGATTTGTATTTTACTAGTGTTCGTAGCAACCCCTCGGTATTTGATACTGGTTCAGTTGCTAAGAGTAGTAACTCAAAACGGAAGTTGTCGAATGAACATAGACTAGTTAAGGGTGAAGTGATGATGTGTGTTGGAAGTGGTTCCAAGATTGATATGATCATCATCGCACACTCCCTATACTTTTGGGATTAGTGTTGAACCTAAATAAGTGTTATTTGGTGTTTGCGTTGAGCATAAATATGATTTGATCATGTTTATTGCAGTACGGTTATTCATTTAAGTAAGAGAATAAATTATTGTTCTGTTTACATGAATAAAACCTTATATGGTTACACAACAACAATAACAAAGCCTTTAGTCCCAAACAAGTTGGGGTAGGCTAGAGGTGAAACCCATAAGATCTCGCAACCAACTCATGGCTCTGGCACATGGATAGCAAGCTTCCACGCACCCCTGTCCATAGCTAGCTCTTTGTCGATACTCCAATCCTTCAGGTCTCTCTTAACGGACTCCTCCCATGTCAAAATCGGTCGACCCCGCCCTCTCTTGACATTCTCCGCACGCTTTAGCCGTCCGCTATGCACTGGAGCTTCTGGAGGCCTGCGCTGAATATGCCCAAACCATCTCAAACGATGTTGGACAAGCTTCTCCTCAATTGGTGCTACCCCAACTCTATCTCGTATATCATCATTCTGGACTCGATCCTTCCTCGTGTGGCCACACATCCATCTCAACATACGCATCTCCGCCACACCTAACTGTTGAACATGTCGCCTTTTAGTCGGCCAACACTCCACGCCATACAACATTGCGGGTCGAACCGCCGTCCTGTAGAACTTGCCTTTTAGCTTTTGTGGCACTCTCTTGTCACAGAGAATGCCAGAAGCTTGGTGCCACTTCATCCATCCGGCTTTGATTCGATGGTTCACATCTTCATCAATACCCCCATCCTCCTGCAACATTGACCCCAAATACCGAAAGGTGTCCTTCCGAGGTACCACCTGGCCATCAAGGCTAACCTCCTCCTCCTCACAGCTAGTAGTGCTGAAACCGCACATCATGTACTCGGTTTTAGTTCTACTAAGCCTAAACCCTTTCGATTCCAAGGTTTGTCTCCATAACTCTAACTTCCTATTTACCCCCGTCCGACTATCGTCAACTAGCACCACATCATCCGCAAAGAGCATACACCATGGGATATCTCCTTGTATACCCCTTGTGACCTCATCCATCACCAATGCAAAAAGATAAGGGCTCAAAGCTGACCCCTGATGCAGTCCTATCTTAATCGGGAAGTCATCGGTGTCGACATCACTTGTTCGAACACTTGTCACAACATTATTGTACATGTCCTTGATGAGGGTAATGTACTTTGCTGGGACTTTGTGTTTCTCCAAGGCCCACCACATGACATTCCGCGGTATCTTATCATAGGCCTTCTCCAAGTCAATGAATACCATATGCAAGTCCTTCTTATGCTCCCTATATCTCTCCATAAGTTGTCGTACCAAGAAAATGGCTTCCATGGTCGACCTCCCAGGCATGAAACCAAACTGATTTTTGGTCACGCTTGTCATTCTTCTTAAGCGGTGCTCAATGACTCTCTCCCATAGCTTCATTGTATGGCTCATCAGCTTAATTCCACGGTAATTAGTACAACTCTGAACATCCCCCTTGTTCTTGAAGATTGGTACTAATATACTCCGTCTCCATTCTTCTGGCATCTTGTTTGCCCGAAAAATGAGGTTGAAAAGCTTGGTTAGCCATACTATCGCTATGTCCCCGAGACCTTTCCACACCTCAATGGGGATACAATCAGGGCCCATCGCCTTGCCTCCTTTCATCCTTTTTAAAGCCTCCTTCACCTCAGACTCCTGGATGCGCCGCACAAAACGCATGCTGGTCTCATCAAAGGAGGCATTCAGTTCAATGGTAGAACTCTCATTCTCCCCATTGAATAGCTTGTCGAAGTACTCCCGCCATCTATGCTTAATCTCTTCGTCCTTCACCAAGAGTTGGCCTGCTCCGTCCTTGATGCATTTGACTTGGCCAATATCCCTCGTCTTCCTCTCCCGGATCTTAGCCATCTTATAGATGTCCCTTTCACCTTCCTTCGTGCCTAACCGTTGGTAGAGGTCCTCATATGCCCGACCCCTTGCTTCACCAACAGCTCGCTTTGCGGACTTCTTCGCCATCTTGTACTTCTCTATGTTGTCTGCACTCCTATCCAGGTATAGGTGTCTGAAGCAATCTTTCTTCTCTTTAAGCGCCTTCTGGACATCATCATTCCACCACCAGGTATCCTTATCTTCGCTTCTCCTTCCCCTGGACACTCCAAACTCCTCCGAGGCCACCTTACGAATGCAACTCGCCATCTTCATCCACACATTGTCCGCATCCCCTCCTTCCTCCCAAGGGCCCTCCTTAAATACCCTCTCCTTGAACACCTGAGCTACCTCCCCCTTGAGCTTCCACCACTTCGTTCTAGCAACCTTGGCACGCTTATCCCGCTGGACACGAATCCGAAAGCGGAAGTCAGCAACCACCAGCTTATGCTGGGGTACAACACTCTCCCCAGGTATCACCTTACAGTCTAGGCACGCACGCCTATCTTCTCTTCTCGAGAGGATGAAATCAATCTGGCTAGAGTGTTGGCCACTACTAAAAGTCACCAGATGTGATTCTCTCTCTCTAAAGAGGGTGTTAGCTACAATCATGTTGTAGGCTAGAGCAAAGCTTAAGACATCTTCTCCTTCTTGATTCCTGATGCCATAGCCAAAGCCCCCATGCGCCCCTTCAAAACCTGTGTTAGATGTACCCACGTGGCCATTGAGGTCTCCTCCTATGAAGAGCTTCTGACCAATCGGTACACTCCTAACCATGTCTTCCAAGCCTTCCCAGAACTCCCTCTTGGTGTTCTCATTGTGGCCTACTTGCGGGGAATATGCGCTAATAACATTGAGAACCAAGTCCTCAGCTACCAGCTTGACCAGGATAATCCGGTCCCCACGTCTCCTGACGTCTACCACTCCATACTTGAGGCTCTTGTTGATCAAGATGCCTACGCCATTTCTGTTTGCAGCCGTCCCCGTGTACCACAGCTTGAAGCCGGTATCCTCCACCTCCTTCGCCTTCTGTCCTCTCCATTTGGTTTCTTGGATGCAAAGGATATCAACACCTCTCCTCACTGCTGCATCAACTAGCTCCCGAAGCTTCCCTGTCAGAGACCCTACGTTCCAGCTACCTAAGCGAATCCTCCTAGGCTCGGCTAGCTTCCTTACCCTTCACACTCGTCGAGTCAAATGCGAAGACCCTTGCTCATTTTCCACTACATCCGGGCGCCGATGTAGCGCGCCACTAAGGATGCGACGACCCAATCCTCGCTCACTTGCCACCGTATCCGGATCAAGATACGGCGTGCCACTTGGGGGGTGACGGCCCGGCCCTTGCCCATTTTCCACCACACCCGGGTTCTGATGTGGCGCGTCGCTGAGAGGGTTACGCCCCAACGAAAATCTTTTGGGTTTCATATCCATAAGAGTGGCTGAGTTTTTACGTTGGCTCGCCAAGCCTGTCACAACCCTCCTCCTTTACCCGGGCTTGGGACCGGCTATGTTGAGACAACATAGGCGGAGTTGAATAAAACCTTATATGGTTACACACCCAATGAAAATGGTTCGTTGGATCTCGATCGTAGTGATACACGTATTCATAATATTGAAACCAAAAGATGCAAAGTTAATAATGATGGTGCAATTTATTTGTGGCACTACCGTTTAGGTCATATTGGTGTAAAGCGCATGAAGAAAATCCATGCTGATGGGTTTTGGAATCACTTGATTATGAATCAGTTGATGCTTGCGAACCATGCCTAATGGGCAAGATGACTAAGACTCCGTTCTCCAGAACAATGGAGCGAGCAACAGATTTGTTGGAAATCATACATACTGATGTATGTGGTCCGATGAATATTGAGGCTCGTGGTAGGTATCATTATTTTCTGATCTTCACAGATGATTTGAGCAGATATGAGTATATCTACTTGATGAAACACAAGTCTGAAACATTTGAAAAGTTCAAAGAATTTCAGAGTGAAGTGGAGAATCATCGTAACAAAATGAAAGTTTCTACGATATGATCGCAAAAGTAAAATATTTGAGTCACGAGTTTGGCCTTCAGTTAAAAACAATGTGAAATAGTTTCACTACTCACGCCACCTGGAACACCACATCATAATGGTGTGTCCGAACGTCATAACTGTACTTTATTAGATATGGTGCGATCTATGATGTCTATTACCGATCTACCACTATCGTTTTGGGGTTATGCATTAGAGACAACTGCATTCACATTAAATAGGGCACCATCTAAATCCGTTGAGACGACACCGTATGAACTATGGTTTGGCAAGAAACTAAGCTGACGTTTCTTAAAGTTTGAGGTTGCAATGCTTATGTGAAAAAGTTTCAACCTGATAAGCTCTAACCCAAATCGGAGAAGTGCGTCTTCATAGGATACCCAAAAGAAAATGTTGGGTACACCTTCTATCACAGATCCGAAGGCAATATATTTGTTGCTTTGAATGGATCCTTTCTAGAAAAAGAGATTCTCTCGAAAGAAGTGAGTGGGAGGAAAGTAGAACTTGATGAGGTAATTGTACCTGCTCCCTTATTGGAAAGTAGTTCATCACAAAAATCTGTTCCTGTGACTACTACACCGATTAGTGAGGAAGCTAATGATGATGATCATGTAACTTCAGATCAAGTTACTACCGAACCTCGTAGGTAAACCAGAGTGAGATCCGCACCAGAGTGGTACCGTAATCTGGTTCTGGAGGTCATGTTACTTGACCATGACGAGGCTACGAACTATGAGGAAGCGATGATGAGCCCAGATTCCGCGAAATGGCTTGAGGCCATGAAATCTGAGATGAGATCCATGTATGAGAACAAAGTATGGACTTTGATTGACTTGTCCAATGATCAGCGAGCCACTGAGATTAAATGGATCTTCAAGAGGAAGACGGACGCTGATAGTAGTGTTACTATCTACAAAGCAAGAATTGTCGCAAAAAGGTTTTCAACAAGTTCAAGGTGTTGACTACGATGAGAGTTTCTCACTCGTATCTATGCTTAAGTCTGTCCGAATCATTTTAGCAATTGCCGCATTTTATGAAATCTGGCAAATGTATAAACAAAACTGCATTCCTTAATCGATTTATTAAAGAAGAGTTGTATATGATGCAACTAGAAGGTTTTGTCAATCCTAAAGGTACTAACAGAATATGCAAGCTCCATCGATCCATCTATGGACTGGTGCAAGCATCTCGGAGTTGGAATATACGCTTTGATAAGTTGATCAAAGCATATAGCTTTATACAGACTTGCGGTGAAGCCTGTATTTACAAGAAAGTGAGTGGGAGCACTACCGCATTTCTGATAAGTATATGTGAAAGACATATTGTTGATCGGAGATAATGTAAAATTATTCTGCAAAGCATAAAGGAATGTTTGAAAGGAGTTTTTCAAAGAAAGACCTCAGTGAAGTTGCTTACATATTGAGCATCAAGATCTATAGAGATAGATCAAGACGCTTGATAAGTTTTTCAATGAGTACATACCTTGACAAGATTTTGAAGTATTTCAAAATGGAATAGTCAAAGAAGGAGTTCTTGCCTGCGTTACAAAGGTGTGAAGTTGAGTAAGACTCAAAAGCCGACCACGGCAGAAGATAGAGAGAGAATGAAAGTCATTCCCTATGCCTTAGCCATAGGTTCTATAAAGTATGCCATGCTGTGTACCAGACCTATTGTATACCCTGCCCTGAGTTTGGCAAGGGAGTACAATAGTGATCTAGGAGTAGATCACTGGACATTGGTCAAAATTATCCTTAGTGGAATAAGGATATGTTTCTCGATCATGGAGGTGACAAAAGGTTTGTCGTAAAGGGTTACGTCGATGCGAGTTTTGACACTGATCCAGATGACTCTAAGTCTCAATCTAGATACATATTGAAAGTGGGAGCAATTAGCTAGAGTAGCTCCATGCAGAGCATTGTTGACATAGAAATTTGCAAAATACTTACGGATCTGAATGTGGCAGACTAGTTGATTAAACTTCTCTCACAAGCAAAACATGATCACACCTCGGTACTCTTTGGGTGTTAATCACATAGCGATGTGAACTAGATTATTGACTCTAGTAAACCCTTTGGGTGTTGGTCACATGTCGATGTGAACTATGGGTGTTAATCACATGGTGATGTGAACTATTGATGTTAAATCACATGGCAATGTGAACTAGATTATTGACTCTAGTGCAAGTGGGAGGCTGAAGGAAATATGCCCTAGAGGCAATAATAAAGTTATTATTTATTTCCTTATATCATGATAAATGTTTATTATTCATGCTAGAATTGTATTAACCAGAAACATAATACATGTGTGAATACATAGACAAACAGAGTGTCACTAGTATGCCTCTACTTGACTAGCTCGTTGATCAAAGATGGTTATGTTTCCTAACCATAGACATGAGTTGTCATTTGATTAACGAGATCACATCATTAGGAGAATGATGTGATTGACTTGACCCATTTCGTTAGCATAGCACTTGATCGTTTAGTTTGTTGCTATTGCTTTCTTCATGACTTATACATGTTCCTATGACTATGAGATTATGCAACTCTCGTTTATCGGAGGAACACTTTGTGTGCCACCAAACATCGCAACGTAACTGGGTGATTATAAAGGTGCTCTACAGGTGTCTCCGAAGGTACTTGTTGGGTTGGCGTATTTCGAGATTAGGATTTGTCACTACGATTGTCGGAGAGGTATCTCTGGGCCCTCTCGGTAATGCACATCAATTAAGCCTTGCAAGCATTGCAACTAATGAGTTAGTTGCAGGATGATGTATTACGGAACAAGTAAAGAGACTTGCCGGTAACGAGATTGAACTAGGTATTGAGATACCGACGATCGAATCTCGGGCAAGTAACATACCGATGACAAAGGGAACAATGTATGTTGTTATGCGGTCTGACCGATAAAGATCTTCGTAGAATATGTGGGAGCCAATATGAGCATCCAGGTTCCGCTATTGGTTATTGACCGGAGATGTGTCTCGGTCATGTCTACATTGTTCTCGAACCCGTAGGGTCCGCACGCTTAAGATTTCGATGACAGTTATATTATGAGTTTATAAGTTTTGATGTACCGAAGGAGTTCGGAGTCCCGGATGAGATCGGGGACATGACGAGGAGTCTCGAAATGGTCGAGACGTAAAGATCGATATATTGGACGACTATATTCGGACATCGGAAAGGTTCCGATTGATTCGGGAATTTTTCGGAGTACCGGAGAGTTACGGGAATACGTATTGGGCCTTATTGGGCCATACGGGAAAGAAGGAAAAGGGCCTCAAGGGTGGCCGCACCCCTCCCCTTGGTCTGGTCCGAATTGGACTAGGGAAGGGCGGCGCCCCCTTCCTTCCTTCTCCTTTTCCCTTCCTCTTTTCCTATTCCATATGGGAGGTGGAATCCTACTAGGACTAGGGAGTCCTAGTAGGACTCCACACATGGCGCGCCCCCTCCTAGGGCCGGCCTCCTCCTCCCTTGCTCCTTTATATACGGGGGCAGGGGCACCCCAAAGACACAACAATTGATCATTGATCTCTTAGCCGTGTGCGGTGCCCCCTTCCATCATAATCCTCGATAATATTGTAGCGGTGCTTAGGCGAAGCCCTGCGACGGTAGAACATCAAGATCGTCACCACGCCATCATGCGGACGGAACTCTTCCCCGACATTCTGCTGGATCGGAGTCCGGGGATCGTCATCGAGCTGAACGTGTGCTAGAACTCGGAGGTGCCGTAGTTTCGGTGCTTGATCGGTCGGGCCGTGAAGACGTACGACTACATCAACCGCGTTGTGCTAACGCTTCCGCTTTCGGTCTACGAGGGTACGTAGACAACACTCTCCCCTCTCGTTGCTATGCATCACCATGATCTTGCGTGTGTGTAGGAAATTTTTGAAATTGCTACGTTCCCCAACAGTGTGGCCTCCGCCGCCTTGCAGTCGGCCACGGGAGGCAGGAGCACGAGGCACGACCGGCGCAAGTTTGGGCGGCTGGAGCAAGAATACCGGAGGTTGAAGAAGCACTACGGCCGTTGGATGGACATCGTACGGTCACTGGAGCTAGAATCGTGCATATTGACTAAGTTGACAAAGCCCTCCGTCCCCGTCAACTTAGTAGGCCCACAAGTCAGCCTGCCACTATACTGGGTCCCAGCTAACAGGGGAAGTATTCATTTTTTTGTGCGTAATAAGGAGGCACTTCCTTGCGTGTGAAGATATAGCTGGTGTGTCCGCGCTGTCAGCGGCAGTAACGTTTTTTTCGCAAAATATAGAGGCCCTGTCGGTGGGTCCCTGATGTCAGGTGGAGGAATCATTATTTTGCGTGTAATAAGGAGGCATTTCCTTGCGTGCGGCCATGGACCCAGCTGTCAGCCTCTGCACGTACAGTCCACTTCAGATGCATGTCGGTCGTTGACCATGTTAACCAGGCCGCACCGAGAGCACCAGGGCGGTGGATGACGGCGAGGCCTAGGAAGGGAACGACACGGAGGCAGGGAAGACTCGGCAGTTGTTTCCCACACGGAGGGGAGTACGACTGTACGAGGGTTTACTGGTTCGTCCGCCGTCGCCGGAGAATAACAACAGGTGTGGGTGATTAGAGGGATGGCTAGGCCAGCGATGGGAGTACGATGGGGCGGTGAGGCCTGTGTGGCAGCACAGCCGGCCGCGGGGAGGAGGGAGCAGGCAGTCCCGCCGGCGCTTGTTTGAGCGGCTGGAGCAGGAAGAGCAGAGATTAAAGAAGCACGACGGCCGTTCGATGGACATCGTACGGTCCCTGGAGCTAGAATCGTTCATATTGACTAAGTTGACAAAGCCCTCCGTCCCCGTCAACTTAGTAGGCCCACAAGTCAGCCTCCCACCATGGTGGGTCCCAGCTAGCAGGGGGAGTATTCATTTTTCTGTGCGTAATAAGGAGGCACTTCCGATGGGTCCGAGCTGATAGCGGGGGGAACGGTTTTTTCGCAAAATACGGTGGTCCATCCGATGGGTCCCAGCAGTCAGGGGCAAACGTTTTTTTCGTGAAATACGGTGGCCCATCCAGTGGGTCCCAGCAGTCAGGGGGGAAACGTTTTTTTCGCGAAATACTGGTGGCTCGTCCGGTGGGTCCCTGCTGTCAGGTGGAGGAATAATTATTTTGCGCATAATAATTAGGCACTTCCTTGCGGCTACCATGGACCCAACTGTCAGCCTCTCCACGTAGAATACTCTTCCGATGGAACTCGGTCATTGACCACATTGACCACGCCGCGCCGAGAGCACCACGGCGGTGGACGACGGTGAGGCCTAGGAAGGGTACGACGCGGAGCCGGGGAAGACGCGGCAGTGGGTGCCCACGCGGAGAGGAGTACGAGGGTTCACTGGTACGGCTGCGGTGTGAGGCTGCCGTCGCCGCAGAATGACAGGGGGAGTGGGTGAGTGGAGGGATGGCCTGGCTAGCGGTGGGAGTAGTATGGGGGCGGTGAGGCCTCCGCGGCAGCACAGCTGGCCACGGGAGGCAGGAGCATGTGACACGACCGACGCTGCTTTGGGCGGCTGGGGCAAGAAGACCAGAGGTTGAAGAAGTACTACGGCCGTTGGATGGACATCGTTGACCACGCCGCGCCGAGAGCACTAGGCCGGTGGAGGACAGCGGGGCCTACGAAGGGAACGACACGGAGCCAGGGAAGACACGACAGTGGCTGCCCACGTGGTGGAGAGTACGAGGGTTGACTGGTTCGGCTGCCGTCGCTGGAAAATAACAGGAGGTGTGGGTGAGTAGAGGGATAAACAGGCCAGGGATGTGAGTATGATGGGGCCGTGAGACCTTCACTGCCGGCCACGAGAGGCAGGAGCAGGCGGTTCCAACGGCGCTGGTTTGGGCGGCTGGGGCAGGAAGATCAGAGACTGAAGAAGCACGATTGCCGTTAGATTGGCATCTAACGGTCTGACGCTGGTAGAGTCGATTGTTGACTAAGTTTCTTTTTTTAGAAACCTTGTGTACGCATGAACTTAGTAGGCCAACAAGTCAGCCTCCAAATATGTGGCAAACAACATAAAGCCCATTTGCTATTTTTTATAATTTGCAGCCCATTTGCTAATTCTTAAGTAATTTATTAAAGCCCATTTTCTGCCCAGGACCACGGTCAAAAATTTCAACCTTATTTTGCATATTTCGGTGGAGTCTGAACTGTTGTAATACCGAAATGATAAACATTTTTTAAGAACTTATTGATTTGCTAAAAAAATCGTTTTGTTTTTGTAAGCAAATAAGACGTGGAACAATTGAGTTGGTTTAAGGGAAAACCAGTGGTAAAATATCAGCGCTGGGTGGGAAAAACAACAAAAATAAGGATGTAAATATGAAAAGGGAATTTTATGTGTTTTCAATATAATGATATGTGTATATGAACTAGTAAAACTATAGGTAGAGATTAGAAAACGGTTATAGGACATGCGTTTCAAGAGGATAATAGAACTAGGCTCTATGTTTGATTCAGTAAAAAAACTGCATGCGGATCTTGTAAGACAAAATATAACTAGCGCTAGCAGGCCAGAGGCCAGTAGATACCTGCTGGATCTTTGTGCCCTGTTGTTGTCATGGGCTGGGCCTGTTAAAAACAAAACCAACCCTGGGCAGTCTACAGCCCAGTTGAAACTTACTCGACCTGAAAAAACAATATACGTGCTCAATAAACGAGAGAATTTTGCAAGTACAGACTAATAACTGGGATGTAGCTCGGATATTGTTTTTTTATCGTGATAATAAGTGCATGCACTTGTTTTGAAAAAATTGGAGAACTGGGAATTCGAACGGCGGGTGCTTATGCTACCCATCAAATAAAAATCAGGTGCCTGAAAATTCGTTTCGAAACAAATGATTCAGCTTTATATCCACATCGACCCTTGACATGATGGTTAGAAGCAAATGCAAGTTCATACCAAAAGATCGTTAACAACAATACCAACTTGCGGACGGCAAGGTAGTACAACTACCAATACCAAACTAACATAATCTTTTTACGCCTGGCCCTAGTGTTCATCTGGTAGAAAATCTTGCAGAGGACCAGCTCCCGCTCCTTCTCTTGCTCCAGGTCCCCGAGGTGGTACTGGTGCATCACCCAGTTGGTCCTCTGCTGGTCGAAGTTCTTGTTGGTGTGCAGCACGAGAACCTTTTTTGCTGCCCGTCTGCCGGCCGTTGACCATCACCGGCAAGGTATTGTCGGTCTTGTGCCACATCGCGTGCATGCCGCACTCCGACTGTATCTTGCGACGCGTCCACGTTCCCCTTTTGAATGCCCTGAGATTGCGCTGGAAGAAATGCTTCCTTAGGCCACTCAGTGTGATACCTGCAGTATTGTGGAATACAGGTTTTAGTGTACCTAGTTGGCATTTTCATAACATCTTTGGCATGTTGCAGTCACTTGTTTCACTTTTTATTAACTGTCAAATTGTAATTGCTTCACCAGGTCTGCGTCTAAAAAGAAAAGTAGAGCTATTAACAAAGGAATATGTTTGTGCAAGTAGATGACCGATCAGTGTCTTACCTGGAAGTTTCTCAGGTTGGGTGTAGCATATTCCATGCTCGCTGTCGATGGTTGGTATGAACAAATCGATGAGAGACTGAAATCTCGCGCTGTCAGCACTCACTTTGGCCTCAAGGTGCTCGATCAGCTCCTGATCCATGGGATCGAACTTGACGCCAGCCGGTAGCACCGGCCAATCCTTCTTCGACTTGCATTGGTAATTCCAGTTATATGGTACTCAATATATGATCAATCGACTGTTTTAAGTGAATGATGAAAGATTTCGACAGATAAGTGGTACTCCAAATCTGAAGTCCAGAATACCCGAACACACCGCCGGGATTCTTGTGTCACCTCACGCGCAGCGTGTTGTCACGTCAATTCAATGTGTGGACAAGATGCATAATTTGACCGACGTATACTAGTACTGCTACTGTACTGGAGTACTTACTAGTCATATTTAGTGTCACAATTTATACATAGGTTTAACTAACAAGTACGCACTTGAAGCCTAACTGATATATATATATATATATATATATATATATATATATATATATATATATATATATATATGGCTTCTGCACAACATCTCCATCATCATTATCAGTACAGCCTACGCGGGTGAGTTAGGATGCACTTGATCCTAGGAAGGTATCTATCCTTCAAACCAGAGGAGTGCTTCAAACTAACAACAGTACATAATATCCAACAAAAGAGGGTCGTGCTACAGTAGCAGAATACATGGCTCAGTCTAGATATCAGCACGAATCAAGTTGTGCATATTTGCTGTTGGCATGAACCACATCGCCGCATGTCGGGTTTGCAAAAGCCATCCATCGCATGGAAGCTTGATGCCTTTCACACACTGAAGATTACCTGGCAACAAGCTGTGTCGACGAATCTCTGGATATGGTGATTCATGAAACCCATGGTATGATGTGTAAACACAGCCCCCCCTCGCGAATGGAAGTTGCATAGCACAGTAATCATCGCCGGTGATATGATCGATGATTGGTTGGATGATCGGATAATTGAGCCCGAGGAAGAAGGAGTGGTTGCCGAGGCTGTAAACTCGCCTCCAGTTGAATACGCCTAGCCCAATGGAGCTGGGATCTTTCTCGAACATGAAGCAACCATAGCCATCAATGTCACGAACGCCCCACGCATTGTACTGCATGTGGGTTCATGCAATGGTTTGCTCAATTTGATACGTGCGAATGAGCATCAAATGACCGTCGTCAGCTGAACGAGCGATAAACCACCAGCCATCGGCTGGTATGATTCCAGGTCCTGGAATCATGAAGGCCAACGCATTTGTTTCTGCTACAACAATTCAAACTGGAGACCAAAAGGACAAAAATAAACAATCATGTTCAGAGTATGTGTGGAATTAAGATTATTATAACAGTGACACATGTCATAGACAGAGAATTGCAATGCCGTGGTCATAATCATACCCCAAGTTGAAAAAATAAGCCAATGGCTTTCATATTCTAGCAATATGTCATGGTTCAAACATCATGCAACAATGAGAGGAAAATAGCTATGACAGCGCCTACTCATATTCTACCATAGAACTTACTACTACTGTTCTCATATCAACTCTAAGCAATAACATGCGTTGTTATAAAAATCTTGTAAAAGAGAGTAACATATAGCAATCATGATGTTATGCTCATAATATGTATTCTAACAATCATTAGATGCCAAATGTTCTCATATCAAATCTAACAATAACATGTGTGGTCATAAAAATCTAGGAAATGAGAGGAACATATAGCAATGATGTGGTTATAGACATGCTATGCATTATAAATTTGTAACAAATGAACAGGCAGTCATATTCATAAGGTAAAGATGAGATGAGATAGAACAACTACATGACAATAGATTCCACCAGTATAGGCAGCCAATATGTGCGTCGACCGCATAAACGATGCCATCATGGACTATAGCATTAGCCAAAAATGTTGCCTCAACAGGATTGATGATGAGCCATAACCATGTATGGCGACCGGATTCCAGATAGACTAATCCCATGTTGAACAAGGCAATGAGCTTGTAATCCATGTAGTCTTCTGATGGTGTGGGCACTTCGCAGATTACAACTTTCTGCAAACAGAGGTCGAGCCAAAAGCTTGACACCTCTCGTGCGTAGTAGGCAGGAGTGTCCAACGGGCCGCGAGGCTCGATGGTGGCGGTATCCAACGATGGAAGGGTGATCTCTCGCTAGGTGTAGATATCCACGAGACACCACGGACTACCAGTGTGGTGGATGAGGACGATCCAGTTGGCCTTCATGCCCGCCCAGTAGTGGCCCCCATGAAGGACAGGTGGACGAGTAGTGGTAGCATGTCGAGGGGCACCACGGCAACCTCCGTAGGATCGTCAAGTCGGTGTTTGGGCCACCTGCGAGGATCGGGCATCAGCAAGCAGGGTGTCTTGAAAAGAGCCGGCCGGTTGCAGACGAGTAGACGGTACAAAGACACCGAGCATGCGGCCAGACGGACAGTGCTGAGTAGGTCCATACGACTACAGATCTGCTCCAAGAGAACATCGGGGAGGGAATTCCAATCGCGGCTCTGCGTGTCAGTCGGTTCTTCCATTGGGGTTTTCGGTGCCTGCGAGCCAGCGGGGAAGTGGATTCGGGCGGGCGAGCGAAGAAGCTTCTCCTTGTGTGGCTGAGCAGTGAGCGGGGGGATATGGTACGCGCGAGCTACCAAGGAAGATGGCGCAGGCAGGCGAGCAGTGCGCGGGGGTAAATGGTGTGCGGCCGACGATGGGGAAGAGAGGAGGAAGAAGAAGAGATGGCAGTACTGGGTAAGGCTGATTTAGTAACACCAACACGCTGGTTCAGCTTATTAATTATGTGTTCCATCTGCTGCAGCGTGTATTGTCACTTCACTGTGAAGACTAGTTGAATAGTTCTCTCTGACCGAGATGGGGAATAATGGATCGCGAGGACTTCCTTTCTACAGTATCCCTATGCCTCTACACTCACTTCACTCATTTTCCTCCGTACCTAGTCACTTGTTGAAATCTGTAGAAAGACAAATACTCCATATTCGGGAACAGAGGGAGGCTTTTACTCCGTACTATTTGGGAACAGAGGGAGTATCACCATATGGAGGGAACAGAGGAAGCTTAAAATATGAACATGTCAATGGGAGGGAGTAAGCCCCATGCATGCATGCATGCATGCAACATGCAACACTCACACGTACACACGGACGCACGCAACACTCACGCACCCATGCGGCACACAGCACACGACGCAACACACACGCTCACGCTCAAGTGCTCAACGTACTCCCTACGTCCGTGAAAGACTGTACATTTAGATATTTACACATTGACCAGGGCATAATTAACGCCCAAAAGTAGCAGACTTATGTGTGCATGCGACCATTGAGATAAGAAGATTAAATTAAGGCCGTTGCATGCTGTAATTAAGGATAGACATGTAGCCTATACCTACAGCACAAGTTGGTGCATTAGTCAATCAATATCGATTTAGATTAAAGGCTAAATGCATTGGAAGTGTAGATGTACATCATGTACTACACTCTTTGTTTTATATCCGATGTACACTCTTTGTTGGAAGACCGAGGGAGGACACGTGCATGCACTCACATACACAGCCAGGGCGGTTCGCGCGCAAGGGTTGAACTCGTGTCGCGCCTGCGTAAAGTTTTGTTTAACTGATTTCTTTGCTCTGGCAACTAACAGGTGGGACCCAGAAACCAGGTGACAATTTAACCAGTCAACAAAGTGGCACGTCAACTATGTGGCTGGTCAGTAGGGTGCAATACAGTGCTCTACGATGAGCTAGTGATCGTATAATCGCCGCAAAACTATATATAGTGACCGTAAAGAGCGTATTGTTACATACGTTGACCGCCGGTGTATTTTTCTCATTTCAAGTTAAGACATATTAATCGGAAAGGACGCAGTATGGACTACTACTACTAGTACTAGTACTGCTTTGATGTGTCCCGTCAACTCACCGAACGAGGAGAAGCTTGCTTACTACGCCTCTCCCTCGCCCACGCGCGCGGTGGTTCGCAGGACGAGGAGAGGGTTTTGACTACAGCGCCCTCTCCCTCTCCCTCTCCCTTGCCCTCGCCCTCGCCCTCGCGGTGGACGTGCATCAGTTCAATCGGTGTCAGATTGCCAGAAGCATATTGTAATGTAGTATCATCATTGTTGGACCTTCCGAAGAGGCGAAGAGCCAAGTGCAAGGTTCACACGAGTACGAACTGTTGAACCTCCCGAAGAGGCAAAGAGCCAAGCGCAAGGTTTTATAGGAGTTGTCGTCCTGGTAGGAGTGTACTACAACTATGGCGAACGATGCTACTGTATGATGCCGCCATGTCACGTATATCCAAAGCTATGCCAGCTTTTTTTTCTCAAAGAGCGTGTTGGAGCCCGTGCAACAACTACACAAGTTGCACCTAGACATAACACATTTACTAGTAATAAATTCTAAAGGACAAATTCTAGTATGCCACACAAGTTCATCTCCAATTCATGTGATAAATTTGTGCACGACTAGTCTACATATATTCACAGCGCACCGTTCACAATTACCGTACTCCATTTACACGTTATAGATGGGCTACATGTCCTCCTCTAGGTTCCAGTCCTAGGTGTTCTTCATGGATGGCACGATCCATAGCGGTGGGCAACGGGAATCATTGTCGCAGCTTTCTAGTCCGGTTCCACACGATGGAGACTCATCCAAGCTGAAGCGGCATAAATCAGGGATAGCATGTCCCAGCATGTCATTCATCCGGCGGTGTGCACTGAAGACACAACAATGCATCATGAACGGCAGGCCTTCCGTGTCGTGCACGGAAGGTGGCATCCGCTTCACAATGGGGTAGTTGTCCCCGATGAAAAGCGAGTACTCTCCAAGAGTGTTCCTCGGCACCCACGTAGCATCACGGGGGTCGAACTCGGCGCCGTTCATCTGGTACATGCGGCATCCCACATCTGGACACATGGTGACGTACATAGTCAAGGTCCATGCATAATAATGTTGTGCTCAAATATGGCGGTCAGTAGTACTGTGCAGCAAATAGTACTACTCCGTTATAGAGGAAGTAAAATAACCGGCTTATTATATATAGCCACTCTTGGCTACATGGATGAGATAGTAAGAGATGGAGAAACAAAAATGGTGGCAGCTAGTGGGTTCAAGTCTTCAAGGGCCTAGCTAGCTATATGCGTCCTCCAAGGTAAAAAGTACTCCTACTAGAACAACAAAGTATACTACTAGTACAACAATGGAAGAGAAGGCGAGAGGGTTAAAAAATGGAATACCTGGGTAGATGGTGACGGTCCGATCGTGGTAGATTGTGTGACCATGTTGCACATCAGTGGTACGACATGGGTAACGACTGCTAAGATAGTTGATCCCAATATGCCAAATGCAGCTACAAGGTTCCAGGTTAGACCGAATGCGGATGCAAATGCACATCCAGGATCGGCGATCTTATTTTGATCGGGGGATGAATGGTCCCTGCAAAATAATGGAGTACCGTTAGGGATGCAAATGATGGTTTGTGCATTCCGTTTGTAACCTCCCGTACCGTAGGATGGCAACCAGATGAAACAAGTCCCTTGGCTTGTCACCGTGAAGATGCGGCCTAGATGGCACACGGCGTCTTCGAACGTGTGGGGGTACAAATCTGTCGCCGCCAACATGCGCCAGCCTCTGCCGTTACTGCCTCTTGCATTGATGGCAACCTTATGTCGAACACCGCGATGAGATAGTAATCGTCGTAGCCGCGTCGCTTTGTCGGCGGGTCCACAATTGCTATCTTCTTCAATCTCATGTAGTCATCATCATACGTATTCAAGCCCAGCCAGTCCGGAAGGCCGATCCCGATGGTGGAGAAGGGGTCTACCAGAACGGCCGCACTGCTGTGGATGTTGTGCAAAATGATGGTGGTATTCGGCCAGAGGTATGCAAGCCAATCTTCGTTGGCACCGACCCAAACCTATATATAAGACGGTGGGTAGTGGAGAAATTACAGGATGGATATGGAATAACTAAGTACTACATGATCAAACTCCATTACTGGCCTGCTCATCGGACAAAATCCGACTACCTCTCAACATCGGCAACTCTAGCGGAGTCAACATGCAACCATGGCCAAGGAGCGGTGGACTGTTCGAAGGATTGTCCCATAGAAGAACCTTCTCCTCAAGGACGCATGCAAGACTAACAAGCATGGCCTGTTTAAAGCAGCGTCTTGAAAAAGTTGGTGCAGGAAGCACCGAGTATTGCGGCAGTGAGGACGTCGGAGCGGCATGCAATTTCTCCCACATGATCGTCGTCCATGGTCTCCCAGCCCCGACGAGGAGAACCGCCTAGCGAATCCATGGGAGCAGCGACGAACTGCCTTCTCTTCGGGGGGAGGGGAACTAGCGAGGAGGAGATAAGAGCGTAGTAACCGCAGGGCCTCGTCCCTTCCAACTGTAGATCGTTCCTCAGCGAAGGGGTGAGGCTGTTATTTACTACTAGTACTCCCTCCGATTCTTTTTACTCCGCGCATAAGAGCAGACCCGGATACCAAGGCGGGGGCTCGCTCCATGCTTTCTGGACGGAAATACCCCTGGCGCATGGATGGGAGGAGCTAGCAGCTATAAATGCCCCATGCAGCCCATTGGCTGTCCGCCCGCGTTCTCCTCTCTCTGCATGCTGCATGGATGTCTCCCTCTCTCTCTCACATGACTGCATGCGGTGGCGCTGGCCTATGAGAAGCTCGCGTGGAGATAGCAATCTTCTCTCCAGAAGAGATTTTTTTGAAAGAAAGGGATTATGGAACATTATGGGATTGCATTATACTGTAAATAATAGCACTAGTAAGAAATTTTTGGCACTAGGTAGTAGTTTTTGGCGTGGATTAAGAAATTTTGGGTATGTTTTTGCCAATTTTTGTACATGCCAACTAGTGTCAAAAAACATCTTACATTATGTGACGGAGGAGTACGTACTCGTACTGTAGCAGTACTAGTACTACTTTTCTCAACTAGTAGTGCAATGTACTATACTTCTAGTCTAGTATAGTATAGTGCACCAGTTTTGAACTCTTGAATCTCAGGGCCAAGGAGCTACAGTTGGAATTGGAGGGTACTACTGTTCTCTAGAACCATCGTTGTACTATCAATGCAGGGGAAGTACACCTGCGTAGTGTCCTAGTGGGTACTCCCGGTGCTCTATTCAGCCGCTCCTCTCACGTAGCTGGCCTACTCAGCCGCTCCTCACACACACACACACACACTAGCAGCATGTTTATCAGCGACGGTTACTGCGGGGGCAGAACATTTGAGTTATTTGATACAGCGAGACTAGGCTTTTCGCTTCCATTTGTGGAGGTGTAATGGATCTCATCGAACTTTGTTAGTAGTTCCTTCTTTATGAATGAGATGAAGCAAAGCTTTTGCCTCCGTTTCAAAAAAAAACACATCAAGAGGAATTTCTTTTATAGTAGAGCCGATAATGGAGTGAAGTCCATGCATGCAACGCCACAAGCTACAAAGTAGTAGTACTTCCTCCGTCTAGGTGTGTAAGTCATCTTACATTGTGCATCGCGACCAAGGCAGGGAGGAAAACGAGAAAACTTAATGTCTTTTTGCTAATAAATAGCATTGCATGCAATGAACTAACCACTCCATGTTATGTTTGGTAGTCTCAAGTCATTGAAAGCATGCACATCCCACATATCTTATTGGTTTATATGCCACAAAACAAAAAACGAGAAGGGAGTTAATGTATGGTGCCTAAGTGTTTTGGGATTATTTGGTTTTTGTAAGGTGACTTACACACCTAGACGGAGGGAGTAGAGCACTTTACGTACAGAGCCATATTGCACAGTTCCCAATGCCTGCCAGGCTTTTCTGGCTCCTCGGGCTTAATTGGGAGGCGCTAGTTTAAATATGCTACTAGCTGATGAGGAAGCTGCAAGCAAGGTGCGGCTAGGGCGAGCACGCGAGCCACGGGATGCTGGGAAGGAAAACTCGTTCACGTGGCTAGGCTGTCCAGTGCACCCAAATTGTGGGGCCGCACGTCCGTTTGACTTCTAAACTCAAACTACCCATGTAAAATATTAGCTCGCAGTGAAGTGTAGCAGTACTATTTTTTAAAAAAAGGCCGACGTGCGTTCGGCCAGGATCGAACCCACAAAATGAGGTATACATTCCCGCGACCACTAGTAGTACTCGTTGGAGTACAACGCAACCTAGAATCGCCTTTTGTCGATAGTAGTACGTACAATGTTCCTTACAAGAAACCCCTATCATCTGGTGCTGGCTATAATCCAGTACCATCTCATCTACAGCCCATCTTATAGCCAACATGTGCAATAATAGATCAAAAGAGTGTACTACTTTTTTATTATGTGGCCCACTTCTCATTCTCACAAAGTGCCTAGGAGCACGTGCTAGAGCTGGCTCTTCATGAAGAGGCCGCTTACCTTCTCTCTCCTCTTCTCTTTCCTCCAACTAAGCAGAAATATACTAGTTTATTTCTTATAGCCCGCTGACTCAGCTCTATTGTACTTGCTCTAATAATGCAAGAAACCACTAAAATGCCAAGAAACTACTACCACTTGCATACATGGTAGACTTGAGATAAGACTACCTTATCAACCATTGTACATGCTCTTACCAACCAAAATCCTCGAGTGACCTCCTACCTCCGGCCCGTCCACTAGTCATCCTTGGCCATGGGACGCAGCTACCGCCGCCGGCAGAAGGCGAGGTCAAAACCGTCGGCGGTGCAGAGCCCATGTTGCGGCAGCCCGGATGCCAGCTCCGTCCGGCGCTCGCGGCCGCTAGCTAGCCAAGATAGCTCCGTCCAGCTACTTGTCTGCAAGGTTTGCTAGCTAGATTGGCATGGCAGCGCGGCAGCTTACTCACGCGCGCCGCGCTAAGGCCAGCCATCTGGCTCGAGCGAAGGCCAGCGCGGCGGCTTGCTCGCTCGTGAGTCACGCTCGGGCCAGCCTGCCAACCCGTGCGGAGGCCAGCACGGCGTCCGGCCCGTCTGGCAGCGCGGCGGCCAACTCGCTCATCATCGGCGCCACCAACGAACACGCATCAGTACTGTTTGAAGTAATGTTCAGGAAAAATATTGATTTGAGGGGGAATAACAAGATAGAAGGTCAGATGTGGGTCCCTCGTGTCAACGGTCAAACAAAATGTGTTGGTTTAAGCTGACTCGTCAGCACGAATGTGTGGGCCAACCCTGTCATAAATGGGTTTAAACGAACCTAATCGGTAGGAGTACTAGGTAGTTTTTGGCGTGGATTTAGAAATTCTGGGTATGTTTTTGCTATTTTTTGTACAATAGATTCTTCCTAGGGCTGGTTGAAAGTGGTAGTTTTTTGTTAAATACTCTACATATTGTAAGTAGGAGTGGAAGTTAAGCTTTGGAAGCCAATAAGCAAGGCTAGTTACATAGTGCATATGTGTACATGATTGCAAGTAAATATCAACCATGAGTGACTAATATCTTGATGGAAAACTCGAAACTATGGAATAGTAGGGAAAAATGCATGGTTGGAAATACTAGAAATGTTCTTGTCCGTTGCAACGAATCATAATTAGAATAATACTTATTCACTAACTTGGTACAAAACACTCTAATTTTGATATACATATGTCACTAGAGATATATTATGTTTCAATTAGAATATATTCCTTGAGCTATTTTGGTGAGGTCAGGGAGGGATGTGGTTGGTTTTAAGATACTAATTATGGGTTTTTCTGCAAATTGGTAGACAAGTGGGATGTTGGTGAGAAAAGGCAACAACTTACCTCACAATCGTTAGATGTAGATCTAATGGTCAAAAACGACGGATGGCAGACACACCAGCATCACCAACTTAGTCTTGTGTAGGAGTACTAGCAAGATCCATGCATTGCACGGAACATCAAGATGCATTTTTTTATAAAACACTTGTTGTGATTGACCCTTGCGGGAGTAATCCCATGTGTAAAAACTAATGATATCTCGAGAAATATGAGATAAGGTGAAGAGGAGTGGGGTGTGGTGGTGGTTGGTGGTTGGACTAAGCGGAGGCATGGGGATTGACGATGCCGGCAGCGGCCACCAGGCCAGTTTGTTCCAGAGGCTTCCTTTCTTAATTTCTCAACAATGAGGTTTGTTGGAGATAAGGATGAATGAGGGAAGGCCTTGTCTGCTAATGTGGAGAGGGGTGCGGGTATCTTTTAGTTTAATTTCCATCCGTCAGATATAGATCGGACGGTCTATATTGCAAGATGGCACACGTACCATCATCACCAACTCGGTTTTTTATAAGAGAAGAAATATAAGTATGGAGATACAAACGTATTATCAATACTTGCTTCCGTAAACTAGCACCTACATTCTATTCAATGCCTCAGCATGTGGGGCCTTAGCACAATGACTTCTCAACTGTGTAAAACAAAGATTTTCCCGTCGCCGGCAAGGAGGGGGTGACGGCGGCGCGCTTTTTGGCTTGCTCTAGTCCTAGTAGTCATACTAGGTGGTCTAAGCACGTGTAGATTTGTTCTTTTTCACGTCTCGTGTTCGCCGTACTGCCACGACTGTTGATGAATAGACAGTAAGTTATTCCCGGGGAAACCCTTGTTGAGCGTGTTTGCGAGAGAGAGAGAGAGAGAGAGAGAGAGAGAGAGAGAGAGAGAGAGAGAGAGTGCGTGTGTGATATGTTAGAGACTGAGGCAATGATAACAGATTCTTTGTGTCCATGTGTGTGGAGGATAGAGAGAGACATGTACATGGGGCTTTGTGTTGTGTAACGTGGAGATACATATACATAATTAGAGAGTGAGTGTGTGAGATACACATGCGGACATGAGGAGAGATGAGGATCCAGATAAATGGGTGTTTGTGCGTGTTTGTGTGTGTTTGTGCATGCGTTTGTGTGTGAGAGGGAGAGAGTGTATGTGGAGTAGAGAGACCACTGATGATGTAAACCTAGTATAAGGGAAGGGGGGTGGTGTGACATGTGTAGTAGCGAGATAGCACGGGTGCGGGCGGGGGGAGCAGACTATTTGGAAGAGACATCGAGTGTGTGTGTGAGAGAGGGATGTGAGAGCGAGAGAAAGAAAGCTAGCGACGGAGAGAGAGAGAGAGAGGAAGAGAGGGGGCGAGAGGGGTCATTTGTGTCCATAAATGGCATATAGATAGGGAGACAATGTTGATGTTGTCCGAAATTGGCCTATGAACGGAGACGCAAGGGAAGCGAGTCATCGTGTGTGTGATAGGGACTTCATGAGAGATCTATAATAGATGGTGTACAGAACAATGTGCGAAATCAAGAATGATTATACATTAGGGAGCTATGCAAAGAGTCACGACATATATGTATACAGGGAAGGAGCTGGGGCGGGTCCGCATGTGGGAGAGATAGAAAGAGGAGAGTGGTGCACAAGGAGACAAAGTGTACTTGTTTGCAGTGGGGGTGGTGTGTGAGGTGAGTGCGCGAGAACCACATAACTAGGGAGATAGACGTTTGGGGGCGACGTTTTGTGTGTATGGGAAATATACACTCTACATAGTGCGTGTGCTTGGGTAAGAGAGATAGCGGGATACCTAGAGAGTGAGGGAAGACATGTGTACATGCCCGAGAGACAAAGTGATAGAGACCTATGTTGGGGTCCCGACTTTACAAGAGAGAGGGGTGTTAATGTGCTTGTGTGTTGGTGTTTGGGGGAGAGAACGACTTATTTATGTGTGTGTGTGTGGTGGGGTGGGGGGGGGTTGACTTAAGATAAAGAGTGAGGTGTCTATATTTGAGGGACTTTAGCGTAATTGAGATATTGTGCACTCATGGTTGATCAATTTGTTTCACAGTTTGTACTATGAGATAACGATACTTTTGAACATGCGTCATATACCTTGATGTACCAGAATTACAAACCTAAGATTGGAATTTTGGAATTTGACTCCATCGTTAGCTTTTGTAATTCATTAAACGGAGGTACATTTTTTAAGCCGGGATTTCGTGATTTCAAATTCATATGTCAAACCTAGAGATATACACATACGGGCATGTTCAAACTTTATAATCATCCACTTTATTCATACACATACACATTTTTGCTTTTGTCATCATATTTAGGATAAACACATTTGGAATTTCATTTGAATTGGACCGTATGATGGTATTTGCTTGTAGTAGCTCAATGATCCATATTTGAATTGAATGGACAATCTAAGTTTCGAGTTGTAGACATTGATTTTCAAAACATGCACATTTTTTGCGTGGAAAACAAACAAATTGTCGGCCAAGATATCATAGTCGGCCGTACGAGAGCAGAATACTTATAATTTTAGGCGCCAAAAGCTTTCAAACTTCCCGCTCACATCGAAATATCACGCGCCCGACAGTTTAGCCCTGCGATATTCCTGTTTTACCCCTGCCACATGAACGGAAAAGGGCTGCTTTGGTAACTCCATTGTTTTCCCCTCTTTGCCCCCAACATTCTTCCCTAGAGCCCCTCCCCTTCCCCTCCCCGACCCCCCCAACCACGGCAAGCCGCCGAATCTAGTCCTCCGCCGTAGCGTGGACCTCACACCCCGCCGGATCTACCTTCCGCACCTTGGAACCCCCAACTGCCAACTCACCACTTCACCGGAGCCGCTTCAGCGACTCGCTTGTCCATCGCTCCAGATCTCCTTGACCGCCATCATGGTCCACCGCACCGGATCTGCTTAACCGGCGCCCTCGTCCACCACAGCGTAGGCCCTTCACTGAATCCCTCGTCCACCCCTTCGCTAGCCCTTCATACAAGCCCTCGTCCGCCGCAACAGATCCTCCTAACCGAAAGCACTGTACAATGCACCCGCCGAAGCCTTCGTCCACTACACCGGACCCGCTCCACGGACGCCATATTCAACTCCACCGGCCCTGCTTTACTGACGCCACAGCCTCATCAGGTTATTTCGATTTGTACTCCTTCGGTTTTTCTCTTTATCATGCAACTATTCACTTACCATAGATGAGCTTTCTTGTATGTCGACAAGCGCCGCAACCGTAGCACCGGAGCCGCTTCAGCGACGGCGATAGCCGGCCCAAACTCAACCGCAACACAAGCACCATCGATGATGTAACACCCCGGATGTAATTTACCTTATATGTATTCCAACTCTTGCCGTTTCCGGTGCTAAGTTATTTTATTTCTCCGATGTCGGGTTTTTGTCTCCGTGTGTTGTTGTCTTTGTCATGCATCTCATATCATGTTCCTCATTGTCCGTTTTGCATTCCGGTGCTCCTATGTCCTCCGGTGGTCCTTTCTACCTCTTTTCATGTGTGGGGGTTAAACATTTCCATATTGGACCAAGACTTTCCATGCGGCCTTGGTTTACTACCGGTAGACCTCCTGTCAAGTTTCGTGCATTTGGACTTCATTTGATACTCCAATGGTTAACCGAGGGACCGAAAAGGCCTCGTGTGTGTTGCAGCCCAACACCCTTCCAATTTGGACCAAAACCACCAAAAACCCCTCCATCATCTAGATCGTTCGATCACGATCGTGTGGCCACAAACCGCACTTCATTTGGAGCTTCCTAGCTCCCTCTACCTCTATAAATAGATCCCATCCCAAAAATTCCGGATCAATACACCCCCTAACACGAGCCCTGCTCCTTCCGCCGTGCCAGATGTGTCCGTTCCGGCCGGAGAACGTCCGCCGTCGTCCCCGTGCCAATCACGATGTGACACTTGTCCCTCCGGACCATCTCCGCCGCCGGCCCGGGAGGCCCAAACCGGGCCCCCGAGGCTCATTCGCCGTGCCCGCGCCAGGTGGGAGCGCGCACCGCCCGTGCCTTCACTTCGCCGCCGCCTGCCTCCCTCATCCCGGCGTCGCTCCGCCGCCCGCCGGTGTCACTCCGCCGGAGCCCGCCTTCGCCGGCGACCGCCGCCCGTCGCCGCCCGGCGACGCCCGCCGTCCCGCCGTCCTCCGCCGCCTCTGCCGCGCCCCGGATCCGGCAAGTTCCCCTTCGCACCGCCGAACTTCTTCGACTCCGGCGGCTCCGCATAGTACTTCTGGCGAACCTCGCTTTCGTGCCACCACGATCCAGATCCAGATCCGTTAGGGTTGACTTTTATCCCTGAAACCCTAATTTTTTTGCAATCTTTGACATGCCATAACTCTGCATCCGTAGCTCTGATTCGTGCGTGTAGCATATCAAAATATTTGTCTCGACGAGTACATCATATCATCTCATTGCATCATTTTCATTTGAGCTCATATTAATGCCCTAAATGCTGTTGGAAGAGGGCTATGTGATGAATTTGTCAGACCTGTTTCAGCAAATGGCATTTTGTCATTTTTGCCATGATTAATGTGTGCATGCTATGATCATGAGCTCTACATGTGTTTTCTTATATGCCATGTCATCTTTACAGGGGTGCTTGCCATGTATTTTTGTGATATTTGTGGTGACTATCACAAGCTTGCAAAGTAGCGTAATCGTTGATGCTGATTTCAGGGACTTAGAATTTCTCTAAGTCCTTGTCCTGATTTTGTTGTTATGACATATGTTCATGTTGTTTCCTAGTGATCCGTGCCTCTTTCGAGGATGACCAGTAAGGATGTTTTGTTAACATTGTGGTGCTCTATCCATCCATGTCTTTGTTTGAAATTATGGAGCATCCTAGCTTGAGTCAATCGAGCTCTACTTTTGCTATAAAATGATCCTGGCAGATTGTTGACATGTTTAGCGATTTTGCCGAGGATATTGCTATTGATCTGTGCATGCTATGTTGTTGTTCTTGCCATGTCTAGCTTCTATGCCATGTCTTCTTGATGGATGTATGCTTAGTTTGACATGCCATGCTCTGTAGTGAGTGCATCGAGCTCGTAAACATGCCTACTCGTTAACTGATTTGCATGCTCCAGTTTTTCACAAAGTCTGAAATCTGATTATGTTTTTGCCAGGTTCACATGCTTTCAATTGTATTTTCTGATCCCTTTTGGCTCAAGGTCACTAAGGGACTTTTGTTAAGTGCTTTTAGTAGCTTCATGCCATGCCTTGCTTTTCCATGTTAAGTTCCTGTAGCTTGTAGTTTTCATGCTCTAAAGTGTGCTTCCTGATGATAAATTCCAGACTTGTGTTCATTTCACTAAGTCTGAATCTGTTATCATTTGCTCTTTTGCCATGCTTGTTTGAACCTGTTAATGGATGAATTAGCCGTAGCTCAGTGTTCATCTTTTGTCAAGCATCATGAGTCGATCCCTGCCAAGAATTTTGTTGTCATGTTTGAGTACTGTAGCATATTTATCTTGATGCATTTAGTTGGTCACTTGCTGATTATCGCAGACCGGTGCCATATTTGTTTTGCTTGCCATTTCCAAACCGTGCATCCGATTCCGGTGATCTTTATATCAATTTCAACCAAAATCACCTCACCTTTCCAGTGGCACTCTTGGATTTCCAAGTTGAGGCCAGGTTCAATCGTTCCTTGTCAAATCATGCATATGCATCACATACCGTATCCCACATATCATACCATTGTTGCATCATGTTGTTTGAGCATTGCACGTGGTTGATTGTGTTCCTTTTTGCTTGTTGTTCTTGTTTGGGTAGAGACGGGAGACGAGTTCGTGAACGAGGAGCCCGTTGAGTTCGCTTACGAGGATCAAGTCAACTCTGACAACTTTGCAGGCAAGATGACCATACCCTCGAAATCACTTCTATCTTTGCTTGCTAGATGCTCGCTCTTTTGCTATGCCTATGCTATGATACCTACCACTTGCTTATCATGCCTCCCACATTGCCATGTCAAACCTCTAACCCACCATGTCCTAGCAAACCGTTGTTTGGCTATGTTACCGCTTTGCTCAGCCCCTCTTATAGCGTTGCTAGTTGCAAGTGAACATTGGAGATCGTTCCTTGTTGGAACATTGTTTATTGTTGGGATATCACCATATTATCTTGTTTATCTTAATGCATCTATATACTTGGTAAAGGGTGGAAGGCTCGACATTTTGCCTAGTATTTTGTTCCACTCTTGCCGCCCTAGTTTCTGTCATATCGGTGTTATGTTCCCGGATTTTGCGTTCTTTACACGGTTGGGTTATAATGGGAACCCCTTGACAGTTCGCCTTGAATAAAACTCCTCCAGCAATGCCCAACCTTGGTTTTACCATTTGCCGCCTAGCCTCTTTTTCCCTTGGGTTTCCGGAGCCCGAGGGTCATCTTTATTTAAACCCCTTGGGCCAGTGCTCCTCTCAGTGTTGGTCCGAACTGGGCAGCCTTCGGGGCCACCTCGGGGAAACTCGAGGTTTGGTTTTACTCGTAGCTTGACCTATCTGAGTGTGCCCCGAGAACGAGATATGTGCAGCTCCTATCGGGATTTGTCGGCACATTCGGGCGGTGTTGCTGGACTTGTTTTACCATTGTCAAGGATGTCTTGTAACCAGGATGCCGATCTAAACGGATTGTCTTGGGAGAAGGAATATCCTTCGTTGACCGTGAGAGCTTGTGATGGGCTAAGTTGGGACTCCCCTGCAAGGATTTGAACTTTCGAAAGCCGTGCCCGCAGTTATGGGCAGATGGGAATTTGTTAATGTCCGGTTGTAGAAAACTAAAACTTAACTTAATTAAAATGAATCAACCGCGTGTGTAACCGTCATGGTATCTTCTCGGCGGAGTCCGGGAAGTGAACACGGTGTTGGAGTAATGCTTGGCGTAGGTTGTTCTAGGATCACTTCTTGATCATAGTTGTTCGACCGTGCCTTTTCCTTCTCTTCTCGCTCTCTTTTGCGAATAGGTTAGCCACCATATGTGCTAGTCGCTTGCTGCAGCTCCACATCATACCTTACCTTACCTATAAGCTTAAATAGTCTTGATCGCGAGGGTGTGAGAATGCTGAGTCCCCGTGACTCACAGATTACTTCCAAACCAGATGCAGGGACCGATGATACCGCTCCAGATGATGCGCTTGAGCTCAAGTGGGAGTTCAATGAAGACTCTCGACGTTACTACATGTCTTTCCCAGATGATCAGTAGTGGTGCCCAGTTGGGGCGATCGGGGACTTTGTCGCATGTGGGGGTTGATCTTTATTTTGGTACCGTAGTCGAACCATGAGTGTATTGGATGAATGTAATGTTATTCATGTATTTGTGTGACGTGGCGAGTGTAAGCCAACTATGTATCCTTTCCCCTTTTATTTATTTACATGGGTTGTTGTGAAGATTACCTTACTTGTGACATTGCTTTCAATGCGGTTATGTCTCTAAGTCGTGCTTCGACACGTAGGGGATATAGCCGCATCGAGGGCGTTACAAGTTGGTAATCAGAGCATTCCCCAGCCTTAGGAGCCCCCTGCTTGATCGAATCGTTGGCGTTGTTGAGTCTAGAAAAATGTTTTGTGTCATTTAGGATTATATATATCAGAGTGTTAGGAATTCTTTTTACTCCCCAGTCCCTTCATCGCTCTGGTGAGGCATCCTGACGTAGAGTTTTGACTCTTCTCTTCTCAAATTTCACTAAAAAAAATTTAGGATCACGCGGGTATCTTGGAATCGTTCCGATGGTTTTGTGACGAGAACATTGTTCTTGGTGCCTCCCGTCATTTAGGGGTTGTGGCAGTGTCCCGGGGAGTTGAGCTCCGAGGTGTTGTCGTCACAACTTTATCGTTGAGATTCTGGAATACCTGAGTTTTGCCGACATTGAAAATCTCTTTTATGCAGTTGTTAGTGAGATAACCTCGACGCCACCCAGTACTAGGGCGGGAGTTGGGGAGTATTGCCATAACTTGTATAATGGATGCTTTTCAAAGGTTGAGGTAAATGATTTCCGAAGGTTTCTCGGTTATGTGTTGAAGGATGGATACAACTGGATGTAGGATTTGCTAGAATTGGGTGAGATATTATGCTTCTCCTATATCCCCAACACCTGATTGCATAACCGGAAAGGTTCGGGAGTTTCATAGGTGGGAATTCTTGTAGCTCTAGTTCTTCTTCCGCGGATATTTGGTTTGGGATTGGGTAATCCTCACCAAGTATTTGCTCTTGTCCGTACCTTGTTGTTTTTATTCTACCTCAATTCTAAGTGGCTTCTCAATTTATGGAAATGTGACCATTTCAATTGGAATGCAGTCGTTCATTTGGTTCGGATGTGAAGACTTTATGTTGCAATTTCAAACCTTTTGATTCAGCTTCATATTTGTCTGTCAAGATGCTAACGGATGTCAACCTCTTCAGGATGGCTCCTCCAACGCGCACGACTCTGAATCTTGATCCGCCACCACCAACTCCACCTCCGGAGGCATGGCAAGCTGTGATGGCCACTACCAATGCAAACACGCAGCTGATCATGCAACTTCTTCAAGAGCGCAACCAAGGGAACCAGGGCCATGGCAACAATCAGAATCAGTTTGCTACACTCAACCAGTTCCTCGCTAATCAGCCAAAGACCTTCAGCAATTGTGTTGAGGCAACACATGCTAATGATTGGCTCGTGGACATATGCAAGCATTTCGAGTGCAGTAACGTCAGGCCTGAGGACTTTGTCAAGTTCGCCTCCTTCCAACTCAAAGACCAAGCTGCAGAATGGTTTCAGCAGTACAAAGATTCCAGAGGAGGCCGTGTGATTACCTGGGATGAATTCTGTCAAGACTTCAAAGCTCATCATATTCCTCAGAGTGTGGTTGAGAGCAAGCATGAGGAATTCCACAACCTGAAGCAAGGCACTATGTCTGTTTACCAGTACAACATCATGTTTCAGAAGCTCGCCCGTTTTGCTAAGCAAGACGTCCCTGACGAGAAGATCATGATATACCAGTTCAGGGGTGGTCTCAGAAAAGAACTCCAGCTAGCTCTCGTCCTCTTTGAGCCCAAGAAGTACGATGAGTTCTACAACATGGCAATGAAGCAAGAGACTGCTCAACTGAAGTGCGATGCTTCCAAGAAGCGAGTCAAAGATGTTACTCCTTCTTCCTTAACTCAAGTGGCTAAACAGCAAAACTTTTGGCTTCCTCATCCTCCGTTCCGTCAGCCTTATCAACAGAAGGGCAAAGGTGGCAGTGGATCTTCCCACCCACCCAACCCTGGCTTTTAGAACAAGACTTCGTCTCAAGCTCCAAGATCAAGTGCTCCGTATCACTGCTTTCGGAGGTCACGTGCAACAAGTGCCAATAGAAGGGTCACTATGCCAACAAATGCTTCAATCAGAGGCATCTCCCTCCTCCTCCTCCTATGAGATCTGCAAGTACAGCTGTGGTCAAGCATAACCCCAAGCACGCCAAGGTCAACTTGATGAACGCAGCTCAGGCAGAGGACTCTTCAGATGTCATCATGGGTAACCTTCTTGTTAACGATGTTCCTGCAAAAGTACTTTTTGATACTGGTGCATCGCATTGTTTCATGTCAAAGCCATTTTTTTGCCAAGAATGAATTCGTTTCTACTCATTTGGGCAAACAAATGGATATCGTTTCTCCTGGTAAACGTTTGAGTGCCAGTTTGGAGGTTCCAGATGTGACTATCACGTTGGGCGACTATAAGTTTCTTTCTTCCCCAATGGTCCTTGGTAACTCGGATATTGATCTTATTCTTGGAATGGACTGGCTTTCTAAGCACAAGGCTCAGCTTGATTGTGCCGCCAGGCAGATTCAATTGACTCATTTGTCTAAGGATGTAATTGTCTTTGCCGCTCGGGATAATACAATCCGTCTATTTTCTCTCAATGAGAAGGGCGAGCTGGATGCCATCTCTCAAATTCCGGTCATTTGCGAGTATCAAGACGTCTTTCCAGAAGAGCTTCTAGGAATGCCTCCGCACCGGCCAGTTGAATTTGTCATCGATCTTGAGCCTGGCACGGAACCTGTTTGCAAACGTCCTTACAAGCTTGGACCTGAAGAGTTGAAGGAGCTGAAGAAGCAACTCGATATTCAAGATCGAATGGGTCTCATTCGACCTAGTTCTTCTCCATGGGTTGTGGAGTTCTTTTTGTGAAGAAGAAGGATGGAACGGACCGACTTTGTGTCGACTATCGTCCATTGAACAAGAATACTATAAAGAACAAGTACCCATTTCCCAACATCAACGAGCTGTTTGAACAACTCAAAGGTGCTCAAGTATTCTCCAAGCTTGATCTCCGTATGGGCTATCACGAGATTCGAATTCGTGAGCAAGATATTCCCAAGACGGCATTCAGAACAAGCTATGGTTCATATGAATACACTATCATGTCTTTTGGTCTCGTCAACGCTCCTCCGACATTCTCTCGCATGATGAACTTCATCTTTAACCCCTACACAAATGACTTCGTCTTGGTCTACCTTGATGATATTTTGGTCTTTTCCAAGAACAAGGAAGATCATGCCAAGCACTTGCATTTGGTGCTAGATAAGCTTAGAGAACATCAGTTCTATGCCAAGTTTTCAAAGTGCGAGTTTTGGCTCGATGAGGTTCTCTATCTTGCGCATATCATCTCTGCCAAGGGCATAGCGGTGAATCCTGAGAAGGTGTCTGCAATTGTGAATTGGGAACCACCTCAGAACATAAAGCAACTCCGCAGCTTCCTTGTTCTCGCAAGGTATTGTCGAAGGTCCGTTGAGAACTTCTCAAAGATCGCGAAGCCTCTTTCAACTCTTCTCCAGAAGCACCTCAAGTACGTTTGGTCTCCTGAATGTGACATCGCTTTCAACACCCTGAAAGAGAAATTAGTCACTGCTCCAGTTCTGACTCCTCCTGATGAATCCAAACCGTTTGAGGTCTTCTTTGATGCCTCTCTTCAAGGTCTTGGTGCAGTGTTGATGCAAGAGAAGAAAGTTGTGGCCTATACTTCTTGCCAGTTGAAGCCCAATGAAAAGAACTACCCCACTCACGACCTCGAGTTGGCGGCAGTTGTGCATGCTCTTTTGACTTGGAGACATCTCTTATTAGGAAGGAAAGTGGACATCTTCACTGACCACAAGAGTCTCAAGTACATCTTCACTCAGCCTAATCTCAACCTCAGGCAGACTCATTGGGTCGAAATGATTCAAGAGTATAATTCGAGTAACGAATATACTCCAGGCAAGGCCAATGTAATTGTTGACGCATTGAGCAGGAAGGCTTACTGCAACAGTTTGGTTCTCAAGCCTTACCAACCCAAGCTTTGTGAAGCTTTCTGCAAACTCAATCTGCAAGTTGTTCCTCAAGGTTTCCTCGCCAACCTTCAAGTCTCTCATACGTTGGAAGATCAGATTCGCGACGCTCAACTTCTTGATGCTATCGTGAAGAAGGTGAAGATTGGGATTGCCAAGAGTCAACCTAAGTACAAGTGTTATCGCCTTGATGACAAGGATACTCTATTCTTCGAGGATCACATTGTTGTGCCTAAAGGTGACCTTCGTAAAGTCATTATGAACGAGGCTCACAATTCACTCCTCTCCATCCACCCTGGAAGTACAAAAATGTACCATGACCTCAAGCAGGCGTATTGGTGGACTCGAATGAAGTGTGAGATTGCTCAGTTTGTGAATGAATGTAATGTCTGCAGAAGAGTGAAGGCAGAACACCAGCGACCAGCTGGTCTCCTCCAACCTTTTGCCATTCCAGAATGGAAGTTTGACCACATTGAGATGGACTTCATGATGGGTTTTCCAAAGTACAAGCATGGCAATGATGCTATATTCGTTGTCATCGACAAACTCACAAAAGTGGCTCATTTCCTTCCTATCAAAGAGTCTATCACAGCAGCTCAATTGGCGGAGCTTTATACCTCTCGTATTGTCTCTCTACATGGCATTCCGCAGTTGATTTCTTCAGATCGTGGAAGCATCTTCACCTCGAAGTTTTGGGATTCTTTTCAGAAGGCCATGGGCACCAACATCCGTTTCAGCACAGCTTTTCATCCTAAAACTAGCGGCCAAGTCGAGCATGTCAATCAGATTCTTGAAGATATGCTCAGGGCTTGCGCTATCTCCTTCGGTATGAAATGGGAAGATTGTCTTCCATATGCTGAGTTTTCCTACAACAACAGCTTTCAAGCGAGTTCGGGCAAGGCCCCATTTGAAATTCTCTATGGCAGGAAGTGTCGTACTCCTCTTAACTGGTCAGAGACTGGTGAACGTCAACTTCTTGGCAACGACTTGATCATAGATGCAGAATACATGTGCAAAGTCATTCGTGATAACCTCAAAGCAGTGCAATCGCGCCAAAAGAGCTACTATGATAGTAAGCATCGTGATTTGGCTTTCGAGATCGGAGACCATGTTTACCTCCGCGTCTCTCCAATGAATGGTACTCGTCGCTTTGGTATCAAAGGGAAGCTTTCCCCTAGATACGTGGGTCCTTTCAAGATCGTCAGCAAGAGAGACGATCTCGCATATCAACTTGAGCTTCCCTCCAACTTTGCAAATGTGCATGACGTGTTCCATGTCTCTCAGCTCCGCAAGTGCTTCAAGACCCCTAACCGCACCGTCAACTTCGAAGACATTGAACTCCAAGAAGACCTTTCTTATCGTGAGCACCCAGTTGCTATTCTTGAAGAAACTGAGCGCAAGACTCGCAACAAGTCAATCAAATTCCTCAAAGTCAAGTGGTCACACCATTCCGACCATGAAGCCACCTGGGAACGCGAGGACCAACTCCGTTCTGAGTACTCGGAGTTTTTCCAGTCCTAGATCTCGGGACGAGATCCTTTCGTAGTGGTGGAGTGTTGTAACACCCGGGTGTAATTTACCTTATATGTATTCCAACTCTTGCCGTTTCCGGCGCTAAGTTATTTTATATCTCCGCTGTCGGGTTTTTGTCTTCGTGTGTTGTTGTCTTTGTCATGCATCTCATATCATTTCATCATGTGCATTGCATTCACATACGTGTTCGTCTCATGCATTCGAGCATTTTCCCGTTGTCCGTTTTGCATTCCGGCGCTCCTATGTCCTCCGGTGGTCCTTTCTACCTCTTTTCGTGTGTGGGGGTTAAACATTTCCAGATTGGACCGAGACATGCCATGCGGCCTTGGTTTACTACCGGTAGACCGCCTGTCAAGTTTCGTGCCATTTGGACTTTGTTTGATACTCCAACGGTTAACCAAGGGATCGAAAAGGCCTCGTGTGTGTTGCAGCCCAACACCCTTTCAATTTGGCCCAAAACCTACCAAAAACCCCTCCATCATCTAGAGCGTTCGATCATGATCGCGTGGCCACAAACCGCACCTCATTTGGAGCTTCCTAGCTCCCTCTACCTCTATAAATAGATCCCCTCCCAAAAATTCCGGATCAATACACCCCCTAACCCTAGCCCCGCTCCTTCCGCCGCGCCGGACGTGTCCGTTCCGGCCGAACAACGTCCGCCGCCGTCCCTGCGCCAATCACGATGTGACACTTGTCCCGCCGGACCATCTCCGCCGCCGGCCCGGGAGGCCCAAACCGGGCCCCCGAGGCCCGTTCGCCGCGCCCGCGCCGGGTGGGAGCGCGCGCCGCCCGCGCCTTCACTCCGCCGCCACCTGCCTCCTTCATCCCGGCGTCGCTCCGCCGCCTGCCGGCTTCACTCCGCCGGAGCCCGCCTTCGCCGGCGACCGCCGCCCGTCGCCGCCCGTCGCCGCCCGGCGATGCCCGCCGTCCCGCCGTCCTCCGCCGCCTCTGCCGCGCCCCGGATCCGGCAAGTTCCCCTTCGCGCCGGCGAACTTCTTTGACTCGGGCGGCTCCGCACAGTACTTCCAGCGAACCTCGGCTTCCGCGCCACCCCGATCCAGATCCAGATCCGTTAGGGTTGACTTTTATCCCCGAAACCCTATTTTTTTTGCAATCTTTGACATGTCATAACTCTGCATCCGTAGCTCCGATTCGTGCGTGTAGCATATCAAAATGTTCGCCTCGACGAGTACATCATTTCATATCATTGCATCATTTTCATTTGAGCTCATCTTGATGCCCGAAATGCTGTTGGAAGAGGGCTATGTGATGAATTTGTCAGATCTGTTTCAGCAAATGGCATTTTGTCATTTTTGCCATGATTAATGTGTGCATGCTATGATCCTGAGCTCTACATGTGTTTTGTTATATGCCATGTCATCTTTATAGGGGTGCTTGCCATTTATTTTTGTGATATTTGTGGTGACTAGCACAAGCTTGCAAAGTAGCGTAATCGTTGATGCTGATTTTAGGGACTTAGAATTTTTTCTAAATCCTTGTCCTGATTTTGTTGTTATGCCATATGTTCATGTTGTTTCCTAGTGATCTGTGCCTCTTTCAAGGATGATTAGTAAGGATGTTTTGTTAACATTGTGGTGCTCTATCCGTCCGGGTCTTTGTTTGCAATTATGGAGCACCCTAGCTTGAGTCAATCGAGCTCTACTTTTGCTATAAAATGATCCTGGCAGATTGTTGACATGTTTAGCGATTTTGCCGAGGATGTTGCTATTGATCCGTGCATGCTATGTTGTTGTTCTTGCCATTTCTAGCTTCTATGCCATGTCTTCTTGATGTATGTATGCTTAGTTTGACATTCCATGCTCTGTAGTGAGTGCATCGAGCTCGTAAACATGCCTACTTGTTAACTGATTTGCATGCTCCAGTTTTTCACTAAGTCTGAATCCGTTTATGTCTTTGCCATGTTCACATGCTTGCAATTGTATTTTATGATCCCTTTTGGCTCAAGGTCACTAAGGGACTTTTGTTAAGTGCTTTGAGTAGCTTCATGCCATGCCTTGCTTTGCCATGTTAAGTTCCTGTAGCTTGTAGTTTTCATGCTCTAAAGTGTGCTTCCTGATGATAAATTCCAGACTTGTGTTAATTTCACGAAGTCTGAAACCTGTTATCATTTGCTCTTTTGTCATGCTTGTTTGAACCTGTTAATGGATGAATTAGCCATAGCTCAGTGTTCATCTTTTGTCAAGCATCATGAGTGGATCCCTGCCATGTAGTTTGTTGTCATCTTTGAGTGATGTAGCATATTTATCTTGATGCATTTAGTTGGTCACTTGCTGATTATCGCAGGCCGGTGCCATATTTGTTTTGCTTGCCATTTCCAAACCGTGCATCCGATTCCGGTGATCTTTATATCGATTTCAACCGAAATCACCTCACCTTTCCAGTGGCACTCTTGGATTTCCAAGTTGAGGCAAGGTTCAATCGTTCCTTGTCAAATCATGCATATGCATCACATACCGCATCCCGCATATCCTACCATGGTTGCATCATGTTGTTTGAGCATTGCACGTGGTTGATTGCGTTCCTTTTTGCTTGTTGTTCTTGTTTGGTTAGAGATGGGAGACAAGTTCATGAACGAGGAGCCCGTTGAGTTCGCTTACGAGGATCAAGTCAACTCTGACAACTTAGTAGGCAAGATGACCATACCCTCGAAATCACTTCTATCTTTGCTTGCTAGATGCTCGCTCTTTTGCTATGCCTATGCTACGATACCTACCACTTGCTTATCATGCCTCCCATATTGCCATGTCAAACCTCTAACCCACCATGTCCTAGCAAACAATTGTTTGGCTATGTTACCGCTTTGCTCAGCCCCTCTTATACCGCTGCTAGTTGCAGGTCAAGATTGGAGATCGTTCCTTATTGGAACATTGTTTATTGTTGGGATATCACCATTTTATCTTGTTTATATTAATGCACCTATATACTTGGTAAAGGGTGGAAGGCTCGGCCTTTTGCCTAGTATTTTGTTCCACTCTTGCCGCCCTAGTTTCCGTCATATCGGTGTTATGTTCCCGGATTTTCCGTTCCTTACACGGTTGGGTTATAATGGGAACCCCTTGACAGTTCGCCTTGAATAAAACTCCTCCAGCAATGCCCAACCTTGGTTTCACCATTTTCCACCTAGCCACTTTTTCCCTTGGGTTTTCGGAGCCCGATGGTCATCTTTATTTAAACCCCCTGGGCCAGTGCTCCTCTGAGTGTTGCTCCGAACTGGGCAGCCTGCGGGGCCACCTCGGGGAAACTCGAGGGTTGGTTTTACTCATAGCTTGACCTATCTGAGTGTGCCCCGAGAACGAGATATGTGCAGCTCCTATCGGGATTTGTCGGCACATTCGGGCGGTGTTGCTGGACTTGTTTTACCATTGTCGAGGATGTCTTGTAACCGTGATGCCGAGTCTGATCAGATTGTCTTGGGAGAAGGAATATCCTTCATTGACCGTGAGAGCTTGTGATGGGCTAAGTTGGGACTCCCCTGCAGGGATTTGAACTTTCGAAAGCCGTGACCGCGGTTATGGGAAGATGGGAATTTGTTAATGTCCTGTTGTAGAAAACTGAAACTTAACTTAATTAAAATGAATCAACCGCGTGTGTAACCATGATGGTCTCTTCTCGGCGGAGTCCGGGAAGTGAACTCGGTGTTGGAGTAATGCTTGGCGTTGGTTGTTCTAGGATCACTTCTTGATCATAGTTGCTCGACCGTGCCTTTGCCTTCTCTTCTCGCTCTCTTTTGCGAATAGGTTAGCCACCGTATGTGCTAGTCGCTTGCTGCAGCTCCACATCATACCTTACCTTACCTATATGCTTAAATAGTCTTGATCGCGAGGGTGTGAGATTGCTGAGTCCCCGTGACTCACAGATTACTTCCAAACCAGATGCAGGGACCGATGATACCGCTCCAGACGATGCGCTTGAGCTCAAGTGGGAGTTCGATGAAGACTCTCGCCGTTACTACGTGTCTTTCCCAGATGATCAGTAGTGGTGCCCAGTTGGGGCGATCGGGGACTTTGTCGCATGTGGGGGTTGATCTTTATTTTGGTACCGTAGTCGGACCATGAGTGTATTGGATGAATGTAATGTTATTCATGTATTTGTGTGATGTGGCGAGTGTAAGCCAACTATGTATCCTTTCCCCTTTTATTTATTTACATGGGTTGTTGTGAAGATTACCTTACTTGCGACATTGCTTTCAATGCGGTTATGCCTGTAAGTCGTGCTTCGACATGTAGGGGATATAGCCGCATCGAGGGCGTTACAGACGATCCTTAGCTATCAAGTATGACAACGATACACATACGCCACCGAGAATCAGGTACTATTATCCAACGGCCGGCGCCTACGTTCACTTTCCTAGCATAAGCACTGCACCTTTGAATTTCTTCAGGGCATCATTCGGTTTTTCATGAGACGCGTTATTCTGCTTGCACCTGTAGGGCCATACTTCTGGCAGTGAACATGTTACATGTGCTAAATTACATACCAGTGCACATATAGTTAATATGCTTTAGTTTTGTTCTGATGCCACCTGTTGGTTCCATCAGACTGCTTAATGTTCTCTATGCTTAATTACACATCAGCAAACTAGCATGTGGTTCCGCTGCTTTTTGTTCGTTTTACCCTACATTTTCTGATGCTAGCTCTTACATCACTGCTCCGAGCCTCTGTTCATTACTTGTTTGTGTGTTCTTGATCTTCCCAAGTTGCATGACTAATTTGATGCTTCTATTAATTATGGAGCTGCCAACCCCATCAAGCATAATATTTGTTCTTTTGGGGCTGGCACCTCGAACAAGCATAAAAATAGAGGGAAGCAGATATATTGTCGTGTATGCACACACCCTTCTTTCATTAGTTTAGATGAACCATTGATGATCAATTCGGACCAGTGCATGCGATTAAAATTAATTTTACCTAAATAGATGGTGCAGAATAAACTACAACAACTAGATTTGCAACCACGGGATGCTGACGATATCTTCAAAGAACATTGCAACAGCAGCTAGGCTTCACAGCAACATATGGTAAGCCAGTGTGTTTTAGTACATGTGCGAGTGGGCTGCTTTCTTGGCTTGTGCCCTCAACGTGTAATCCTACCGAATTACAAATAGTTCAGTTGTCTGCTTTGCTGTATTGCTTGATTCGAATGCTTATTTGTTGTTACGCTATGCCTGAGTTGCCCAATATGTCAGCAGTGCCTGCTGTACTATCGTAAAGAAATGCATGCCTATTTCATTTGAGTCCTTAACTTTTCCTCTCAACTTCATCACAAGATTGTCTTCATAGTTTATATGAGGCCACACTGTTAAGTGCTTTCTCAGATTATTTCAACTACTTAGATGCCTTGGCAACTTAAATATAGCAGTTGTACACTCCCTTTCAACTAGGGATGTCAACTGGGCCCCGTTTAATCCTGATTAAAGAACACTAGTGGTATGATAGTTCAAAAGAGTTTTTGTTTTTTTGAGGAAACTGAACTAGGGAGGTAGCAAAAACTAACTACATGGGACTGGCGGATGTCGTTTATTTGCCACTTACATCCCTAGTTTCATCTTACCATTTTAATTTCTTTTTGGCTGATGCTGCTTCGAACCATTTAAATATAGTTTGCCATGCTCGGCAATAATTCGTCCGTCGTTTACCATGTAGGCTTACTGCCTGGATCATACGATACCTATCTCTTACTGATGTCCAGCGGAAACCTTTCAGGATGCCGTTCACACTAGGACACAATGTACAACACCAGAATCTATTTGTGGAAGCAGTGCGCCTTCCATGTTACCAGATGGTAACAGTTCAGAGGCAACACCGCCGGAGAGCAGTCTGAGCATAGATATTATAGTGCTTGAGGCTCTACTAGAGGCAGAAAGAGATGGTGTGGCTGCCATGAATGAGGTAATCTTTATCTTGAGGCTGGAAATTACGGAATTAGCGGCACACATTATGCAAGCAACCCAAGAATTGGAGGAAGTAAGAATGTTGCATTTGAAGACGGAGGAGGTCCTGCTGTTTCTGCTATCTGAAGCCCAAGCTAATCCCGGTTCTTCTTTAGATACTAGTTGAAATTGTCATTAGATTATTGTACTTGCATGTTGTGTCATGTCTCTGAATGGATTATGTTGCAAGACCCCCTATGTTGTCCATGTGTTGTAATGATCCGAATTTTTTAGGTGAGGTAATCCTCAGTACTTGTATGATTTACATAAGGTGAACTGTTTTTCGTGTGAGCATATTGTATTGGATGAAATAACTGTTTGACTCAGAGTGTATCCAACCTACTGAATTCTAAGATCACGGCATTTCTAAATCATAATCATATATAAAGGTGGAATAAATCTTTGTTGTGGTTTTGAAGAAATAAATAACAAAATGTATAATTATCTGTGGATATTCATAATCGAATACAAATTGGATTTGAATTTAATTTCCCAGGTCCCAGGGCAAACGTGAATGCTAATTCTCCCAAGTTTTGAACGAAGCAGCTAAACACCCACTATAATTTGTGGGCTGCCAGAAGCAAGTGTTTGCGAGATGGAAATTACTGTCTACCCCTGACACTTGACATCCTTATCGACTGGATTTACACTGTTGTCGATAGGGGCAGACTAGTAACTTCAATCAGACATGACACGACGGCCTCTGAGCCCATTCAGACACGGTGGGCACCAACGTGGGCGGCAAAACACATTTGATTCAAGCTCGTCTGAAAGACATGTGTCTCTTCCTCCATTTCCCCATTCATACACGGTGGGCGGCAAAACAAACTCTCCTCATCCGAAATCGATGTAGGCTAATATTTTAAATAGGGGCAGATGTGTAACTTCCATCAGACGTGACACAACCGCCCTACCTGTCAGCCCCGTTCATACACTGTGGGTGCCAACCGTGGCCCGGCCCTGCCGGCCCACCCAAGCCGGCCCTAAAATCCAGGGCCTAGGCCTGATGGGCATGCTCATGGGCCAGGCTTGGGCCTGAGTTTTGAGTCCACCAGCAGGGCCTGGACGGGCTTGGGCTTGGCATATTGGCATTTTAAGGAAGAGGCCCGGCCCACGACCCTAAGCCCTATGGGCTTTTCAGGGCTTTTTACCAGATGGGCCGGTCTTGGGCTTGAAAAGTAGGCCCGACGGTAGGGCCTGGGAGGGCTTGTGCCTCAATTTTGTGCCGTGGGCTTTTTTAGGCTCGGCCCAAGCCCGGCCCGGCCCGGCCCGGCCCATGGCCAGATATAGCGGCAAAACACCCTCTTCTATCCCGAAATAGTTACCGGCAAATATTTGGGAGATGCGAGATTACCGTCCTATCCCCAACCGACGCGATGTCCAAAATTTTAAACGGGGGATAAGTTCGTAACTTTCCCCCATTTCAGAGAAGCGTGTCCCAAAGTTTGAGATCCCTCCTCCCCTCCATTTCCCCATTCATACATCATCGGCGGCATGACAACCTCCGCACTGCGGCCAGCCTCCTCCATCCGCCACCCCATCCTCCACCTTGCTGGAGCCGCTACCCCTACCCCGTTGTCCACTGCAAGAGATGGATGTCTCTTGTAACGCCCCAAGACCGGAGTTTCAGATGCCTTCCATCTATTCCGAGTTTCGTCGTGTGATTTGTTTTATTTGTTGCATTCATCCTTGCATCATTTGCATTGCATCATGCCATCATGTCATTTTTTTTAAACTCATCTAGATAAATTGCATAGATCTTTTGATCTATTTAAACCGAGGGAACTCACATGGTGACTTCTCTTTATAACATACCCTCCCGATATTTAGGGAGCTATATTATAAAATATTCCATTGTTTCGGAAATCACCATAACACACTTGCAAATAATTCTCAATGCCTTTATTATCTTAATTCTTGATCTCCAACTCTGCCCATAAATTATTTCATCATTTTCCGGAGCTCCACCAAAAATCCGAACATTTTTGGACTTCCCAAACCTCACTTCCTATTCAAATCATTTGAATTTAAATCAAATGAGTTTGAATTTAAATCTTGCAATCTTGGTCTTCCTATTTTTCTTGGATCAAACTCATTTTTGTGAGTTCGGGAAAACTATCTGCGTGTCCAACTTCTTCCCCTAACCCCTCTTTCTTTTCTTTCTTAATCTCTGTTTTTTTTTCTTTTCTTTTCTTTTAGTAGTGAGAGTAGAAACCCAGCAGCCCAGCTGCATCCCACTACCTAAGCCGGCCTCTTAGGCCCATCCGCAGCCCAGCCGGCGCCCCGCTCTAACCCTAGCCGCAGCTCTGCCCTTCTCCCGATCCCATCTCCCTCCCGCAGCGCCTCCATCTCCCACCTCTGCGCCCCATCGCTCCTCGTCCCGATCCCCATCTCCTCCCTCGCGCCACCTTCTCCCTCGCTCGACCCCATCGCTAGCAGCCGCCGCTTTGTTCGTGGCGTCGGCCGGACCTCCAGCGCGGCCGCCTCAAGCTCCAGATCCGGTCGGCCCCTGCCCATGCTCCGCCGCCCCGTTCAAGTACCTCCATCGGAGCACGCCCGCTGAGCTCCGTCGCGCGCCCTCATCGGCCCTCGTCCCCGCCTCCTCGTCTACCTGACGCCGCCGCCGGCCTCTGCTTCTCAGCAGCCCCGCGTCCCCCTCTGCTCCACCACGCACGCAGCGCCCGAGCCCGGCCGCGTCACAGCCTCTGCTGCCGGCGACCTCGCCACCGGCCTGCTAGCTCGTCCCCAACCCCAAGCTCTCCTCTGCGTCGTCATCAGCCGCAGTTGCAGAGGAGTTCGTCTGCCGCCATGGAGTTTCGCCACCAGCCAGGATCCGGCGTCCCGAGGCCGATCCGTCCACCCCAGCCGTCCCTGCGCCTCCCCGTCGTGCTGCATCATCAGAGCTTGCGGCGCTGCCGTTGCCCTCCTGCCTCCACGCCGTCTTTGTTCAGGCGGAGATCGAACACACGCTGCCCCTGCGCGTTAACCAAACCACCCAATCGCACCCTGCTGCTTCGGTCGCTATGGGTTTGTTTGGCCATCATGGATATGTTGTTGCGGACGCCAAGTACGACTACACCACGGTGATACATGAACGACTACACGGCTACGACATCCTGGAATCGCTAAGTACCGTGGCACCGAAGACTTCTGATGCGTCAAGTCCCTTTCCGACAATTGTTGGACTATCATCCCGTGCATTGCACCAAGTACCACGACATCGTCGGCCCTACAAGTTCAACTATGGTTGCCGTGTACGACTACCGTCGACTCTCGAAGACCCCGTGGACCCCGATTCATCTACGGGACATGAACAACTGCTACCACTACCGTCGCCGTGAACCACTACTTCCACTACGGCATGTGTACGACTACTTCCCACGACAACACGTGAACAACTACTTCCTCTACGACCGCTACGAGAACGTCTACTTCCTCTACATCGTACCGAACGCGTTCCGCCCCGAATGCACGCTTCGAAGGTATAACCCGAGACGACCGCGATGAGATGCCCTTGCATGTATGAGATGCACCGTTTTCGCCGTGTCCGAATTGTCACTCGTTTCCATGCCCCTAACCTATGGGACACCCGATATTCGGGATCACCCCACCATCTCTAGCATGTTCCGCACATCCGCACGCCTCCTTTTGCACCGGTATCTCCGTGAGCTACCGGAACCGATATGTTGCCGTGGCATCATTTTTGGATATGTTGCCGTGGCACCATTTTTGTTTCGCCGCCGTGGCACCTTTTTTTCCTTCCGCCATGGCGACTAATGCTTCTTATCATGCTCATGTCAACATTTTCATAAAATTGCATAAAACTTGTATATGTCATCCGCATCATGATAACAACATTTAAAATGTTTAAACTTGTTGTTGCATTAAATTGCTAAATGCATATGGGGATTTACCGGATTTTTTGTTTTTATATCCGGCCCCATTTAAATTGTTTAGATGGTGTAGTTTAATTATGCCTCACCTCTTGCCATGTTTAACAACAGTTAATATTGTTGGATAGCATAACCGAGAGAGAACTAAATAATTGATGTGGTGTTTCGTCAATATGCAACTCCGTTGCATATTGAGCTCCACTTAATTTGTAAGATAGTTTGTTGCATTTTGCCATGCCATGCCTCTTTAAACCGGACATGCATCATACTCGTTTGTGCATCATGCCATGTTGATGTGTTGGTTATTTACTATGTTGTGTGCTTCTTTTCCGGCGATTGCTTCTTCGGGTTGGTTCCGATAACGTCGCGTTTGTGAGGATCCGTTCAACTACGTCCGTTTGTCTTCTTCATGGACTCGTTCTTCTTCCTTGCGGGATCTCAGGCAAGATGATCATACCCTCGAAATCACTACTATCTTTGCTATGCTAGTTTGCTCGCTCTTTTGCTATGCCAATGCTACGATGCCTACCATTTGCTTGTCAGCCTCCCAAATTGCCATGTCAAACCTCTAACCCACCATGTCCTAGCAAACCGTTGATTGGCTATGTTACCGCTTTGCTCAGCCCCTCCTATAGCGTTGTTAGTTGCAGGTGAAGATTGAAGTTTGTTCCTTGTTGGAACATGGAGATGTTGTTCCTTGTTGGAACATGTTTACTTGTTGGGATATCACAATATATCTTATTTAATTAATGCATCTATATACTTGGTAAAGGGTGGAAGGCTCGGCCTTATGCCTGGTGTTTTGTTCCACTCTTGCCGCCCTAGTTTCCGTCATATCGGTGTTATGTTCCCGGATTTTGCGTTCCTTACACGGTTGGGCTATAATGGGAACCCCTTGACAGTTCGCCTTAACTAAAGCTCCTCCAGCAATGCCCAACATTGGTTTTACCATTTGCACTAACAACCTACCACCTTCCCTTGGGTTCTGCAGACTCAAGGGTCATCTTTATTCTAACCCCCCCCCCCCCGGGCCAGTGCTCCTCTGAGTGTTGGTCCGAACTGGGCAGCCTGCGGGGCCACCTCGGGGAAACTTGAGGGTTGGTTTTACTCGTAGCTTGACCTATCTGAGTGTGCCCTGAGAAAGAGATATGTGCAGCTCCTATCGGGATTTGTCGGCACATTCGGGCGGTGTTGCTGGTTTAGTTTTACCCTGTCGAAATGTCTTGTTGTACCGGGATACCGAGTCTGATCGGAATGTCTCGGGTGGAGGTCTATTCCTTCGTTGACCGTGAGAGCTTGTCATGGGCTAAGTTGGGACACCCCTGCAGGGATTTGAACTTTCGAAAGCCGTGCCCGCGGTTATGGGCAGATGGGAATTTGTTAACGTCCGGTTGTAGAAAACCCGAAGTTGACCTTAATTAAAATACATCAACCGTGTGTGTAACCGTGATGGTCTCTTTCCGGCGGAGTCCGGGAAGTGAACATGGTGTTGGAGTTATGCTTGACGTAGGTTGCTATAGGATCACTTCTTGATCATACTTTTATCGACCGTGCTTTGCCTTCTCTTCTCGCTCTCATTTGCGTATGTTAGCCACCATATATGCTAGTCGCTTGCTGCAGCTCCACCTCATTACTCCATCCTTCCTATAAGCTTAAATAGTCTTGATCTCGCGGGTGCGAGATTGCTGAGTCCCCGTGGCTCACAGATACATCCAAAACCAGTTTGCAGGTGCCTATGTTACCGTGCAGATGACGCAACCAAGCTCAAGGAGGAGCTCGATGAAGATCTTGCCCTTTGTGTTGTTTCGTTCTAGTTGATCAGTAGTGGAGCCCAGTTGGGGTCGATCAGGGACCTTTGTCGCATTTGGGGTTCTTCTTTTATTTTGGTTCCGTAGTCGGACCTTGATTGTATCTGGATGATGTAATGCTTTATTCATGTAATTGTGTGAAGTGGCGATTGTAAGCCAACTATGTATCTCTTTCCCTTATGTATTACATGGGTTGTGTGAAGATTACCTCACTTGCGACATTGCTTTCAATGCGGTTATGCCTCTAAGTCGTGCTTCGACACGTGGGAGATATAGCCGCATCGAGGGCGTTATAAGTTGGTAATCAGAGCCTTCCCCGACCTTAGGAGCCCCATTGCTTGATCGTTTTTAGCGGCCGAGTTGTGTCTAGACAAATATTTTGAGTCATTTAGGATTATATATATCGGAGAGTTAGGAATTCTTTTTACTCCCCAGTCTCTTCATCGCTCTGGTAAGGCATCCTGACGTAGAGTTTTGACTCTTCTCTTCTTGAATTTCACTAAAAAAAAAATTAGGATCACGCGGGTATCTTGGAATCGTTCCGATGGTTTTATGATGAGAACATTGTCTTGGTGCCTCCTGTCAGGGGTTTAGTGGAAGTGTCCCGGGGAGTTGAGCTCTGAGGTGTTGTCGTCATAATTTTATCGTTGTAGTTCTGGAATACCTGAGTTTAGTACGCCGACATCGAAAATCTCTTTTATGCAGCTGTTGGTGAGATAACCCCGATAACCCAGTACTGAGGTGAGTACGGGAGTATTGCCATGACTCGTATAACGGATGCTTTTCGAAGGTTGAGGTAGACGATTTCCGAAGGTTTCTTGGTTATGTGTTGAAGGATGGATACAGCTGGATGTAGGATTTGTTAGTTTTGGGTGAGATATTATGCTTCCCCTGTATCCCCAACACCTGATTGCATAACCGGAAAATTTCGGGAGTTTCATAGGTGGGAAATCAAGTAGCTCTTAGGATATCTTTCCGACAGATGTATGATATGAAATTGGGGTTTGACGTCTAGTGGTCCGCCTATTCACGGTCGTTTTTACAGTGGTCTCGTTGTGTCTTAAAGAACCCTTGGCTATGCTGGTTCGGGGACGCTTCGTATGTCATGTGCACTGCCTTGTACATGATGGTGCTGTACCATCGAGCCCGTGTAGGCCCCACCACGAAAACTTCGGACGAAATCTCTATCATATGTTTGTTCTGGCTTATTTTGCAAGCCAATCCTTTGTTTTGTTTTGAGTTGTGGTATTTGAGTTGCTTCGAAGTCAAATGTTGATTCCATACCTTTTCCAAATGGTGTTCTCATATTCCTATGTGAATACTAATCCTTCTTGATCATCGAGTCTGTCTTGTCAATCCTTTTTTTTAACCGGTGTGTCTCTCCTCAAGTGGATCCGTTCACGTCAACATTTGCAAGATCATTTATCACTTCTTCTCAACGGTGTTTGTTTCATCCGTCTCCAAGTTGCCTTTGTTTTTCCCACCCTCCCTCCCTTTTGTTTTTCTTCAAGGACTAAGATTTCTTCTTCAAGTATCCATTTTATTGATGGGAAGTTTCTCCATTCTTTTCCGTCAATGTTCTTATCTGGTGATTCTCATGAAGATTCTAATGGAGCTTCAAGTTCGTCATTCCTCATTCCTTTCTCTTCTCCGGTGGATTCAAGTCAAGTTTTGTTGATCATACCTTTTTCCTCATTTCAATGTCTTCTCATACCGGTGCTCCTCATATTCATTCACTTCTCGCTATTTGTTATTCCGGAGTGCTCAAGATATCTCGAAGATTCGTGTTTCCACTCTGCATTCGTTCAAGCTCTTTCGAGATTGGTATCTCATTCAAGTCATTTAATTCAACCGGTGCAACATCTCTTTTAAATCTTTTCAACGGTGTTCTTTTGAGTGGGCCCTAACCCACAGGTCTTTTCCCAGGATCTTACCTGACTCTTCTATTTTCCCACAGCTATCCTAAATTCTTCTCCAAGTTTGACGTAAGAATGAGTTATCATTAGTCAAATGCTTTTCTCCAAGATCTTTCAAATTCTTTTCATAGTTGGCTCAACCTCTTCGCTTTTGATTCTTCTGGTGTGCCTCAATAATTCTTGGTGGTGTTTCTCGTTGTCATTCTCATCATTTGAAGACCGAAGAAGAGTTTCTCTTTAATCTTGCTCTATTCTCTTCAAGATTCATGGTGCTAGCTTGTTGCCATCCTCTCATAATTGTTTTCGATTGTGAGAATCTTTTTCACCCATCAGGAGATATTCAAGAGTCTTCTCAGTTTGTCATCCGGAGTCCATCAATTCAGGTTTATTCATTCTCGGCCGTCAGTTATCATTCTCCTATCTTGCCGGTGCATCTATCGAATATCCTCTAATCAGTTCTTGATCTCTTTGTTCTCATGTATCTAGTTTGTCTCAAGCACCTTCGTTCATTTGCTAATTCTTACCGGTGATGCACCCCTACTTCGATCATTTTCAATTCTTACGGTGGTTCTTTCAAGATCTCTCTTCCTTGTTCATCATATCAATTCATTTGTTGTTCCAATCCTACCGGTGGTTCGTTGAAGACCTTCTCAAGTTTTGATATATCTCTTTTAATCCTTTCTACGAGAATAAGTAGTATGCCAAATCCGTTGATTGTCGTCAATTTAATTGGTGAAGGATAAGCATAACATAATTCTTATTCTTGTTCATCCAAGTGATTAATTCTTTATTCCGGAGGCCCTTAAAATTCTCGGTTTCATTTGTTTCATCTTCTCTTTTTCCCGAAGTTCCAAGCTCTAATTATCACGGAGATCCATCTAAATCATTGCAAGGATTCACCTTGTGTTTTCAATTTCTCTTTCTTTTCATTCCTTTTGTTTACCGGAGTTCTTCATGGAGGTTCTACATGATGGTTCATCAAGGATTTAATTCCCTTCTCAAAGTTTTCATCGAGATTCTTTCCTAAGGAGCTCAAGCTTTCTTCATATGGTAATCCGGAGTGCAATTCTTTCTACCATATTTTGGAGGTGGTATTATGTCATTCTTGATAATTTGAGTTCATGTTCCATGATTCACATGTTGTTAAGAATGAGTTATTTTTAAATCCATCAACCTCGTTGTTGGAGTTATCTTGTGTCATATTTCACCTAAAAGCCTTCCATTGGGAATGTTGCTATTTGTGGTGCTTGCCAATGATCCAAGTTATCTCTTTATCATCTTGGTGGAAGAAGTTTTCATCTCTTTGTTGATCTCAAGCAAGCAATTGTTTCCGTTAGTGGCCGGTTGTCACCTCATAATTTTGAGATGTTTTCCATAAGCCCACTACAAGCTTGTGCTTTTCGTTGTTGATTTTCCAACAACTCCGTTCAATTCTTCTTTGCAAGGATGCTTTCCAAACTCATTTGTGGCAGAAGTTGGCATTTTCTTCTCCATTCTGTTATTCCAATGATATATCTTCTATTATTTCTTTCGGAGGCATTGTGACGTTGCTCTTTTCACTCACCATCTCGATTCGTGAGGATCGTGTTCTTTTCTTGCTTATCCATTTAACCGGAGTGTCGTGTTTTCATTCGAGTTCTCTAATCTTATCAAGTTTTCCCTCCTTCCTCAACTGGAGAGCTGTCTGAAATCCTTCTTACCCTTTGTGCCATTCTTTCAATAGTTCCAGAGGCAGTGTGTTGTTGATTTCATCAAGTATCATCCCATCTTCTCAAGTTCATGTTCAATTCCTTCCATGTTCAACCAGAGTGCTGCCCGAATTCTTCCCCTCTCATTTTGTTTTAACCGGAGTGGTTTTGAATTCTATCTTGTCCATTAAACTCTTGGTTCGTGTCTTTGCAACCTTCAAGTTCTCGTAATGTTCCTTGTTCCTCTTTCTAACGGATTGTTTGCAATCTCGTTCATCTCCTTTGTATTCTTTCTTTCAATTTGTTCAACCTCTCAAGGTTCTTTGGTTTCACTCTTTTGTCGAAGAAGCAACTTAGTTTTATCTCTTCTCTTCCTCTTCCATTTCTCTCCGGTGCCATCCTAGATCTCGGGACGAGATCCTCTTGTAGTGGTGGAGTGTTGTAACGCCCCAAGACGGGAGTTTCAGATGCCTTCCAGCTATTCCGAGTTTCGTCGTGTGATTTGTTTTATTTGTTGCATTCATCCTTGCATCATTTGCATTGCATCATGCCATCATGTCATTTTTTTTAAACTCATCTAAATAAATTGCATAGATCTTTTGATCTATTTAAACCGAGTGAACTCACATGGTGACTTCTCTTTATAACATACCCTCCCGATATTTAGGGAGCTATATTATAAAATATTCCATTGTTTCGGAAATCACCATAACACACTTGCAAATAATTCTCAATGCCTTTATTATCTTAATTCTTGATCTCCAACTCTGCCCATAAATTATTTCATCATTTTCCGGAGCTCCACCAAAAATCCGAACATTTTTGGACCTTCCCAAACCTCACTTCCTATTCAAATCATTTGAATTTAAATCAAATGAGTTTGAATTTAAATCTTGCAATCTTGGTCTTCCTATTTTTCTTGGATCAAACTCATTTTTGTGAGTTCGGGAAAACTATCTGCGTGTCCAACTTCTTCCCCTAACCCCTCTTTCTTTTCTTTCTTAATCTCTGTTTTTTTTCTTTTCTTTTCTTTTAGTAGTGAGAGTAGAAACCCAGCAGCCCAGCTGCATCCCACTACCTAAGCCGGCCTCTTAGGCCCATCCGCAGCCCAGCCGGCGCCCCGCTCTAACCCTAGCCGCAGCTCTGCCCTTCTCCCGATCCCATCTCCCTCCCGCAGCGCCTCCATCTCCCACCTCTGCGCCCCATCGCTCCTCGTCCCGATCCCCATCTCCTCCCTCGCGCCACCTTCTCCCTCGCTCGACCCCATCGCTAGCAGCCGCCGCTTTGTTCTGGCGTCGGCCGGACCTCCAGCGCCGCCGCCTCAAGCTCCAGATCCGGTCGGCCCCTGCCCATGCTCCGCCGCCCCGTTCAAGTACCTCCATCGGAGCACGCCCGCTGAGCTCCGTCGCGCGCCCTCATCGGCCCTCGTCCCCGCCTCCTCGTCTACCTGACGCCGCCGCCGGCCTCTGCTTCTCAGCAGCCCCGCGTCCCCCTCTGCTCCACCACGCACGCAGCGCCCGAGCCCGGCCGCGTCGCAGCCTCTGCTGCCGGCGACCTCGCCACCGGCCTGCTAGCTCGTCCCCAACCCCAAGCTCTCCTCTGCGTCGTCATCAGCCGCAGTTGCAGAGGAGTTCGTCTGCCGCCATGGAGTTTCGCCACCAGCCAGGATCCGGCGTCCCGAGGCCGATCCGTCCACCCCAGCCGTCCCTGCGCCTCCCCGTCGTGCTGCATCATCAGAGCTTGCGGCGCTGCCGTTGCCCTCCTGCCTCCACGCCGTCTTTGTTCAGGCGGAGATCGAACACACGCTGCCCCTGCGCGTTAACCAAACCACCCAATCGCACCCTGCTGCTTCGGTCGCTATGGGTTTGTTTGGCCATCATGGATATGTTGCTGCGGACGCCAAGTACGACTACACCACGGTGATACATGAACGACTACATGGCTACGACATCCTGGAATCGCTAAGTACCGTGGCACCGAAGACTTCTGATGCGTCAAGTCCCTCTCCGACAATTGTTGGACTATCATCCCGTGCATTGCACCAAGTACCACGACATCGTCGGCCCTACAAGTTCAACTATGGTTGCCGTGTATGACTACCGTCGACCCTCGAAGACCCCGTGGACCCCGATTCATCTACGGGACATGAACAACTGCTACCACTACCGTCGCCGTGAACCACTACTTCCACTACGGCATGTGTACGACTACTTCCCACGACGACACGTGAACAACTACTTCCTCTACGACCGCTACGAGAACGTCTACTTCCTCTACATCGTACCGAACGCGTTCCGCCCCGAATGCACGCTTCGAAGGTATAACCCGAGACGACCGCGATGAGATGCCCTTGCATGTATGAGATGCACCGTTTTCGCCGTGTCCGAATTGTCACTCGTTTCCATGCCCCTAACCTATGGGACACCCGATATTCGGGATCACCCCACCATCTCTAGCATGTTCCGCACATCCGCACGCCTCCTTTTGCACCGGTATCTCCGTGAGCTACCGGAACCGATATGTTGCCGTGGCATCATTTTCGGATATGTTGCCGTGGCACCATTTTTGTTTCGCCGCCGTGGCACCTTTTTTTCCTTCCGCCATGGCGACTAATGCTTCTTATCATGCTCATGTCAACATTTTCATAAAATTGCATAAAACTTGTATATGTCATCCGCATCATGATAACAACATTTAAAATGTTTAAACTTGTTGTTGCATTAAATTGCTAAATGCATATGGGGATTTACCAGATTTGTTGTTTTTATATCCGGCCCCATTTAAATTGTTTAGATGGTGTAGTTTAATTATGCCTCACCTCTTGCCATGTTTAACAACAGTTAATATTGTTGGATAGCATAACCGAGAGAGAACTAAATAATTGATGTGGTGTTTCGTCAATATGCAACTCCGTTGCATATTGAGCTCCACTTAATTTGTAATATAGTTTGTTGCATTTTGCCATGCCATGCCTCTTTAAACCGGACATGCATCATACTCGTTTGTGCATCATGCCATGTTGATGTGTTGGTTATTTACTATGTTGTGTGCTTCTTTTCCGGTGATTGCTTCTTCGGGTTGGTTCCGATAACGTCGCGTTTGTGAGGATCCGTTCAACTACGTCCGTTTGTCTTCTTCATGGACTCGTTCTTCTTCCTTGCGGGATCTCAGGCAAGATGATCATACCCTCGAAATCACTACTATCTTTGCTATGCTAGTTTGCTCGCTCTTTTGCTATGCCAATGCTACGATGCCTACCATTTGCTTGTCAGCCTCCCAAATTGCCATGTCAAACCTCTAACCCACCATGTCCTAGCAAACCGTTGATTGGCTATGTTACCGCTTTGCTCAGCCCCTCCTATAGCGTTGTTAGTTGCAGGTGAAGATTGAAGTTTGTTCCTTGTTGGAACATGGAGATGTTGTTCCTTGTTGGAACATGTTTACTTGTTGGGATATCACAATATATCTTATTTAATTAATGCATCTATATACTTGGTAAAGGGTGGAAGGCTCGGCCTTATGCCTGGTGTTTTGTTCCACTCTTGCCGCCCTAGTTTCCGTCATATCGGTGTTATGTTCCCGGATTTTGCGTTCCTTACACGGTTGGGCTATAATGGGAACCCCTTGACAGTTCGCCTTAAGTAAAGCTCCTCCAGCAATGCCCAACATTGGTTTTACCATTTGCACTAACAACCTACCACCTTCCCTTGGGTTCTGCAGACTCAAGGGTCATCTTTATTCTAACCCCCCGGGCCAGTGCTCCTCTGAGTGTTGGTCCGAACTGAGCTGCCTGCGGGGCCACCTCGGGGAAACTTGAGGGTTGGTTTTACTCGTAGCTAGTCTCATCTGAGTGTGCCCTGAGAAAGAGATATGTGCAGCTCCTATCGGGATTTGTCGGCACATTCGGGCGGTGTTGCTGGTTTAGTTTTACCCTGTCGAAATGTCTTGTTGTACCGGGATACCGAGTCTGATCGGAATGTCTCGGGTGGAGGTCTATTCCTTCGTTGACCGTGAGAGCTTGTGATGGGCTAAGTTGGGACACCCCTGCAGGGATTGAACTTTCGAAAGCCGTGCCCGCGGTTATGGGCAGATGGGAATTTGTTAACGTCCGGTTGTAGAAAACCCGAAGTCGACCTTAATTAAAATACATCAACCGTGTGTGTAACCGTGATGGTCTCTTTCCGGCGGAGTCCGGGAAGTGAACACGGTGTTGGAGTTATGCTTGACGTAGGTTGCTATAGGATCACTTCTTGATCATACTTTTATCGACCGTGCTTTGCCTTCTCTTCTCGCTCTCATTTGCGTATGTTAGCCACCATATATGCTAGTCGCTTGCTGCAGCTCCACCTCATTACTCCATCCTTCCTATAAGCTTAAATAGTCTTGATCTCGCGGGTGCGAGATTGCTGAGTCCCCGTGGCTCACAGATACATCCAAAACCAGTTTGCAGGTGCCTATGTTACCGTGCAGATGACGCAACCAAGCTCAAGGAGGAGCTCGATGAAGATCTTGCCCTTTGTGTTGTTTCGTTCTAGTTGATCAGTAGTGGAGCCCAGTTGGGGTCGATCAGGGACCTTTGTCGCATTTGGGGTTCTTCTTTTATTTTGGTTCCGTAGTCGGACCTTGATTGTATCTGGATGATGTAATGCTTTATTCATGTAATTGTGTGAAGTGGCGATTGTAAGCCAACTATGTATCTCTTTCCCTTATGTATTACATGGGTTGTGTGAAGATTACCTCACTTGCGACATTGCTTTCAATGCGGTTATGCCTCTAAGTCGTGCTTCGACACGTGGGAGATATAGCCGCATCGAGGGCGTTATATCTCTCATCCACGGTGCTGGACCAGGATCCTTTCATCGCCTCCTCTCGCTTCATCGGCGCCGTCGTCCACCTTGCCGTTGCCGCTCCTACGACCGCCTCATCCACGATAACAGGATATATCCCCCGACCCGGCCGTCTGCCGTCTAAAGTCTTCTTCCCCACCGCCGACAGCCATCGCACCTGCAGCACCCTCAACGTATCAGCATAGGCCTACACGGCGTCGCAAGAGAGGTGGTACTCTTCCATATGTGCTTAAGTTATTGATCTCACCCAGAAAATAGATCGTAATTTGTTTACTGTAATTTTCTTGTCCGTACCAAATCGTAGTGGCTAGTTGAAAGAAAACATTAGTTGTGAAGTAGCTTTGTCCGGTTTGCACCTTGAGATCCGCCATGGCACATGCACTATACTCATAAAGCTTATGGTTTCCCCCCTTTATATTCACTACCATCATCGTAGGTGCTTCGTGTCGTGCTAGCACTGCTCCTCAAGACCTCAACCCAAAGCTTACGTGTTGAAATACGAATCTGATATGATGCTCATATCACTAAAACAGAGAACGTTTAATTGGTCACCTAATGTTCCTATATTCGTTTCGAAGAGCATGTGCGCCACCCACTGGTCTAGCTTGTTCCACTTTCCTGATTTTTCTCTCGATGCTAAGGGTTTTCCCGTTTTATCTACTCCCTCTGTTCGGAATTACTTGTCTCGAAAATGGATGTATCTAGAACTAAAATACGTCTAGATACATCCATTTCTGCGACAAGTAATTCCAAACGGAGGGAGTACTCTACTATGATCTGTGTAGGTGCTTTCTGTCGTACTAGCATTTCTCCACCCTTCAAGCTAAACAACACAACACTCAGAATTCGAAAGCTTAGTTGTTCAAATATGATTGTGATGTGATACTGATATTAGTTAACAGACACATTTAATTGGTTAGCTAAAGGTCCCACTTGAGTTTCCAAATGCATGTCGCGACATATAGAGAGACAACATAATTGCATTTCTTTGTCACTTGTTGACCGTACTTTCTTGTCCATACCAAATCTTACTTGTTATTTCAAAGCAAACATCGGTTGCTAACTACCCTTTGCGCGGTTTGCAGCTTGAGATCTGCCATCCCACTGCCACGGTCAACACTGTACTCACCATGCTTATGTTTTACCCATTTTATGATGACCACAATCAGCCTACGTGGTTCGTGTCGTAATAGCACTGCTCCACCCATCGAGCTAAACAAGCTTAGTTGTACAAATTCATATCTGATATTATTGCTGATATTAGTAAAACTAAGAGATGTTCAATTGGTTAGCTAAATGTTCCTATTTTAGTTTCGAAATGCATGTGAGCCACATATGGAGAGACCGGAAAGAATAATATTTCTCTGTGCGCTTTGGTTCATCATGGGTGGCCAACCAACATTGTATTGAAAGACTTGTAATATCTTCAATCTGCTTGCTCTTCTGCTCTTCTTTAAGATGATACTCTTCTCTTGCGGTCGACTGGTCAGGTCGAGTTGTTCTCCCTTAGTATATTTTGAATCTGTCAATTTAGGTCGACTTGTTCTTCTTTACTATATGTTGAAGCTATCATCTGCGAAGTGTCATCACTACTGGAGCTCCCATATTTTGAGTAGTAGACCACATTATATTAATGCAGACAACAAATTACAGCATGCATGGCATCTTTTAAAAGAATTGCAGAGATAGCACAAAGGGGTTTACAGGGAGGCAGTATTGGATTAGAATCACTTCTGCATTACAAAGAAAATCTCACTTGTTTTTATTTTTTCATGCATGTCAGATATTGAACATTATCAAAATGAATATGAGAATGGGCGCACGAGAGGAATATTGCAGAACGATCCACTGGCTAACAAACTTGGCATGGTGGAGGATGGCCTATCTTATTCACCCATGAAGGTGCTTGCTCTAACTTTGCAAAGTTGTATTGGTCGCACATATTTTGCATCTGACCTCTTGCATTACTTCTACTTTGTTACACCATCTGCTTAGTTTAAGCATCATATATGAGTATATGCCATACCTATCCATATTCTATACCTATTCCATGTGTCGTCACACTATGTTTTTCCAGTCAAATGTTGTTCTTTCGTAATAGATGTCCAAAACGAAGAGGGTGAGTGCAGATCCTCAAGGAGTACAAACTAGGTATTTGGAAAAGGTAGTGATACCTGTTAAATCCGATAGATCAGCAGCCACAGAAAACACATGCCCAACTGTACCACACTTTACCCCTACTCCAGTGGCCAAACCCCTATTAGAACTGCTGGGAACCCACCGTCAGGTACTGTCTATGATATCAATTCAAAATTTGAATTCCTAAATTTCTGCTTGTGCCTTACCTTCTCTCTTGTATGAAAACTAATTTCAAATGAATCTCCTTGCTCAAAGGATCATACAATCTCAAAACAATAATGGGATCTACATTGCTCTTGTCAGTACCTCTCTTCCTTTTGCCTTGTAACGCTGTACTTAATTAATTGCTATTTGATTATGTATCATTAGTCTGCACCTGAGCTTCATTATCCTCTGTTTCTTCCAATATTATTTGATCTATATTTACTCTTTGCAAAATGTAGAATAATGGCAACGCTTATAAAGAATTTTCTTTGGGGAATTTATTGAATTATCCTTCCATCAACATGGAGAAGGGCTTTGTCCAGCCCGTGTTAACATGTAATGTAAGTTCATCCTTCTCAAGCCTTCAGACTTTGTTCTAGTATAGATTTGGATAGGCATCAGTTCATCCACTGTTGTTTGCTTTGCTGTTTACATCTGATTGGATGTTTGCAACAACTACCAGTTTCAAATTGTAGTTGTAAAAACATGTTCCTTATGCAGAACAAATCCATTTATTTGCTTATATAATTGTGAAACTTGTTACGTGTCTCCTTGTTTCTCTTTCAGACTCGTATCTCTTATGCCAGGCGAAACTTTAGGGAAGATAGTGAGCCAAACCATCTTGAGGACAGCGAGATGACCCCAAGGTCCTATCTTGATGAAGATAGTGAGTTGAAGCAACTCACCAGCAGGTGTGAGACAACCTCTGTGCAGTCTGATACGTCTCCAACGTATCTATAATTTTTGATTGCTCCATGCTATATTATCTACTGTTTTGGGCAATATTGGGCTTTATTTTCCACTTTTATATTACTTTTGGGACTAACCTATTAACCAGAGGCCCAGCCCAGATTTGCTGTTTTATGCCTATTTCAGTGTTTTGAAGAAAAGGAATATCAGATGGAGTCGAAACGGAACGAAATCAACTGGAGAAGTTATTTTTGGAAGGAAACACACCTGATGGACTTGGACCCCACGTCAAA